>NW_012267221.1:14584045-14731615 GCF_000151885.1 Dipodomys ordii
AAACAAAGGAGGAGGCTGCAATGCTTGGTAAGAAATGTACGCATTATCCTGCCCATGTAATTGTAACTCTTCTGTACTGTATGTTCACAAATAAAATTAAATTAAATTAAAAAAAAAGGTAGATTTGAAACAAAAAATAGTGTCAATAAATGAAGCTTATCTTTGTTAAATACAACATGTCATCTAAGATATTAAAATATGAACCAGCATAACTTACCTATTATATTTTGATTTCTTAAGTTCTTAAAAATATTGTATAGAATTAAATGGAAAAAAGATGTCTTTAAGCAAGAGGGCTTCAATATTAAATAAGCATATGGAGTTTATTACATGGTCTGTTGAACTCAGTTAACAATATAAACAGTAGTTTTAACAAAATTTGACTATTTTTTCATTTAACTTATAAAAATAAAATATTTAGATTTAATTGCACAGAAAACTTTAAATATTAAGAGTTTTCCACTTGCAATTCATATTCTATGAATATTCAGGTGAACCTACCAAAATATAAGCCAAAGTAGACATCAGAGTTCTAGCCCATTCAGAATACCTATTAAAATTAGAACTCAAAGTAGGTGTAAATTGCTTTCATTTGGGTTTCCTGCACAACTACAAGCAAATAGCATGCATGGTATAAGAAATAAAGATGCAAAAGCCTAAGTAGATGTAACTTCCCAGTGAGAATTAGGAATTTCAGAGTTCCATACAAGGATGACTTCCAGGTTTGTAGTTGACATGGCTTATACAAGAGTGAGTATCCTGGCAGATTAGAACTCATGGCTCTCGGCCTTCTGTAGATCTGGTTAAGTGACAGCTATGCCAATATTCAGTTATCTACCTATTATTTTGAAGGCATTTCCCTCCCTTTTCCATGTATTAATTTTCACTATGTCATCAAAGTTGATCCAATTTAGGGTGTGGCATAAATTAAAGGACTCACTACAGTTTAGGTTATTCACAATTGACTTCATTGTGGTGTTGGTTTGATGCCCTGGCATCTCTAACTTGAAATTCAAACTGTGATGATTTTTCTGTACAGATAGGTTCTTAGTTTCCTTTTGTTTCACACAATCCATGGCAAGAATGCAGTTAGAGATCACTGTCTTATTCATATTCATAAACCTTTACATGGATGACATATTGGCCTTATTTTCAGAAAGTATGTTCTGATACTTTGGGGGCCAGATTCTATTTTCTTCCATGAATTTAAATCATTAGAAAATAAACAAGATAAAAACAGAGAATACTAACTATCTTGTAAGGTTTTTCCACAGAAGTATCCAAAAACACTGGTTATTAGGTTATTATGTTAGGGTAAATATTTGTGTTTATGGAGAGATTAGAAGAAATATTTAGCAGTATAAACCTATCATAATGATCATAATTAGAAATAAGAAATCAGGCATGGTAGCTCATACCTGCCATTCCAGATTCTTGGGAGCTGAATATTGAGGGGATTGTGGCATGTGGATAGACTGGTCAAAAATAAAGATTGCCAGGCATAATGGTATATGCCTGTATTCTCAACTATATAGAAAGCATAGGGAGGAGTTTCATGTTCAAAAGAGTAAGATTTTATCTGAAAAAAGTAAAGCAGCCAGGCGCTGGTGGCTCACGCCTGTAATCCTAGCTACTCAGGAGGCTGAGATCTGAGAATCTCGGTTCAAAGCCAGCCTGGGCAGGAAAGACCGTGAGACTCCTATCTCCAATAAAACCACTAGAAAACCAGAAGTGGTGCTGTAGCTCAAGTGGTAGAGCGCTCGCCTTGAGCTGAAGAGCTGAGGGACAGCGCCCATGCCCAGAGTTCAAGCTCCATGACCGCCAAAAAAAAAAAAAAAGTAAAGCAAAAAGCTGAAGGTGTGGCTCAAGGTATAGAGTGTTTGTCTCACAAGCATCAGGCCTTAAATCCAAGCCCCAGTTCCACAAAAAGGGGAAAAAATACAACAATTCTCTAGGTTATTGCAATAAAATTTAGCCATTTCATGAAAACAAAATCTACATTGTGAGTTCTTGTTGATGCAAAAATCCTTGAATTCACACCCAGTATAGATAGGCAAGCAAGCAAACAAAAAAAAATCAAGCATAAATAACTAATACCCTGTGAGCAACTCAAGATGCAACCGAAGCCCCTCTCAAACTCAGCATCCACCTACCTCAATCTCCAAGACCAATGGGGTTTCAGACTCACACCATCACATCTGGCTAGAATGTTATATAACAAGTTGGGGCTAAGAGGAACTATTTCATTGAGTTTGATTTGTTCAGTAAGTTTTGAAAAATCAATGGCTTCCTCTTCTCAAGTGAAATAACAGCAAAATATATTTTAATTTTCAGTTTTAGACTTTTTTCCCCTTTTCAATTTTCAAGATTAAGTCTGTGTTTCCGGCTCCCATTTCAATTACATAATCTTTTGTCTCATATAAAGAAGCACTCACCAGTTTTGTGTATGAAACACCACTTTACAATCTGTTGTGCATGGGCATGTTATTTCTGCTTTCCTGGTACAATGGCTTTTTGAATATTTCATAGCTATTCCTGAGTTACGACGATAGGCTGACATCTGTCTCAGAATAGCAAGCATTCTGTATTCACCGTGTCTGTGTTTTCTAAACTCACATTCCTTTATTTTTTCCTTGAAGCAGATTAGAAAAGCGAAGACGAATAATTAGCCACCTTGTCTACCTGTTTTGTGACAGTCTTCCTTGTATTCCTTCTCTTTGTAAAGAGCTCATGTTGTTCAGAATACTAGCAACAATAATTTATAAAATGCTCTAGTCATAAGCAGAATCTGGGACAAGGTGGATAATGATAAACAAAAAGGAATTTGTGCAGGGATTTAGCTGTGTCTCTCTCACACACACATACACACACATACTTAACTGAGAAAACTTGCTAGGAAAGTCAAGCAATGGGGGAGGACTGGATTTGTGAAATTATATGTACTAAATCAAGTAAGGGATATAACAAATGCTTAAAGAAGGATACAGGCTGACCCATTGTAACAATGAGATGTTCAAGACACTACATTGAAAACGAACTTTACAATTTCAGAGCCAGGTAGGGAGGAGTTGGGGAGGTGGGGAGGGAAGGGATGGCAGGGGCAAACAAAGGAGGAGGTGATAATGCTCCACAGGAAATGTGCTCATCATCCTACTCATGACACTGTAACCCCTCTATACAGTGTTTTTACAATAAAAATATATATGGAAAAAGAAAGTAAAACAGATTAAATAAAATCTCAAATTCTATGCAGATATTGAAAGCAAATATATATTAATATTAAAGTTAAATATATTTTCTTTATGGGATAATCATGCAAAATGTCAAGATCATTCTCATTTATGTTATTACTAAATATATGGTATGCATTCCTTTTTTGTTTCGGAAAAATATTAATGAATTGGGAAAATGAAAAAAAATCTTTTTTATTTTTCACATAAAATATCAAGGTAATTAAAATCCCAGAACAATATCAGGAAAGCTTTTAAAGGCTACTAGCAAATGAAAATAATGAGTAGTTGGAGCAAAGAAAGCCTTCAAGGGGCTGGGAAGGTTGCTCAGTGGTAGAGCGCTTCCCTTGCATGCCTGAGGCCCTGGGTTTGATTCCTCAGCATGACATAAGCAAAAAGAAAAAAGCCCAAAGTGGCACTGTGGCTCAAGTGGTAGAGCGCTAGCCTTGTGCTGAAGAGCTGAGGGGCAGCCCCCAGGCCCAGAGTTCAGGCCCCAGGACTGCTCCCTCCCCCACCCAAAAAAAAAAGAAAGCCTTCTAGCTGGGTGCTGGTGGCTTATGCCAGTAATGCTAGCTACTAAAGAGGCTGCAAACTGAGAATCACAGTTCAAAGCCAGCCTGGGTAGGAAAGTCAGTGAGAATCTTGTTTTTTTTGTTTTGTTTTGTTTTGTTTTTGTCGGTAGTGGGATCTGAACTCTGGGCCTGAGTGCTGTCCCTTAGCTCTTCAGCTCAAGGCTAGTACCCTACCATTTGAGTCACAGCACCACTTCCAGCTTTTCTTCTACTGAGGAATCAAACCCAGGACCTCATGTATGTAAGTCAAGCACTCTACCACTGAGCCACTTTCCCAGCCCTGACTGAGAATCTTATGTTCAATTAACCACAAGAAAGCCAGAAATGATTCTGTGACACAATGCCCAGACTGATAGTCTTGAGTGAAAAAGCTCAGGAACAGTGCCCAGGCCATGACGGACATTTAACAAAAAAAGCCTTCAGTACAAATATTTAAAGTTACACAGGAGAGAAACTCTGTGAGTCACGTGCACATAAAAGTTAAGACTTTTCTCATAAAGTTTTCTATCAGAGCAATGAAAACTGAATAAAATATTAAAATATTAAAAGCATGTTGCCTATCTATACAATTATTTATTCCTACAATAAAGTATGTATCATATTTTGTGTCAGTAAAGCTATTTTTTAGATGATGTGATATATTATAGCAGTGAATAAGCTGATAATCCACTATGCATAAATGATGATTAAAAGTACCATCTACAATAGCTTTATATAGTCAACAAATGTTTGTATCTGGAAAGAAAGAGAGCAGGTAATAAGAAATAAAATAAGAAATGAGGGAAAGGAAGAAGGAAAGGGAAGTAAGAGGGAAGAAAAGAAGGAAGGAAGGAAGGAAGGAAGGGAAAGAAGGAAGGAAAGAAGGAAGATAGGGAAGGTGGGAGGATGGGAGGGAAAATGGGACAGAGGGAGGAAGCAAGAAAGAAGAGAAGGGAAGAAGAGAGAAATGAAGGGAAGAGGGGTAGGAAGGAAGGAGTGAGGGAGGAAGGAATGGAAGAAAAGAATAAAAGAAGAAACTACTAAAGTCAATGTCTTCTATCTCATTAATTACTCTTCATGTAAAGAAGATCTCCCTTCTTCAATAAAGTTTTCATATCCTATAGTATAATGCCACATATCAGGTGTTTTATCCCTCAAGAAAGGAAAATGTATAAATATATCATTGTAACTTTTTTTTAAATTCTGAGTTAAGAAAAGCATTCAAGTTAAACAGAATAGCTCAAATCTGCAGGATGCTGCCTTATTAAAATTGTATTTGCTTTAAAGAAAGACAACATCTTTTGAAAAGGGTCCAACCTAAAATGCTGGTTTCACATCCTAATGTATTCAGTACTATATAAGTATTGCCATATTTTACTTACAATTTTTATTCTATAAAAATATAGTTCTACATAGACAGCTGTCTTCTTAACCTACTGAGCTTTACTGATAATATATAATGTTCCACTTTTTCAATGATCTGTTTACCAAGTTAAAATATTATTTTTTAAAGATGGAGCACAATAGCCCTCAAGGTTTGTCTTAATACTTGAACTCTGTGAAGTCCTCTAGGAGACATGTTTTGTTTTGTAGAGAGAAAGAATTCACTCTTAGCTCAAGGACAGAAATCCCTTTCTTCACTGAGCTGTTGTATGCTTGGGTTGCATTTGGTTTTCCTTCCCAGTTCTGATTCATTGCCACATTTGGGTTGCCAGAAGAGACAAATGAGACATAAAGATCAGTTGATAATGTATACTTTTAGCTCTGTAACAAACATGGTTCAAATCAAGTAGAAACTGATGCCAGTTTTCTAGAGAAGTAAGTTTGCTAAAAATGGGAATTATCTTTAACCATTATTTGAATGTATTTTAACACTTTCTCTTATTCTAGCTACAGAATTAACTATGATTTCTGAAATTTAAAATAAATTCTAAAATTCTTCAAATTCAAATACTGATATATATCATACTAGTTTCTGTAATACAGCAGCATCTCATTGAGTCTTAACATTCTGTTATGGTAACTATTATTATACACATTTTACAAGTAAGGACTCTGAGATGACCTACCTCAGATTACATGTACTTAAAATTGACAAATCTCAAAGATAAGCACATCAGTTGTTTGATAAGATGTTCTCAGCTGAGAGAAGTTCTATACTCCAGAAGCATTTCAAAATGTCTGCAAAAGGCATTGTCATTGTGGATTTTCCTAACAGAAAAAAGGACACTGTTTGCATCTGCTATGTAGAGATGAAAGAAATCTACCAAGCCGCCTGGAATACATAGGACAGTCCCCAAATGTTGCTCCCACTCAAATGTCCATCATATTCAAATATTCATTCACCAACCTTGAAGTAGATATGGATATTCTAAGTACAAACTCAGTGTTCTCATTACACAACATATTTGCCCTCTGAGGCTGATAAAAAAAAACCCATTAGGACAATAATATGCAAAATGGTTTAAAAAATACCTTATAGTGGCGCTCCATGACCAAAAATGAAAATATAAAATGGAAAACTATTACATTAGGTTTCATAAAATATGTTCATTAAGTCCCAAACCATTTTACTTATCCCTATGGCAGAAATATGTTTACAAAATTAACACTCATTCTTTGGAAGTGAGAGGACAATCCATATGTGTGGATGTTCAAATATGTACATAGGTTATAGATAGACATAGGTAGAAAGAAAACTATAGAAATAGTACATGCTCATTGCAGGCCTAGAGTAAGTAATAAATAATAAGTTGTTACATTTAAAGGGGTCTTACCATGTACTATGTGTAGTAACAATACAGATGTCATCATCTCCTCCAACTTATAGCAAAGAGACTGAAGCTCAAAACACACTCACAAATTTTTCAGAAGTCACATATTAAATTGCAGAGCTGATATAATACAAAACACCCTGCTCAAGTCCTGTGTTCCTTATGTGTTCCTTATGAGTATGATGCCCCTAGCTGCTACAGGCTGCCCTAGTAATTCTAGAAATTGTACTTTAAAGAAAAAAAATGATTTTAAATTAAATCTGTTGTGGTGGATGCTAAGGAATGAATAGTGACATAACAAACATATCCTATGAAGAAGTTAGATATTCAATAATATATATAAAATATATATATTCAATAATATATATAAAAAATATATATAAAAAATATGGCACGTTGTTGTACTGTTGAGACACAATGGGGTACTATGATGTATAGAGCAAGATTGCTGAGTTTTCTGTCATGATCAGAAAGTTTATTTCTTGGGAGATAAATGTTATAAGCACATATCAGAGAGGAGATAATTTGAGAAAGAGGGAGACATACATCAAATATCCTGATGTGGGAAAACCCATAACTTATTGTAGAACTGTAAACATGCTAAGTTGTAAGATCAGTGTGGAAAATTGAGTTATTAGTGAAGCTCTTCATCACTGCATCCACAATACTTCCTACTAAGTCCAAATACAATTCCACATTTCTTTGCTTGGTAATCAATCATGTGTCACTCTTTGACCAAAGGAATGTGAATTGAAATTGCAGAATGCCAGTTCTGAATAGTTTAAATACTATAAGGCTTCGTTAGTTCACCCTCATCATCAAACACCGCTGTGAGAACCTGTTGTTGTGTTCATCACTGGTCTCAAGAGGGGGAGACAAGTAAAACACAGCCATCTGCTTGACCAACAGACCATGAGTTTGAAATAAATCTGCCCAGCAGTGAAATAAATCTGCCCAGCAGTGTCTACTATACTCCCAGTCTGCAAATTCATCAACCCTGGTGAAAATTGGTGCAGCCACTCTAGCCATTTGACCAAAATGTAAGGACCATGTTTCTAGTTGCTGTACACTTGGATTTTGTGGTTGCTTATTTTTCAATAATCAATGACCAATAGGGTTGACAAAGATAAAATAAAGCTTCAGATAAAACTGGAGCAATTTTCAATAATCAGAAATGAAAATGAGTCCTGAAGAAAAGGAAGAGAAACAATTACACAATTGCATGTGGCATTGTGAAGCCCAAGACAGAAAATGCGAATGAGAAAGGAGTTCAACCAAGGTTTGGCTACCTAGGTCCAATAAGTAAAATTAGAGCTGATAAATGTCTTCAGGATCTGATAAAAATGTGTCACCCTGATAAAGGTAAAACAGAATGGTAGAGGGCAAACTTCAAGTGGATAGATATCAGGAGTAAATGAGAAATGAAGTGAGTGGGAATTTTCTTAAACAGACAACTCTTACCTATAATAATACATTCTGGCCATGTTATTTGACTTTAAATTAAACAATACTTTTAGATTTCAAATAGAGTCTAAGAGGTGTCTTATAAGACTGCCTTTCAGTTTCTGGAGGAGACCCTTATAGACCCCAGCTACTTAGGGGTCTGAGGGAGAAAGAGAGCTTGACCCCAGAAGTTCAAGGGCAGATTGACATGTGGTGAAACTCTATATCTTTTTCTTTCTTGCTATTGTTTCTAACGTATTTATAATGTACCATTGTTTCTTTGTATGTTCCTTCCCTATGGTATAAACCCTGTTTTCGCTGTATTTGATGCCGGTGCCCTGCATCTTGTATACATACTTCTCTAAATCAGGAGGGAAAGGGAAATAACAAAATGATTAAATAAGGATACAGGTTGACCCTTTGTGAAAATGAGATGTTCAAAACACTATGTTGAAAACGAACTTTACAACTTCGGCTGGGGGAGGGGGGTAGTTTTGGAGATGGGAGGAAAGGGATGGTAGGGAGAAAACAAAGGAGGAGGCAACAATGCTCAATAGGAAATGGACTCATTACCTTGCTCATGTAACTGTAACCCCTCTGTACAGCATTTTTACAATGAAAAAGTACAAAAAAAATCTTTCTCCCCTAAACAATAATACAATTCTTAAGCAGATACTCAGGGAAAGTTCTAGTAAAATGCTATATGATGAATGCATTATTTTATAAAATAATAAAATGATGAAAAAAAGGACAAAGGATGAACCAATGCAACAGGAGTACCCACAAGACACTATGATGAAAATGAACTTTATAACTTGGGGAAGGGGAGTCAGGAGAAAGGAAAGTGGGAGAAAACAAGGGAGGGAATAACAATGTTTGACAAGAAATGTACTTTTTACCTTATTTATGTAGCTGTATCCTTTCTGATATTATCCTTACAATACAATTAACTTATATCACAATGTGTGTTTCAATATTGCCAGTTAAAGTTTTATCAAATTTAATAAAATATGTATCAAAATGAAGGAATTGAGCTGGGTGCTGGTGGCTCCTGCCTGTAATTCTAGCTATTCAGAAAGCTGACATTTGAGGATTACAGTTCAAAGCCAGTGAGAGAAAAAAAGGCCAAAAGACTCTTATTTCCAATTAACCACTAAAAAGCCAGCTGTGGCTCAAAGTGGTAGATTGCCAACCTTGAGCACTAAATTTCAGGGACGTGTGTGTGTGTGTGTGTGTGTGTGTAATGTAGCAACTATTTTAGTGATTACAAAATTATGGAAATAAACAAAAATTATCTCATCAAAAGACCAGCAAAAGTAAAACTGGGATTTGCATGATGGATGAAGTTCTATACATAGAGATGCCTGTAAACAGACATTTAGATTAGTTTGAGTGAAATATGTACAAGAAGTGATTTGAACATAGAATGACAAAAAATCTAGACATTTCAAATAAAGAATTCTGTTAATAAAAAATATCATTGATCAAAGAATAACTGAAGTCAATAGTTTTGACTCTGTTCATCAAAACTGAATGGCCACAAATTTGAGAAAGACTTTCATTTTGAACTTAATCGGTCATTAGTAAATCGTACATTATCATGGGAAAGCAACCAATAAAATATTCTTTTTAATAGTATTTTCTCACAAACTTCCAATAATAAGATTGAACACTCTTACATGTATATTTAATGTGGGGAAACATGTGCAATGAGATGCCAAAGAGAACCCAAGCAGTTGGTGATATTTCTTGCTTTGAAGCACAAAACCTTCATGAATCTGCCAAAATGATGAATCTTCTAAAGATGGCATACCTCCAGTTTGATCATTACTTTGTCAGCCTGCCTCTTAAAGACATAGTTTTCTAAATCATTGGAAATCAGATACAAGCCCAGAAAATGATATCTCCATACGTTTATTTACCTAAAATAATCATCTACTACCAGCCAAGATTCATGAGTACAAGAACAGAGACATGATGGGAGAGACTCAAGAAGGAACAATAAGAGACAGATATACACAGGATTAGATTTTGAGATCCTTATAAGAATTATGTACTTTATATATTTGTTCAATACCTACTAAGATCAGAGGATGACCATTTGTGAGAACTGGTTTATTGGAGGGAGCTTTCTAATGCAATGAAGGTAAAACAATAGATAAGGTAATTCAATAGATATATGAGAGATAATTAGAAAGTTTTCTTGTTTGTTGTACCCATGGTTTTAGACTGTTTGAATCCCTTCAAAAAAGCATTCTACAGAAAGATTCTTATGCATTTTTGATCCTGTATTAAAGCCTCATTTTCTTGAACAGTTAGTTTTCCCTGGGTTGCTTCTATCAGGGACTGGAAATAGCTGACACACTAGAGTCTAGCAAAACTGCCTAATATGAATCACTTTTAGGAATAATTTTTCTGAAGACTTGTCATCATTTAGTCCTGCTACTCAAGTTTAATTTTGGTCTGAAACTTTCCTGAATGAATTAATGGATTATCTTTCTGGCTTTGTCTATCTCCTCTCTCTCTCTCTCTCTCTCTCTCTCTCTCTCTCTCTCTCTCTCTCTCTCTCTCTCTCTCTCTCTCTGTCTCCCTTCCTCCCTCCTTCCCTCTCTCTATCTCTGTCTCTTTCTGTCTCTGTCTCTCTCTCTTCTCTGTCTCTGTCTCTCTCTCTCTCAGAAATGTCAGTCCTACAGTAAGCAATGAATACAAAGACTTTCACTTCATGTAGAATGAACAAAAATAGTATTTTTTCTAGAATTTCCCCAGGACTATATGAGCTCTCTCATTCTTTTTCATAATATAGTCTGAAGAAACCTACTTTCTGAAGGCTCTTAACACAAGATAATGTCATTGATAGTTTTAGTCTGATCAGGGCAGGAAGAGAATGAAAAGGCAGTATATTGATATACTCACAAAAAATGTACTGAAGGTTGAGAAACACAGAAGTCTACCATTCATTAAATATGTTAGGTGTTCTATCGTCGAAGGCATGCAAAGAGCAAGACAGGTGCTATATTTTATATGCTCTACTACCAAGAAGAAATCATAGGACCTATTTGATTTATAGATAAGACAGACAGACAGACAGACAGACAGACAGACAGACAGACAGACAGACAGACAGACAGACAGACAGACAGACAGACAGACAGATAGATAGATAGATAGATAGATAGATAGATAGATAGATAGATAGATAGATAGATAGATAGATAGGGACACTATCACAGTTTATATACTCTGTGATATGGAAAGCTGTCTGAATTGATAGGGGTTGACTAAGAAAGGGCTCCACAGAGGCTTGACATTGTACATCTTAGGTCACAATATTGTGTAGATAATTTGAGTCTGGATGCATAAGTGGCCATAAAATGTGCAAAGAAGAACTTCAGGCAATTCCTAGTTAGATACTAACAATGTAAGCATCTGAGATTCTGAGGGGAGGCCAGACTACTGACTGAGATTATGATGCATTCTACAAGAAACAGCCCCTAGCTTGTAATTGTGTCCTTGTAATAGAGATAATTGTTGACTCTTCACCATGTCGCAGAAGACTGTATCCCTTATCAGATGGATTCTGTTATACATATCAACTCACAGAGGTCTAATATCAGCCAACTAGCCAGAAAGGTACCCCTGATTTTGCATTTGAGAGGACCAGAAAACACAAGTAAGATGTATGTGCAGATACCACAATACACACAAGTGCTAATGCTTCACTCCACTCACCCGTATAGTCTTAACATAGGCACAGAAAAAGAACTTTCAAAGGACAAGATGTATTGAAGCTCAAATGACCATGAACAAGATGGCTTGGATAGTTGAAAAGAGCTAAATTTGTCTGGCACTGGTGGCTCATGTCTGTAATCCTAGCGACTCAGGAAGCTGAAATCTGAAGATCGAAATTAAAAGCCAGCCCAGGCAGGAAAGTCCGTGAGACTCTTATCTCTAATAAACCACTAGAAAACCAGAAGTGGTGCTGTGTCTCAAGCAGTAGAGTGCTCTCCTTTAACTGAAGAGCGCAGGGACAGTGCCCAAGTCCAGAGTTCAAGTCCCACGACCGACCAAAAACAAAAACAAGAAAACAACTAAATTTTATTACTTATCATCTCAGAATTTGGATAATGTACAAATGAACATGTTGTCCCTATGGATTACTTACAGACACATGTATTAAAGTTAATGTAGCTATTGGTAAATGTCAACATCTATCATATCAACAATAAAGACCAGTTCTTTGTGATGAATAAAACAAGATTCCTTAAGCAGATTAAATTTTTTTTGATGGAAAGTTAGCAGCACTGGGAGCCCTCTCTCCTCTGGAAATGCTCACATGGTTATCCTCACAGAAATGGGTATCCCACTGGGCTGATATCTGAGGATCAAAGCCAGCCCAGGCAGGAAAGTCCATGAGACTCTTATCTCCAATAAACCACCAGAAAACCAGAAGTGGCTCTGTGTCTCAGGTGGTAGAGTGCTAGCCTTGAGCTGAAAAGCTGAGGGACAGTGCCCAGGCCCAAAGTTCAAGCCCCATGACTGACCAAAAAAATAAAAAAGGAAATGGGTATCTATTTGTCTTTGGATTTGTTTTTCTGTCTATTGAATCTCAGCCAGTCCAACCCTCCAGAGGCCTAGGTGAAGTCTAAAATTCAGGCATTAAATCATCAAGTTAAATAATCTATCCAAAATTAAAGAAAATGCAAGTTTCCAATCCTATATCAAAGATAAATTGTTAGCTAAGAACAAAGAAACATGGCATACACTAAACCAGAGGACTGTATATAAAGTGTGATCCCAATCAAAATAAATGATTGATCTAAAAACTTAAGGGTGATAATTAT
Organism: Dipodomys ordii; assembly: GCF_000151885.1. Lineage (NCBI taxonomy): Eukaryota > Metazoa > Chordata > Mammalia > Rodentia > Heteromyidae > Dipodomys > Dipodomys ordii. The sequence continues at coordinate 14,596,885 of NW_012267221.1, forward strand.
AGAACTAGCTTCTTGACATCACTCTCAAATACCTATTTGAGAATTATGCTTCTTGTCCTTAGAACTCTAGCTTCTGCAGGGTGAAAATACAATCTATGAGATGGGTTCACAATTGAATCTCAATAATGGACAGAATAAGCAATAAAAAATACAATGACTGCCAAGACACTTTGGATTGCTTATGATCAAAAGAGAATAAGGAATCCTTATTATCTTTTCAGGAGCAGTGGATCCTGATTAAGAATAGATGAAGCAGATTTTGCATAATAATGGTGTCTTAGTAAGCTTGAGTTTAAAAACACTACCACAGAATGGGTAATTAATTTACGTTCATTCATCCACCCATTCATTCCTTTTTCACAGTTAAGTTTTATAAACCTGAGACAAGTATGTCCCTATGACTGGATTCAAGAGGACTCTCTTCTTGACTTAGTGATAACCATCTTCTCACTGTGTCCTCTCATAACCTTTCTGTGATACATATGTTTAGACAAAGAGAGCAAGAGAGAGAGAGAGAGAGAGAGAGAGAGAGAGAGAGCTATGGTTGTAATTCAGGGCAGTGCCTGTCAAAGGAAAACTCTCTCTCTCTCTCTCTCTCTCTCTCTCTCTATATATATATATATATATATATATATATTGTAAAAAATGTTGCACAGAGGGGTTACAGTTACGTGAGTAGGGTAATGGGTACATTTCGTAGAGAGCATCATTACCTCCTCCTTCGTTTTCCCCCTACCATCACTTCCCTCTCCACTTCCTCAACTCCTCCTGCCCTCCCTACCCCGACATTGTAAAGTTCGCTTTCAATATAGTGTCCTGTATACCTTGTCGTCACAATGGGTTGGTTGTATCCCCATTTAAGCGTTCCCTAATATCCCTTCCCCTCCCCAAATTACAAACATGTATATACAAGGTGCAGAACACTGGCATCAAATCCAGTGAAGACAGGGGCTATACCGTGGGGGGAGAACATACAAAAGAAACAAAAGAATCACATAGTGCATTGTAAGTACTTTAAAATCACTAGCAAGAAAGAAAAAAAAACACTTATGTACCTGTCTTGGGGTAAATTTTGCTTAGCATTATCTCATGTAGTCATATGTACAGAGCCTTTGTTTGACCTTCTCTGCTTGACCTAGACATGTACTTGTCATTGCAAACAAGGGAAACCATGGGCCCTATGTTTCTTTGGGCCTGGCTTACTTCACTTAATATAATTTTTTCCATGTCTTTCCATTTCCTAATAAATGAGGCAATGGCATTCCTTCTGGCAGAGGCATAGAATTCCATTGTATGTATGTATATATATATATATATATATATATATATATATATATATATATCACATTTTCTTGATCCATTTATTTACTGAGGGGCATCTAGGTTGGTTCCATATCTTAGCTATTGGTGAATAATGCTGCAATGAACATAGTTGTGCTGGTAGCTTTAATATGGGCTTGCTTGTGATCATTTGGGTAAATGCCCAAAAGTGGGATTGCTGAATCATAGGGGAGCTCTATGTGGAGTCTTTTGAGGAACCTCCACACTGCTTTCCAAAGTGGTTGAACAAGTTTACATTCCCACCAACAATGCAGTAGGGTTCTCTTTTGGCCACAACCCCTCCAGCATCTCTTGTTATTAGAGTTCTTGATTACAGCCATTTTAACTGGGGTGAGGTGGAATCTCAATGTTGTCTTGATTAGCATTTCTTTTATGGCTAGAGAAGTTGAGCATTTCTTCATGTGTCTATTGGCCATTCCTATTTCCTCTTCAGAGAACCACAACTTTTTTTGCTCTCATTTGACCAAATAATATGCTAAAGTCACTATGACAAATACAGATACATTGCTTGCTATGATTTCAGTGTATGAATTTGAGAGGTCACATATCAGTTCAAAGCAAGTGGTGAAGAGAAATACTTGTGCATTCTTTAAGTGTAACTGAAATATAGCTGGAAAGAATAATCACAGCCACACTGTTTTGAAAAGTTAGAATTATCTGACGTGTGTGTGTGTGTGTGTGTGTGTGTGTGTGTGTGTGTGTGTGTGCGCTATTCCTTAGGCCCAAATTCAGAGCTTAGATACTATTGCTGGGCTTTTGTGCTCAAGACTAGTGTTCTACCACTTGAGCCACAGATCAACTTCTGGCTTTTTTGGTTAACTGGTGATGAGTCTCATGACTTTCCTGTTCTAGCTGATTAGAATCTCAGTCCTCAGGTATCAGTCTCCTTTGTAGCTGGGATTATAGCATAAACTGTCTACATCAACCAGGAATATCTACCTTTTAAACAAATAATTGTTTATAAAGAAAAGGAAATACGCTTAGGTTTGATAAAAGTATAATTTTGTAGCTTTTGCTTATTATAAATTGTCTCTATTAGTTTCCCTATTTGCATATAAATTACTCTTATACTGTTATTTATATTTTCAGGAAATTTTTCATTTATTTATTATGTTCTTTGAATTGATCTTGATTCAACTGAGTTCAAGAGAATGCTTTCATATCTTCTGCTGCTGAGAAACAAAGACCAATTATTACTGATGTTCTTTCTTCCCCCTGGCCCCAGGGCTACATAAAACACCATGCTTCTTTGAGAATGCCCCTAGTGAATAAAAAATTACCATTGCAAATCATTTCTAATATTTGTCATCATAGTTGTTTTCTCCTGGGCCTGAGCAGATGACTCCAAATGCTCTCAGGTGTCACAAAGTAGATATATACAATTGAAAATGGTCACTCATCCAGAATTCATGGGAACTAATAAAGGAAGATAGGTCGGTAATGTAGCATGGTCAATCAAAATGTATCTCAAAGCCAAAAATAAAATTAATACAATTATTGGTCTCCTCATAGACCTTCAGCACTTATTTAAAGCACAAGTACATTTTCTCCTTAGTGGAATATGGGCAGTATTGATTTTTTTCTTCTAAAATGTTTATCGATTGAGATATTTTGCACAGCATAAAGCATTAATGTGTGAGTTCAGTATTCTTTGTCTCTAAAATACTCACATTCTTGTAAGCCACAATGGTTAAAAATATAGATACTGCAAATATGATATGCTTGTCATACCACAGAGTATGATGAAACACTTTCCTTCAGAAGAATGTATAGCTATTAGTGTCTATACAAGGTATGTAAGGTTTAAATCTATCAAAAATATCAGTTTTTAAATTTATATCTATCAATATAAAACAAACGATCAGAAATTCTGATGGAAAAAAACCAACATTCTACAGTGAATGTGTTTTCTATAAAATCTAGTATTCAAGGGATGCTTTATTTCTTTACTTTCTTTTAATCGAATTAAACTGAATCATGGTCAATGAATAATCTTCAATTAGTTCTACTGCTGAGAAATTAAAGTGCAATTATTTCCTCCATATAGAGAGTTGGGTAAAATACCAGGAATTATCCAGTACATTAAGATTTGCTCCTCTGGCTTTCTGATTATGCTAGATATTATAGAAATTGTCATTTACTCTACACAACAGGTATCTTGAAGTCATCAGAGTCTATCTCTTTATTGATAGGTGGAGGTTAATATAAGTGGTCACAATTAATTAGTAGCCAATTTGATTAAGAGGTGAGCACTTCCTGTAAGCCTTTTCTGTTTCCTCAATAGTAGACAGAGGAGATGTCAGCGGAATTTTGCTTCTTCTTATAAAGGCAATAATCTCACCAAAGGTGCCCAAACTGATCTACACCTAATTATCTCTCACAGGCCTCCACTCTAAATACTGTAAGTAGTATTTGTAGTTAGGGCTTATAGATCAATTTGGGAAGGTGGCACAATTCAGTCTGTAGCAGTGCCACTGTAAATTTCTTACAATGGGTAAACTACATTCTCCAAAGATGAACTTAATGATAACTCAAACCTATTTTGTAAGTCTTACACACACTATAAAAACAGGAAAGGAATTGTACTGATCATTAAAGTTTATAGGTTAAACTTGGAATTCAATGTAGTCATTTGGGAAAACATGAGTCTATGTGGTGACATGTAGGTATTTTGTAGATATAATTAGCATCCACAATAAGATAACTTTCACTGATAGGTTTCCTTTGTAATATGGTGAGCCTAAGAAAGCCTATGAAAGCCTAAGAAAAATGCTGAGAATTCTCTGAGAATTGTGCCCAAAGGCTGTAACTTGTCATCATTCCAGAGTAATACACATATTATAGACTTAAGGCAATATCAAATTATTGACTGTCCAGATATTGGATTTGTGGGCTACAGAATCTATGCCCTAATTTCTTAAAATTAATTAAATTTATTTATTAGTTTATTACATAGCTTCATCTACTCAGTTATTTCTCATCTACTCCAGTATTTCTATTATGTCTCCATAATATTAAGGAATACAAAGCTTATTTAATAACAAGTGGAGGCACAATCAAGTGGTAAAAACAACTAAGTCATAGAAGACAAGAAAGGAAAAAAAAGAGGAACAAAGAACAATGTCAAAGGGACTGAAGTCTTCCGAGACTTGTTGAGCTCCCACTCTATGGAAGAAACTTCCAGTCCGGCCCATGAGATAAGCATAGTTACAGAGTTCTCAGCATAATTCCCTGACCATAGGATGTGAAGATGGTGAAAGATGGATGGCCCTCAGAACAGCACATATGCTACTCATGACCAGGCTACTGCAGAGATGGCACTCTGCTCTCTGCAATGTTTCCTGCACCTCAACTGTGTGGACAAGCCCATTAGAACCTAACTGTTGTAAATCATGTATGTGGAACAGATCTTTGGCAACTGATTCAGGTTGTTTCACAGACTGGTACTTGTTATTCCTCTTGGAACCGAAAACTATTCTGTTATGTGGAATATAACATGCTTTTGATGATATATGAAATCTGTACAATATATAGTTCAGCCTTTTGACATTAGCCACAAGTGAAAGTAAAGAACTACATAGTAATGTCAATTAGCCTCTGAGATGAGTTTTAATTGAGGATCATTTCATGGATGGTCTACTATAAGAAGCTCCTGCTTGTGGATACTACTAGTTGACACTACTCATGTTCAATTGTATAAATAAAATGGTGCACTAATTGGTCCCAAGTCCATATTTGGAATTTTTGCACAGTGAAAATATTGAGCAGGGCCTTAGCAACTTCTTTATTGCTATGTTGAGACTACTAGAAGCTACCTTGTGTTGATCCTTTGGAAGCCTGTGTGTGGTTCAAAAGATTTTCAAAGACCCCAGATTTGGGGGATAATATATAACACCATTCAAATAACAGTACTACTAGATTATTTTTTTTGATAATTTGGGGCTTGCCTAGCATGCCTGAGGCCCTGGGTTCGATTCCTCAGCACCACATAAGCAAAAAGAAAAAAGCCAGAAGTGGTGCTGTGGCTCAAGTGGTAGAGTGCTAGCCTAGCTGAAGAGCTGAGGGACAGCACCTAGGCCCAGAGTTCAGGCCCCATGACCAGACCCCTCCCCAATTTTTTTTGATAATTTAAAGAAAGCAAAGATAGAAGGAACAAAAAAGAGCTATAGATAATCACATAGAAAATTAGCAAATGAAATTGGTAAAGAAAACTTTTAAAACAAATTTTTGCAAAACACTTGCAAGCTTAATTACTATGAAAATGAAAAAATATGATTATAATGTGTAACTTATAATGTGTGGATTAACTGATAAAAATGTGGACCATACTTTACCGAGCTTTTGCATGACTATTTGCTGTTGATATTTTTCTCTGCCACAGAGGGAAACAATTGTCTCTGGGATTAGTAGTGACTTTGAAGATGTAAGTGAATGCATTTCTCTATGAAGTTATGAAATTTGGATTAATTCCAGCACAATAAGTTAATTGTGAATAAGTATCTATATAAATATAGTCTCTCTAGTAAAAGATGCTGCAGAAAATTGGGACTTAAGTCTTGGTTGTAGTCTTTATTCATTTCCAGGCATCCTAAAATTCAAGAAAAAACATTTTACCTTATTTTTATATTTCAGGATAATTTAAAAAATAACTTCAAAAATGACAAAGGAGGTTCCAGGAAGATGGCGGAGGAGAAGCTGGAGGCTAAACAAGCTCTCGCCTAGAAAGCAGTTTTAGTGTTCCAGTGAACAGTCCTAAGCCAGAGAATCACACCAAGTGTGCCATCACAGTACAGAGAGTTAGGCCAGAGCAGGAAAATCCAGGCAAGGAGACAGATCTGGGCACTTGCCAGCAGCCGCGGTGGCTGTAGATGCCATACGTGCAACACAGAAAGTTCGGGACAAAGGAGCCAGATGTGGCAGGCAAGAGGATTCTACTCAACACCAGCAAGAACCGACAAGGAGCAGACATCTTCATCATGCAGTTCACAGACCAGAGATGACCCAGGAGTAGAAGCCTGACTTCCTCACTCCTTTTCAGAGGAGGGAAGGCCACCCCTCCCCACCCCCACCACCGGAGATCTCCATCTTTGAAGGCCCCGCTGAGCTGCTAGCTCCAGCTCAGGCCTTGGAAGAAAACTAGAGTCATTTAGTAGGTCACAAGAACCTAACCTGACCTACCAGACTCAGTTCCACCCAGGGAAAAGTCACCCAGCTCTGGCAACCAGCCCCAGGAGTGGCTTTCTTCACTGGGTAATCAGAGCCAGAGGCTGCCCCTCCCTTTAGCAGCCTGGACAATCAATTGAAATTCAGTAAACATAACCCCTGAGAATGGTTCCAGGCTGGGCTCTGAGAGTCTCTCACAAGCTAGCCCCCCAGGAAAAGCTACTGTTTGCTGAAAGGCCTCAACTCTACCCAGAACCTAGCCTCATCACAGCATCTCCAAACTTGAGGAAACAGCCATCTCCCTCTTTTGTGATACTCAAAGCAGATCTCCCTCCCATTGAACTAGCCTGGGAGGAGAATCACAAAATCCTGGGAAAAGCAGAGCATTTTTCTGCCTGTTCAAACAAACTGACCTAAGAAACCAACCAAGCCACAGGAAAATCAAACACCACAAGCAGACCAGAGACTCCAAGAGGCTGGTTACAGACACAAAGGAGATACAGGATCATCCCACCCCTCCCAAAAAAATCCAAGAACTTTTTTTTGTACCTTTTATAAACCATTTATTTTCTAAAACTTTTTTTTAAATTTTTAATTTTTACCTTTAAAAAATGTTTTCTACTAAGTTTTTTTTCTTCTTCATAATTTTTATTTTAGGGGTATATGTGTGTGCGCATTTTTCTTTCGTTTTTAAATTTTTATTTTTTTTGTTTAGCTCTACTGAACTTTTGATCTTTTTTTCTTTCTTTCTCATTCGTTTCACCTTTTCTTCTCTTTCCTTCTTTGTGTGAATAGAATTGAAAATCCAGAAATGAACCTACAGACCTATAGCCATCTAATCTTCAATAAGGGAGCTAAAAAAGTAGAATGGAAGAAAGACTGCCTCTTCAGGAAATGGTGCTGGCAAAATTGGCTAACTACTTGTAGAAAACTAAGGCTAGATCCTAATATATCACACTGCACCAGAATCAACTCCAAATGGATCAAAGACCTCGGAGTCAAAGCAGACACTCTGAAAACATTACAGGATGGAATAGGAGAAACCCTAGGTCTCCTTGGGACAGGGCGAAAATTTCTTAATAGAGACCCAGAAACACAACAAATTAAAGAAAGGTTGGACAAATGGGATTGCATGAAATTGCAGAGCTTCTGCATGGCAAAGGACATAGATCAATAGAAAGCCCACTGATTGGGAGAAGATCTTCACTAGCCATACAACAGACAAGGGTCTCATATCTAAAATATAACTTGAACTCAAAAAATTAAATCCTCCAACAACAAATCTTCAACGAAACAACTGCCCAATAAACAAGTGGGCTAAGACTTAAAGAGAAACTTCTCTGAAGAGGAAAGAAGGATGGCCAATAGACACATGAAGAAATGTTCAATCTCTCTAGCAAATCAAAACAACATTGAGATACCACCTCACCTTAGGTAGAAGGGCTAAAATCAATAACTCTAAAAACAACAGATGATGGAGGGGATGTGGACAGAAGGGAACCTTACTGCATTGTTGGTGGGAGTGTAAACTTGTTTAACCACTTTGGAAAGTAGTATGGAGGTTCCTCAAAAGACTCCACATAGAGCTCCCCTATGACCCAGCAGTCCCACTTTTGGGCCTTTACCAAAATGTTTACAAACAAGACCACACTAAAGCTACCAGCACAACAATGTTTATCGCAGCATTATTTACCATAGCTAAGATATGGAACCAACCCAGATGCCCCTCAGTAGATGAATGGATCAAGAAAATGTGGCATATATACACAATGGAATTCTATGCCTCCATCAGAAAGAATGACATTGCCCCATTTGTTAGGAAATGGAAGGCTTGGAAAAAATTATATTAAGTAAGCCAGGCCCAAAGAAACATAGGTCCCGTGGTTTCCCTTATTTGCAATAACTAGTATATGTCTGAGTCAAGCAGAAAAGGTCAGATAAGGTGATGTTAGGGAAATGAACCGTAAGATATGTATTCAAATGTTTTTGTTCTTTCATGTGATTGTTTCTAACACATTTATAAGATTATTTCTTTGTTGCTTGGAAGGCCCCCCCCCACAGTATAACCCATGCTTTCACTGCATTTGATGTCGGTATAATTTGTGGAGGGGAAAGGGAAAAACAAATCGTTTAACTAGGGATACAGGTGGACCCATTGCAACAATGAAATGTACAAGTCGTTATGTTGAAAAAAAACTTAAAAACTTGGGGGGGAAGGGGGGAAGGGGGGGGAAGAATGGGGGGGGGGTGGGGGGAGGATGGGAAGGGAAAACAAAGGAGGAGGCTACAATGCTTGATAAGAAATGTACTCATTATCTTGCCCATGTAATTGTAACCCCTCTGTACAGTATTTTCACAATAAAAAAATAAAAATAAATGACAAAGAGTATACAAGATAAAATAGAAAATTAGGAGCAAGATTATGAACTTGAATTGTATTGATAATGTATTGATAGTGCATCAAAAGTTGATAGATTTAGTGCCCCCGCTAAAAAAACCAGCATAGTCTCAACTGTGTACTGTTCATAAGAATGTAAATTAGTGCAGTCATAATGGAAATCAGTATAGAACTTCATCCAAAATCTAAAATAAAGCTAATATACGATGATGTTATACTATGCCTGGGATTATTTTCAAAATAATATTTCAACATATATTAGAGCTATTGTACACAGCTATGGTTGTTAAAACACTATTAATCATAGGTAAGTTATGGATTAGGACAAGGTGCTCATTCAACCAATGAATGGGTAAAGAAAGTATTTTATGCATGTGTGTGTTCACACATGAACATATATTAGATTATTCTCAACCACAAAGAATTATGAAATTACAATTTTTGTCATGTGGAGGGAAATGAATAAACTAGAGATCATCATGTTAAATCAAATAAACCAAACTTAGAAGTCAAATGTCTCATGTGTAGAATCTTGACCTAGAAAGATGAAACTAATGTATTTAGGACAAGCAAGTGAGGAAAGAGAAACTGTGAGAAAGGAGAGGAGAAAGAAAGAGTGATGGGGTGAATGTTATTGAAGAAAATTATGCAGATATATGAAAATAGGTAATATCCATTAGTATTAGAAAAATAAAAGTGAGGATAAGAAAAACATAAATGGTGAACTGGATCAGTGTACATTATATGCATTTGTGGAATATCACAATAAAGCCAGTTCATATAATTAATGAACACTAAATGAGAATTATTAATATGACAAAAATCTATGCAATAAAGTTGTGTGAAAAAAATCCACGTCAAACACTAAGACAAATACAAGGTTTAAGTAAAAACACAAAAAGTGCTATGCTATGTCAAAAGATATTTGGAGTGTCTCTGCAAATTTATTAATGCTTACTGCAGAGCAATAAATATCATGGAATAAATTGAAAATTTTAACCATAAAGAGGTATATTTGTCAAAATTTTGTAAAATCTTAAATGTTTTTGCCCTCATTGTAAACCTTTAAAATGTATGAATCAAAAACTGAAGTCAACAATGTCAGGTTCATTACTAATGTGTAGATATTTTCCTAATCCTAATTTAAAGAATGAACTGTTAAAGGAGGATACACTTCAAGACTGAGGGGTTTTTACCCAATATTCATATTTAGAGTGATATCCTTAGTCCATACTGGCAAGGAAAAACATGAGTCAAATAAATGGAAAAAATACAAAATAATTGCTATTAGTAATGAAGTAATACCCAACACTACTTTTCAGCCTTGAGAATAACTACCAGACAGAATAGAAGATTTTATTCAGATATCAGTGAGTTTTTAAAATATTTTATTAGACAGTACTTCATATGATGACTGGAAATATACCATTAATCATCACTACTGAAATAGTTTGTATTATATGCCTTAATGAAGAATCAACAGAAATCCTTGCTTAGAAAATTTACTTAGTTTGTTTTGACCCTAATTTTAAAAGCTTTATTAACTGTTGGGGCTCCAACTAGTTGATATATAGAATTTCTTGTCCCAAGTTATATGTTGTATATTAGAATTCACTATTATTATTTAAGTATACTAGTTGATAAAATGTTAAGGAAGGTTATAATAATAGAATCAGTTCTGTCTCTTGACTACTGAATCCCAGCATATACACTGGTAATTCTAATGACAAACTAGAATGTATGGGTTATTGAAACTGAAAATCCCATATGGATATCCTGGTGGATCATATACAAGAAATGTTTTACTTGCTTTTAGGAGAAACTACCAATGTAGAACTTTCTCCCATGTGTGCAGGACCTTTTTTTCCACCTGACATTGCCTCAGAGAGTATATAATATTTCCCATACAAGATATGTTTCCCAATTACACATTGATTATGGACATAAAGTAGCAAAACCTGCATGATGAACAAAACATTTGCTACAAGATTAGAGAATTAAGAGGAATAAGAGTAGGCCTATGAATACTTAGAGTAAAATAATTTAATTTAAATAAGGAAATCAGAAAAGACATGTATTTTCTTTCAAGCAAAAGAGGCTTGCGAGTATTCTAATTCACTAAGAAGACATGAGATTATAAGGTGTTTGGTTTTGTAATGCACCCTTAGTTACATAGATTTCACAAATGGAACAAAGTAAAGATAATGTGTCCAAATACAACTGGAGTAAAACTTTGTACTACAACACAAACAAGAACTTTGCACCTATTACTGAAAATGGAAGTAAACATAAGCTTCCATGGCTTGCCTTACTACGAAGACACAGGCACAAAAGTAATGTAAAACATTTAAATCCAAGTGGGGACTGCATTTTACATTAATTTCTTAACAAATCCAGAAAAATCAATAGGAAAGATTAAGGCAGAGCAATTATATAATTTGTGAATATAGAAAAATACTAAATTTTACATGACTTACAAAAGGAATTTTAATGGCCTTCTTAAAAGATACCTTCCACTTTTAACATATCAATTTTATGTGTGGCAAAGTAAGGCTTCTTCCACACACCATCTGGAACTCAATATCTCATTGAGGCATTAATTTAAGTCAATCATACTGACATCACAAAATTGCATATAGGGACTGGGAAGGTGGCTCAGTGATAGAGCATTTGCCTCGCATGCATGAGGCCCTGGGTTTGATTCCTCAGCACCGCATAAACAGAAAAGGCTGGAAGTGGCACTGTGGCTCAAGTGGTAGAGCACTATCCTTGAGCTGAAGAGCTCAGGGACAGGGCCCAGGCCTAGAATTCAAGCCCCACAACCAACCAAAAAAAAAAAAATAATAATAAAATAAAATTGCCTGTAATGAAAATAGTTAATCCAGAATAACAAAAAGACTGGAATTATAATTTGTAATTTCTTTTATAATTGTATGTCAATTTTCAGAGTAAACCTTCAATTTTCTGAAATACTAGGATAATTAGAAATACTAGGATAATTTGATAGATGATAAGACTTTTAGTGATACAGACAGGTGTTTTCAGGTATACTTAAAACTTGCCTTATAATTTGATTGGAAGCTAATCTCAGTGGAAGATGTTTTTGTTCATTTGAGTGTGTGTGTGTGTGTGTGTGTGTGTGTGTGTGTGTGTGTGTATGCAGTCCTGAGGATTGAACTCTGAGCTTGAATGTTTTCCCTTAGCTTTTTCACTTAAGATTTTTACTCTACTACTACTGCCATTATTTGTAATGATTAATTGAAGATAAGAGACTAACATTAGTCTCCTGCCTGGTTGGCTTCAAATCACTCTTCAGATCTCAACCTTCCTGGTAAACTAGAATTACAAGTGTGAGCCATTCAACTTTGATGAAGATTTTGAAGATTAAGAGGATATACATTTCAGACTAATGACATACTTCAAGTCTGGTTCAATCCCCAAAAACACAAAAGGGAGGACATAGATACCATAAATACTGTATTAATCCTTAGGTTCTAGCATCAAATCAAGCAGATTTCAAATCACTGCATATAAAAGTCACAAGAGAAATCCTAAATTCTGCAAAACTTTAAAAAAATCATAAGAAATGTGTGTGGTTTAATATGTGTATTTTTACAACTAAATCAATTTCCTGGAACGGATTGGGAGTTCCTAAAAGTATTTTGTGTGAACATTTATATGTTATCAACTTTTATGCTGGATTGCTATTTTGACAGATGTAATAGTACTGATCCAAATGAGTAACAATACATCAAAGGTGTGTGGGTGGCATACATAGTTGTGGTCATTTTAGCTGCTCTGGGTTGATGTCTTGCTTATGTTCAGAACTGCTAAAGTTTAGTCAATAATATGGAACATTTTTAAATCAATAAAGGATCTTCTATAACTGCTTCATAGTCTGGTGTTAAAGCCTAGGAACTGTTTTGGAAACAATAATTCAAGTTCGGTTTACATTTAGTTTACATAGATGGTGGCAATGGCAATGCCAACAAACCTAGGACACTGTATCTAAGCAATCTTCTATATGAATAAATTTACAACATTCTGTACTGTGATGCTTTGTTTGGGAGATGATACTTTGAGACATTGAAAAATAAAGGCATTTTATAAATATAAACATTTTTAGACCTGCGTAAACTTTCAGTGTAACAAATAAGCATAAAGTCAATGTATAGTTAACAAAGTTGGACATTTGAAAGGCATATTTGTGAATTGTTTTGCTTATTGGACTTTTAACTCAAGGTCTTGGCTTCGTTATATAGTTGTTTTACCATGTGGCAACCTTTTTGCTTTGGGTATTTTTGAAATAAAGCCTCCCTTTTATGCTTGATATACTCTGGACTGTGATTCTCCTATTTATGTAAAAAACATAAATAGGATGAAAGATATTTGTCACTTTGTCCATATTTTTAGTGATTGAGATGAGGTTTTATGAAGTTTTTGACAAGTTGGCCTCAAACCACTATCCTACTTAGCTCTACCTCCCACGTGGTTATGGTTACATGTGTGAACCACCATACCAAATCACTTTCTCAGCTACTGATAAAACCAAAAATAAGTATCAGTTGAAGGACACTATCAACTATCAAGTTGACATTTGTTGAACACTCTGAATAAACATTCTTTTAAAGAGTATACACAAAACTCATTAGAATAAACCATATACAAGGCATTATAAAACCAAAATAAATTAAACAACTTAGATACAGCAAAATATATTTTTGAACAATGTAAATGTATTAGATGAAAGATATTTGAAAATATCCCAAATATTTAGAAATTTTTAAACCTACTGTGTTCTAGATGTTGTTGTACATGCCTGTAATCCCAGCACTTGGGAAGCTGAAGGAAGAAATTATAATTCTAAGACCTTCCAGTGATATATGATGATCTTATCTTTAAAAATAACAAAATAAAAACTATAATGTGAAAATACCTCAATCGAAAAATGTAATCAAAAGGCAAATGACAAAGTATTTTTAATCAAATTGAAAAGAAAATACAGGTAGTAAAACTTGAGGCAACTGTTAGCAGTGAGAACCATAGCATTGGCTGTATCATCACTTTAGGAAAAGAAAATCTCACAGAAGAGCTATAGCTTGATCTGAAATGACCCCAAATACCTGGCGTTAAAGATCATGTTCAGCTTGGGTCTTGGGGACAGAACCTCAAAGGGAATTGCGGGGCACTTGTTTCTTCCCTTTTCCTTTTTGTACAAGACCACAAAGCGAGTAAATTGTCTATATTGTCTTGCCTGAAGGTACAATTTTGATGTCCCAACACAGGTCTAAACAAGGTAGTCAGCTGATCAAGAAATGAAACTTCTAAATATATCCATGGGCCCAAATGAAACTTTGTCCTTTATAAATTTCTTATCTCTGATATTTATTACAGTAATAAAAAATGACTAATAAGCAGTGTTTCCCATATTCCACTTAAGAAAGTAGGAATGATATCAATTAAATGTGAGGAATATATGAAAGCAGATAATAGTATAAACAGAAATTCTTGAACTGTCAAATGATTTGGTAAACCAAAAACAAGTAAAAAAAAACGTGTTAGTTCAAGGATAATTAAAATTATGAATAAGCTGATAAATAAATTTTCATTTTAAAAGGCAAATTCAAATGACCAATAATAGGGATATGATCATTGATCATAACAAGAAGGAATAATTTATAACAATTTAATATCAATATATTTTACTATTTACTAAAATGAACTAATCTTTTGAAATATATACATATATGTAATAAAATCAAGAAAAAATAGAAAGCTTAAAAAGTCTTTAGTCTTTGGAATTAAATAAATACACAATTAAGAACTTTCCAAGAGAGAAAACTACAGAGCTAGATGGTGGATTTTATCAAACAATTAAAGAATAAGTAATGTCAACTTTACAATAATTATTTCAGGAAATAGCAGACAGTATTTTCTCAGCTCATTATATAATCATGATTAACCTGATTTTTAAAAAAGTGACAAAGTTATTACCAAATCAATCAATCAATCAATCATCCAGGAAATACAAGGTTTTGTAAAAACAGTTTTGCAAAGTACTTGAACATTGATTAGGTCAATGAATAAAATGATAAGGTTAGCCGGGCGTTGGTGGCTCATGCCTGTAATCCTAGCTACTCAGGAGGCTGAGATATGAGGATCGCGGTTCAAAGCCAGCCTGGGCAAGAAAGTCTGTGAAACTCTTATCTCCAATAAATCACCAGAAAACCAGAAGTGGCACTGTAGCTCAAGTGGTAGAGCGCTCGAGCTGAAGAGCTGAAGGACAGCACCGAGGCCCAGAGTTCAAGCCCCACGACCAACAAAAAAAAAAAAAAAAGATAAGGTACCATGACCTAGTACAATTATTCTTATACAAAAAATGAAATTTTTTTAATTGTGAAAATACTGTACAGAGGGGTTGCAATTACATGGGCAAGATAATGAGTACATTCCTTTTTTTAATATATAATTTTTATTTTGAAAATACTGGACAGAGGGGTTACAATTACATGGGCAAGATAATGAGTACATTTCTTATCAAGCATTGTAGCCTCCTCCTTTGTTTCCCTTTCCCGTCCCTTCCCATCCTCCCCCCTGCTCCCCAACCCAATCCTCCCCTTCCCCACCCCACCAAAGTTGTAAAGTTTGTTTTCCACATAACGTCTTGTACATCTCATTGTTGCAATGGGTCCACCTGTATCCCTATTTAAACGATACAAAAAATGAATTTTAAATTGCAATCCAATTAATGTACTTTTATCATAGCAAATTAAAGCAGAATATTAAACGCATGATCATACCAGTAGATGTATAAAATTCATGAAAAATTCAACTTTTAGCAAACTAGTACATTGACTTTTTTGAATTAAAAATTTGGAATTAAAAATAAATTTATATAAAACCTGCCTCAGTTATAGTAGTTTGTGATGAAATTTCTTTCATAATGTTAAAAGATGGCAGAGAGAAAAAGAAAGAGAAAAAGAAAAAGTGATAGACATCAAGAAAGGAATTTTATTCAAAGGAATATAATTACATCAGTTACATGAAAAGTGATAGAACTAAAGGTAATTATGTTAAGTGAAAAAGGAAGACAAATATGAAATTTCACTCACAGGTGGAATCTAGAAGTAAAAAGACATGCATATTAATGAAAAATATTTCACTTAAGACTATAGTTCTGTTACTGAGGATTTTTGTTTTGTTTGCTATCATTTTGGATTAACTAGCCCCTTATTTCAATCTTAACCCAAAAGGATATATTTTTCTCTTTTTGCTCATTGTTACTATTAAGTAGTTGCACAGTGGAGTTACAATCCTGTAAGTTTATGAGTTCAATGCTTCTTAGTTAATATCACCCCTTCCTTTGTTTCACCCATTTCCCCCATCTCATATCCACTCTCATGTAACATTCCTGTCATTTCTGCATATACACAGAAGAATCACATTTACACATCTTATTTTTTCCATTTAACAAAGCAATTTATGAATACAATGCATCATGATAAAACATCACTTTTTTCAACATTCTCACACATCCCTTCCTACTTCATTCTTTTTTGTTTGTTTGTTTTGTTTTTTGTTTTTGTTTTTTTTGTCGGTCGTGGGGCTTGAGCTCTAGGCTTGGGCGCTGTCCCTGAGCTCTTCAGCTCAAGGTCAGTGCTCTACTGCTTGCGCTACAGCACAACTTCTAGTTTTCTAGTGGTTTATTGGAGATAAGAGTCTCATGGACTTTCCTGTCCAGGCTGGCTTTGAACCATAATCCTCAGATCTCAGCCTTCTGAGTAGCTAGGATTACAGGCATGAGCCACCTGCGCCTGGCCCTACTTCATTCTTTAGTCATTCTTAATTTTGTAGGATGTGCATTGAATTCTTGACTGCATTCTCCCTTTCTTCTCCTCTTCATTCATCTACGTATTTCTTCTTGACCCCAGCCCACAAACCTGCTTCAACTATATACTTCTTGGTGTATTAGTCACCAGTTGAAAAGCAAGGCCTTGAATTTGCTATTCAATATAAATGGTCTTTATCTATTTATATGCTGATGGGCACCGAGTTTGATTCCCAATTTGTCTCTTGTGAATCAAAAAACAATAAATACAGATGTTCAGCAATCTCTACTGTATACTGATTTGTTTTTATCTGAGTTATTCCAAATAGGTATAGAGCAAACAATAAAGTAGCTCTACTTTTAGTTTTCTGAGGAGCCTGAATTAGCACAACTAAAGTGAATTCACTAATTTTCATTTCCACATCAGTATATAAAGTTTTTTTTTCCCCAACATGTATACTAATCAGAATTAGTGGGTTTTTTTAGCCATTCTGCCAGGAGTGAGATGGAATTTCAATGCCATTTTAAATTTTATTTCCTTTATTTTTAAGAATGTTGAATTTTTCTTTATGATATTAGCCCTTTATGCCTCTTTTGAAAACTGCCATTTACTAATGAAATTATTTGCTCTTTCAATATTATTTTTTTCTCTTTGTATATTCTATTTTCTAATTTCTTATTAGATTTTTAACTGGCAAAGGCTTTCTCCCAGCCTGTCACCAGTGGTTCATGCCTGTAATTGGAGCTACTCAGGAGCTGAGATCTGAGGATCGCAGTTCAAAGTCAACCTGGACAAGAAAAGTCTGTGAAACTCTTATCTCCAATAAACTACTAGAAAACTGGAAGTGGTGTTATGGCTCAAGTGGTAGAGCAATAGCCTTGAGCTGAAGAGCTAAGGGATAGTGCCCAGGCCCAGAGTTCAAGTCCCACAACCGACAAAAAATAAAAAAAACAAAAAAAAACAAGTGATAAAAAATATATTGTATACAATTACTTAAATAGTATTTGATCTTAAGATTATAATAAACAATTCACTATCAATAACATCCACGTTTTCTAACCTCGATATTGTAACTTCAATATGGAATGGATGGTTTCCTTTCTAATCATGTCTATTTGGTATTGTAAATGATCCTGTACAAAAGTGGCTATATCATTAGCAGATCATGGGAAAAATTTTTTGCTCTAATTTCAATGGATATGATTTTTGTTTTTACCTTGTATCTCAGGGCACTGGTCTACTCTAAGGAAGTCATAAACTGTATCCTAGAGCTCTTAGAAGTTGTTGTCATGCTTATTTATATTTTATTTCTATCTGAGTACTCACTCAACCTTACCTTTATATTCTTATATTCTCTGTTCTTCTCTATGTTGTTTAATGCTGCTGCTTTGCATTGCAGTTTGTCACTACTGATATGGTTTTCCCAGCTCACAGTTTCCCTACTGAATTTATTATCCACATGTCTAAATTTCTTGTCTAGGAATAAAATCTCTGGTTTTGATTACTGAAATTTTATGAGATATTAGAGAAATCATGACATCTTATACTTGTACCATAGTAATTTTGTTTCATATTGTGGCATACAAATATAAGGCTGGCTGTTTTTCACTAAAACAAAAGAGCAAGCCTAAATCATGATAATATCTTCCACTTCAAACCAAACAATACATTTAAATGATGAAGTATAAAATTGGAAATGACAATCATTACTCCTATAATGTTATAAGAGAAAATAACTAATTACAAAAGAAAGGACAGTATTTGTCACAGTGTGAACTAGGAGTTAAAATTTTATTAAAATTATAGATATTTAGCCAGTTGCTATTGACTTAGATCTGTACTTCTAGGTACTAAGGAGATTTGGATCTGGAGGACTCAAAGACAATGTAAACAGAAAAATATGAGATGTAATTTACGCATTGCCAATTGTTGTTTTTAAATGTATTAAAAACAAAGGAATGTGTGAAGAGGAGAAAAAAGTAGCTGGAGACAATTAGAAGAATATAGGTGAATATATAAGAAACAATACCATATAGGAATATGTTATTATTATTCAGAAGAAATTTAATATAGTCAGGGAAGGAAAATATGAATTTAAAAATTGAAAAAAATAAAAATCAATACTTATTTCTTGCCGATTAGAAGAGTGTATGTTGGCCAGGCTACACTGACAGAGCAACTGTTTTCTTCTTTCCTGGACCTCAGAAAGGTTTTGGCTCTTCCAAAGTATTTACTGTTTCTCAGTCATCCTCTAGACACAGTTTCCTGTGAGGTCCCTTGGGGTGGAACCAAGTTATTGTAAGCCAATTAATACAATGATCAGGGGAATGCAGAGAATTCAAGATGGATCCTAACACAGAAGTAGAGACCAGGTGGCAGAACAAGTCTTGTAAAACAGCATCTCAGAGTAGCAAGGCAGAGGATCCTTGGAGATAGAGCAAACCTTTCCATAGCAACAGTTGGTCTTTCCTAGCACTCTCCATCCATATACATGAGACAATGGCACAGTGGTGTATGAAAATGGGTTCCATGAATTTTTTTAAATGTTTTTATTGTGAAAACACAGTACAAAGGGATTACAGTTACATGAGCAAGATAATTAGTACAATTTTTAATTTTTTTTTATTGTGAAAATACCATACAGAGGGGTTACAATTACATGAGCAAGTTAATAAGTACATTTCTTATCAAGCATTGTTGGCTCCTCCTTTGTTTTTCCCCTACCATCCCTACCCTACCATCTACACGACTATACCCCCTCCTAACACCCCCCCACACTGTCTCCCCCACCAAAGTTGTAAACTTTGTTATTCTAATCCAGCATTGTTGCCCCTCCTTTGTTTTTCCCCTACCATCCCTTCCCTCCCACCCCCTCAAATACTCTCCTTCCGCCTCTTGCCTAAATTGTAAAATTCATTTTTTGTCATAGCATCTTGTACATCTCATTTTTGCAATGGGTCCACATGTATCCCTATTTAAACATTTTGTTCTTTCCTTTCCTCTCCCCAAATTATACCAACATCAAATACAGTGAAAACAGGGGGTTATACCATGGGGAAGGAGCATACAAAGCAACAAAATAAATCACCTGGTACCTTATGAATAGTTAGAGACAATAGCAAGGAAGAAAAAAATCACTTATGTCCCTATCTTGGGGTTCTTTTCGCTTAACATCATCTTATCTTAGCTTTTCTGCTTATCCCAGATATATACTAGTTATTGCAAATAAAGGAAACCATGGGACTTTGGTTCTTTGAGCCTGGCTTCAAAAAAGCATTTAACAAGATCCAACACCCCTTTATGATAAAGGCTGTGGAAAAACTAGGAATCCATGGAACATTCCTCAATACAATAAAGGCTGTATATGAAAAACCTACAGCCAACATTATATTCAATGGTGAAAAACTACAAACATTTCCTCTAAACTCAGGAAAGAGACAAGGATGTCAACTCTCTCCACTTCTCTTCAATTTAGTATTAGAATGAATAGCTACAGCAATAAGACAAGATGCAAACATAAAGGGGATCCAAATAGGGAAAGATCAAGTAAAACGCCTTCTTTGCAGATGACATGATCTTGTATTGTACTCCACTTCCAAATTACAGGAGCTGACAAAGTAGCAGGGTATAAAATTAACCGTCAAAAATCAATGGCTTTTGTGTATGCCAACAATGAGAAAAGTTTGGCTGAAATTAGCAAAGCAACTCCATTCAGAATAGCCCCACAAAAAATAAAATACCTAAGAATTAACTTAACCAAAGAACTGAAGGACCTCTGTGATGAAACCTTTAAAAACCTGAAAAAAGAAATCAAAACAGAATTTAGAAAGTGGAAAAACCTCCCATGCTCCTAGATTGGAAGGATCAACATCGTGAAAATGGCAATACTTCCCAAGGCTATCAACTAATTCAATGCAATACCTATCAATATTCCAACCTCATTCTTCAAGGAAATAGAAGAGGTAATCCAAAAATTCATATGGAACAATAAAAGACCCTGAAGAGCAAAAATGAAATTTTAATATATTTTTATTGTAAAAATAGTGTACAGAGGGGTTACAGTTACATGAGTAAGGTAAGGAGCACATTTCCTATTGAGCATTGTTAACTCCTCCTTTGTAAAATTCATTTTCAACATAGTGTCTTGTACATCTCATTGTTACAATGGGTCAACCTGTATCCCTATTTAAGCAATTTGTTTTTTTCTCTTCCCCTCCTTGAATTAGAAAAGTGTATATACAAGATGCAGCGTACCAGAACAAATACAGTGAAAACAGGGGTTATACCATGGGGAAAGAACATACAAAAGAAACAAAAAAATCACATACTGAATTATAACTACGTTAAAAACAATAGCAAGAAAGAATACTTTTGTCCCTGTCGTGGGATTCATTTCACTTAACATCAACATACACGATCATGTATACATAGCTGTTACTTGTTCTATGCATGTACTAGTTATTGCAAATAAGGCAAACCATGGGACCTATGTTTTTTGGGCCTGGCTTACTTCATTTAATAGAATTTTTCCAAGTCTTTCCATTTCCTTACAAATGGGGTTATGTCATTCTTTCTGATGGAGGCATAGAATTCCATTGTGTATATATATCACATTTTCTTGATCCATTCATCTACTGAGGGGCATCTGAGTTGGCTCCATATATTAGTTATGATAAATAATGCTGCAATAAACATAGTTGTGCTGGTAGCTTTACTTTACCCTTGTTTGTGATCATTTGGGTAAATGCTCAAAAGTGGGATTGCTAGGTCATAGGGGAGGTCTATGTGGAATCTTTTGAGGAACCTCCATACTACTTCCAAAGTGGTTGAACAAGTTTACATTCCCACCAACAATGCAGTAGGGTCCCTTTTGGCCACATCTCCTCCAGCATCTGTTGTTATTAGGGTTCTTGATTATAGCCATTCTAACTAGGGTGAGGTGGAAACCCAATGTTGTTTTGATTTAGATTTATTTTATGGCTAGAGAAGTTGAGCATTTCTTTATGTGTCTATTGGCCATTCTTATTCCCTCTTCAGAGAAGTTTCTCTTTAAGTCTTTAGCCCACCTTTTTGGGGAGCAGTTGTTTCTTTGAGGATTTGTTGTTGGAGGATTTAACTTTTTGAGTTCTAAGTACATTGTTGGAATGAGAACCTTGTCTATTGTATGGCTAGTGAAGATCTTCTCTCAATCTGTGGCCTTTCTATTGATCTTGCCAGCTATGTCCTTTGCCATGCAGAAGCTCAACAGTTTCATGCAATCCCATTTGTCTAATCTTTCTTTGATTTGTTGTATTTCTGTATCTCTATTAAGAAATTTTTGGCCTGTGCCAAGGAGCCCTAGAGTTTCTCATATTCTTTCCTGTAATATTTTCAGACTGTCTGCTTTGACATTGAGGTCTTTATCCATTTGGAGTTGTTTCTGGTGAAGGGTGATATATAAGGATCTAGCTTTAGTTTTATACAGTGATTAATTTTGCCAGCATGATTTACTGAAGAGGCTGCCTTTCTTCCATTCTTTTTTTTTTTTAGCTTTCTTATCGAAGATTAGGTGGCAATAGGTCTGTAGGTTCATTTCTGCATCTTCAGTTCTATGCCATTGATCCTGAGGTCTGTTCTTGTGTCAGTACCAAGCTCTTTTGATTATTATGGCTTTGTAGTAGAGTTTGAAATTTGGTATTGATATTCCTCCAGCACTATTCTTTCTGTTAAGGGTTGTTTTTGCTATTGGGGTCCTTTATTGGTCCATATGAATTTTTGGATTACTTCTTCTGTTTCATTGAATAATGAGTCTGGTAGGTATCACATTGTATTTGTAGAAAGCCTTTGGAAGTATTGCCATTTTCACAATGTTGATTCTCCCAATTGAAGAGCGTGGAAGGTTTTTCTACTTCCAAAATTCTGCTTTAATTTCCTTTTTCAGGTTTTTAAAGTTTTCATCATAGAGGTCCTTCTCTTCTTTAGTTAACTCCTAGGTATTTTATTTTGTGTATGTGTGGGGGGCTATTGCAAAAGGAGTTGTTTTCCTGATTTCAGCTGCGCTCTTCTCATTGTTGGCATACAGAAAAGTTGTTGAGGGTTAATTTTATACCCTACTACTTTGCCAAAGTTTCGGTTCAGATCCTGTTATTTGGGAGTGGAGTCCATGGGATTCCTTAAATACAAGATCATGTCATTTGCAAAGAGGGAGAGTTTTCCTTCATCTTTCCCTATTTGGATCCCCTTTATGTTTGCATCTTGCCTTATTGCTATAGCTAGGCATTCTAATACTAAATTGAGGAGAAATGGAGAGAGTGGACGTCCTTGACACATTCCTGAGTTTAGAGGTAATGGCTTTAGTTTTTCACCATTAAGTATAATGCTGGCTGTAGGTTTGTCATATAGAGTTTATTTTATTTTATTTTATTTATTTTTTGGTGGGGTCCAGTCGTGGGGCCTGAACTCTGGGCCTGGGTGCTGTCCTTCAGCTCTTCAGCTCAAGGCTAATGCTCTACCACTTGAGCCACAGCGCCAGTTCTGGCTTTTTTCTTTTTGAGTATGTGGTGCTGAGGAATCGAACCCAGGGCCTCAAGCATGCAAGGCAAGCGCTATACTACTGAGCCACCTTCCCAGCCCCACAGAGCTTTTATTATATTGAGGAATGTTCCATGCATTCCTTGTTATTTGATAGCCTTCATCAAAAAGTGGTGTTGGATCTTGTCAAATGCTTTTTATGCATCTATTGAGATAATCATGGTTTTAATTCTTGCTCCTGTTGATGCGATTAATTATATAAATTGATTTGCATATACTGAATCAGGTTTGCATCCCTGAAATGAATCCTGTTTGATCATAGTGTATGATTGTGTTCATGAGTTGTTGAAGCCGATTGGCCAAAATTTTGTTGAGAAGTTTTGCATCAATGTTCATCAAAGAAATGGGTCTATAGTTCTCTTTCTTTGATGAGTCCCTGCCTATTTTGCGGTGAGGGTTATGATGGCTTCATAGAAAGAGTTTGGTAGTGAACTTTCACTTTCAATTTCATTGAAGAATTGAAGGAGTATTGGGGTGAGTTCTCTTTGAACGCCTTGTAGAATTCTACTGTCAAACATTCTGGACCTGATCTTTGTGTAGTCTCATTCCACTCACACAATTCCTGTATTAGTCTTGATTAGCTTACTCATGCTCACACAATTCCTGTATTAATCTTTGCCTATTCTCAGCCTGTTCATGCAATTCCTGTATTAGTCTTTGATTAGCTTCCTCACACTCATGGAATTCCTGTATTATTCTTTGGCTAGCCTCCTCTTGCTGGCAAGAGGATCTGTCTCCTTAACCAAACTGCATGGATTTTTCCTCTCTGGAAAAACTCTCTGTACTGTGATGGCACACTTGGTTGGTGTGACTCTCAAACCTAGGACTTTTCACTGGAACACTGAAACTGCTTTCTATGTGAGAGCTTGTTTAGCCTCCAGCTTCTCCTTGCCATCTTCATACAGACTCTCCACGAAGTTTTTATATTACACATATTACAAGATAGGAAGTAGAGTGTAGCTCTGGCCACAGGGAGATTTACACTCTCCATCCAGATCTTCTTGGATAATGTTCTCATAGCAAAACTGTGACCTGCCTGGTCAACACTCTTCACTTACCTACTTAAGGTAGGAGCTCCAGGCATGGATCGGACCAGGTAGTCTGCAATGTTCACCATGCTGTGAAGGGGCAAGGTGGGTCTCAGTGTGTGGAATATCTCTGGGTTCATCCCAAGAGAAGATTTCCCCTTCGTTTCTTTTGTAGATCTAAAGTTTTATATTTCTAACTCCCCCCTGGTCTCCATCTACATGTTGCTGTTGTCCTCTTTTTCCTTTCTAAGCTACATAGCTCTCCTTAAAGCCACTACCTGAAGTTCTATTTCAGATTAGTGGAGTTATTGGGTTGAGGTGGAGCTCTGTGTTCTACAGTCTTAAACCTCTCCCTGTTAAGATTTGAATCTGGGGAGAAGATCAGAACTCTTCCTCTTCTAGACAGTATTCCTTTGTTTTTGTTTCTGCTTGGTGACAAGAAAATGAAGACTTGAAATGAATTAGGAAAGATATAGGGGGGAAATGTTAAGTCTTTATTCCAGTACCTAGATCTATCCTCACTTGAAGCAATACTGAGTATAGATGATCTGCCCTCTATAGTAATTATATAAGCATGCAAAATACATAAAGCTCAAAATGGCTTTAATATACAGGCAGTGAAGGTATGTTTCTGTGATTTATAATTAAAATAATATTTTACTATATACAGAAGTATTTATTAATACTGTAAGAAAGAAATTACAGTCCAATTATTCAAACATGCATGAATATGCCAGAGAACCTGAGCTTCCCAAATAACCTGCAATTAGTTTTTGGGGAGGATTTTTATCTTTTTAGCTGCAATAAAACTTTCAAACTCTTTCCCAAACTGTTTTGAGTTTAAAATGACACAATCTCTATAAAATACCTTCGTATTAGCTAATAAGTTATTAAAAATGAATTTATTATGGCATTGAAGCTAGTGAGAAACCAACACAGATGCTCTGGAATCACCCTAAACCATTTGGGTTTGTCTGACCACTAATTATAATGGGTTTGGAGATAGCAAAGGTAAATTCAGGCCAAGTTTCTATTGACAGGACAAGAAAATCAGGTCAGTTCCCCAGATAATTCAGACAAAAAATTCGCCTACTCAGAAAATGACCTAATTTCTCTCAATTCTCTGGTCAGTTGACTCCAATGGGTGCTGTGCTTTATAAGCAGGAAACGTGTATAGCCATTTGTCTTGACTAATGAGAGAGTTGGGGAGTAAGGCTCATTCTCTCCTCTTGGCCTTTATTCGGTCTAGGTTTCTAGATTCATGATGGCCTATTTATAATCGCACATCACACCCTTATATGAATAGATGGAGAAACAGAATATGAAACTAAGATTAGAAAAGAAAATCTGGTATTAAGTCCCAAGAAGTTCTGAAACTTGTCTTAGACACAATGTGAATAGAGGTACAGCCTGGCCCTGCCAGCATGAAATGCACCAAAGGTGATTATTTAAATTCCCTGAATATGCTTCACACCTAGAGACTGCTTCACAATGGGTCTGAGGCAGAAATCATGAAACTTCAATTTTAATAAGCCTCCTAAATAACATGTAAGCACAAAAACTTTGAGAAACATTAATATAATCAGGTCTAATGCTGTTCCTCTCTTTTCTATATAATTACATGGCTGTATAGCTGATTCTAAAGCTGATTGTATTATGGGTCTTTTTCCTTGTCAAAGTTATCTTAAGAGGCAGTTCAAGTAATTTCTCATTACAAGGGTACTTTGAATTGGCAATGGAGTCACTCCTATCAGAACCATAGAGAATATAAACAAGAAATTTAAGCTATATATTAAATTAATATTACCTATAGGACTCTAACATACCACATTTTTATGCAGTGGATACTAAGCAGTTGAGCATATTTAATGATAGTATATGCTTTACTATTTGAAAACAACAAACACAATCACATTAATTCTGTTCTTAAAATAACAGATCCCAGTTACTTTGCCTGTGAAATACTCATCCAAAAATTTGGGGGAAATTTTTAGCACAGACATATTTTGCACGCATAGCACCAGGTTATTTTGGCACAATTACATCAGATTAAAGATCCACTGAGACATCCTGTAAGTCTAGATAAAATAGCTCCCAATATCCGTAACTGTCAATGACAGAGCTCCAAATGCTCGCAGTCTGCATAACAGCAGTGACTTATGTAACAGTCTACTTACAACTTGGCACAGCTCTACAGATACTGAAGAATGTATTCAAACATTGTAAACTAGCTACATAGAAGAAGGGGGAAAATAACATTTTTTAAACCTCCTAGGAATATAAACACATAAATTTTTTAAAAATCCAATTTCCACATGCATGTATTCTAACAGAAAGATGGAACAACAGTACAGAGGAAAGAGGAAAAAAATAAATCCACTTAAAAATAACATTATTGGACTGGGGTGTGGCTCACTGGAAGAGTACTCACACAAATTATTGGGATCATTCCTAATGAGTGCACAAATGAATAAATAATTGAGAGTTAAGAATAATATTATTTTCTGGGCTGGGAAGTTGGCTCAGTGGTAGAATGCTTGCCTCTCATGTGTGAGGCCCTGGCTTCAATTCCTCAGCACCACATAAGCAGAAAAAAGCCAAAAGTGGCACTGTGGCTCAAGTGATAGGGTGTTAGCCTTGAGCTGAAGAGTTGAGGGACAGCGCCCAGGCCCAGAGTCCAGCCTCTACCACCGACCTCCCCAAATATATATATATATATATATATATAAAATTTTCCAATATGTAGGCAAGCATACAAAAACAATTTAATTGAATCCATAAAAACAATCTTTTATTTGGACAAGCAAATACTACTAAGTTATAAGTAATTGTATTGTATTTTGTCATATGAAACAAAATTAGTATCTTTTTAAAACCCTTTTCATCTTATATACATAGAAGTACTATATGTTCAGTTTCCTTTATATTATATCCTATAATATTCCTTTCAAAGGCTGGCTTTCTAACTATTTTATTCCTTCTAATTCTACTTTATTGTGATTTTATTTCCCTTCTACAACCACTTACATATCCTAATTAAATTACTATAGGCATCTCTGAAATTTATCTGGGCTTCAGACTTTCTATCTATTTATGATTAGCTAACTCTACCGCTGTGCTTTGATGAATATCCAAATCAATATATCCATCTCATCATCTTTCTCAAACCTATAACATTTCCTGTATTCTATATCTTGTCTGCCATTAAGCATCTTAATCTAAGGTATATTTCAGAGGACCACCATTTTTCCCCTAGAACATCTCCAACCCCTATATGCAAGAAAACATGAGAAAGAGTTAATTTCTATATTCAGTGTTTCTTGAATTGAGAGACAGGTCTCATATAACATCTAGATTAATTTTTCCATTTAGAACTATTGAATACCATTTATTACCCAACAAGTAATTGTTAATATAATGTAAGTATACAGAAAATCAATGTGGCATTGTAATGCTCTCTATTTTGGTACACTATGTTTTCTTGTTAACTGCTTTTATTTAATAGAGCAAGTCCAGATACAATGTAGTACAATAGTAAGCCAAAAGGTGGCTTAAGTGTTGAAGGCTGAGTTGTGGGTGGATAAAGGGACTTAGTAACATCAGTTGGATATGTCACAATCACAAATACATGCAAGTTTGCCTCAGGAAATCATACATTCATTATATAAGGGAAGCCATATAATAGCGTTCCTATCAGGTCAGATTAAATCTTACTTTAAAAAATAGGTTGGTATTTTTATAATGCTTATTTTCAAGAGGCATGAGTTTCTGTAAAGGCAGTGAATTTTATTAATCAAGATAATAAAATTTAGAATCATTTCTGTACATATAAAGTCAAATGTGAAGTATTCATTAATAGTCTGGAATATAAAAAGTGATATTTAAAGCTATTTTTAAGCAAAATCTCATCCTGTCTATAAATAGTAGAAATAATCAAGTCACAGAACTTGTTGAATGATTAAATTTGGAAGTCCTAAGCTCATCTAAGACTATTCCTTTTTTTGAGATGTTCAGTGGCTTCCTTCATATTTGACATTGAGTTTAATTGTTACAGAAAGTTCTCCTTTATTTCTTCCTTGTTTCATTTTACTATTTTCCAATCTCAGATGGATGAGGGCTTGTTCATGTGATAATTTTTCATAAGTAGGTTGGACATCTTTCTTACACAGCACTTATATAATAAATTTGTATTGACATTTTGTTATTCTAGTATTACTGTCAATAATTGTTGTACATATATTTGTAACTATAAAGGAAGTGCCATTAGGAAAATCAATAATGCTATGCGTGACATTATTCAGCAGTTTGTCAGAGCTTAACATTACTCTATAGAATTCTAGAGGTCATTCAACAATTTATATCCCTTGAATTCAGCCTGTTAGTATTACTTCAAATGTTATTATGTGCCCTATACTTTCCTTGAGTTACCTCATTCTTATTGTAAGGGGGACCCTGCAGCTAGCCATCATTGTTTGCCATATGCATAGCATAATAATTCTGGATTCTTATAAGAAATCCGAGCTTTTCTAATGCCCATGGAAATGCCACAGAAAATGTTTTCAGATGAGTCATGTAAATATTTGTTGTTTAAATTCGTATTTGTTTGCTACTTATACATTTATTTGTATATATATGTGTGAATGTATTATAATATATATGTCTATATGTTAGTCATGCAATTGTAAACATACATGTATATATTCATATATTTCAAGTACACAGCCAGCAGTCTCTGGGTATCTATATAACAGCTGAACTCTGTCCTTGCTCCAGAATTATTATTTATTTTATACTTTCTCTGACAGAAATAAAACAAGAAGTAAATTACATAAGTAAGTTAGAAACTTGCACCCAATGATTTTACTTCTCTGCACTGCTATAATTAAGAGCATATGTAACAACCAGACACTAGTGGCTGATGCCTATAGATAATGGCTTCTACCTACTTGGAACTCTGAGATCTGAGGATCTCAGTTGAGAGCCAACTGGCACAGATAAATCAAAGAGAGTTTTATCTCCAATTAACCAGCAGAAATTAGAAATGTACATGGGACTGAAATAGTACAGCACTGGTGTTAAGCAAAACAAGCAAACAAACAAGAGCAGAAGGCTCTTAAAGAGCCTAATTTATAAATTAAACTCCCATAGCTACCTGTGTATAGGGAAAAATACATAACATATAGATATGTTACAATATATGCTTTTGTTATTCCTAGGGAGCTCGACACATTCCTCATGGTAGTATATTTTGCTTTAAGTCTAAGAAGTTGGTATTAGTTTAATATTTCTTTACTGGTCGATACAGTTATTTGCTGACACAATGCAAAGACTCGAAGTAGTTTTACTATAATGATTTTCCTTTCAAATTTAGACAGAAGCCAAAGCCCTGAAGGAGAGTTGTTTTTAATGCTTTAGAATCTACTGCTCCTGAGCACAAAGGGATAAATTTCAGAGCCAAGATAGGACTTGAGCTCACTTACTTTGCTGCTGATAAACAAAGATTGTTGTTTTTGCTTTTTTCAGTTCTAAGTATTGTTGTTGTTGTTGTTTTAATGTTCCCTTTAGAAAAAGACTGGTGTGTGTGCCAGGTGTGGAGTTGCCATGTAAAAAGGAAACTAGATGCTGCCAGCCCTTCCCTTCTTGTTAGAATCTCATGATAGGTTTGGTTGGATCTGTGACTAATAGAGACTTTTCTCCCTCACTCTAATTGACTCATTGCATTTTGAATAGGCAGTTATATTGGCATCCCAGTTATCACCTCCGGTACAATGTCTTAGGCTGAAAATAAATCTGAATGTTGCTCTGTTCCTGTTAAACACACCTGTGTGGAAAAAGCCATCAAATAAGCAAGGGTCTTTATTTACAACTTTCTTGCAGGTTTTAGTTTTGCTTCTTACTACTGCCTAGTAAATCATTCTCTCAACTACAGAACCAGTGGATGCTTCCATGTTTTGAAACCCTTGTTGAAACATTACTGTGTCTGAAATGCACTTGTCTATTGGTTCAATAGTTACTTATCCTTCAAGACCTAAATCAAGTTTGTTGTGTGACAACTCTGCCCCATGACCCTGTGTAGTATTTCTATTTCTAGCTTGCCACAGAACTTCATTTATGTTTGAAATATTTTATACATTGCACTTGTCCTAATTTGTATATTTTCTCTATTTCTAATCTCATTTGTATTAGGATTATTATTATTAAATATTATCTAATTTTAAATATTGTAAGTCAAATAATCACAATTGTTAACTTACTTTACTGTCTCTGGAATCAAAACATAGCACTAAATATTTAACATCCACTATCTATTTTATCCTTATAGCAGCTCTGCAAGTAATTTCAGCTTTCCCATTTTTGAAAAAAAGAAAATTGACTTGTGAAACACTGAAGTATCTTCCCCTCAAAAAACGTCAGGTATCTAATGATAGAGTAAGAATCCAGAGCAACTTCCAGCCCACCACATCCTAAGGCTCTACCTTGTATAGAGTAAAAATGAAGTACAAATCCTGCACCATTTGATGAATTCCACAGAAGCAGAACATTTTTTTCTTTGCTTTTATTGTCAAGGTGATGTACAGCGGGGTTACAGTTATGTAAGTAATGTCATAAGTACATTTCTTGTCCAACTTTTTACCCTTCACTTCTTCTTCTTCTTGCCCTCCCCTCCAACCCGCCCCACCAAGTTGTACAGATCATCTCCAACATATTGTCTTATGTATATTGCTGTTACAATGGTTTCCCTTGTCCTTTGTCTCACCATTCTGTTGTTCCTCTTCCCTTCCCTAATTCAGACACACAAATATACAGTGACAGGGTACCAAAAGCAAACACAGTGACAACAGCAGATATACCATAGGGGTAAGAACATAAAAAGAAATAAGAAATCACATAGTACATTAAAAACAACAACAACAAAGAAAATCCTCTTGTGTCCATGTCTTGGAGTTCATTGTATGGTCATATACATATAGCTATTGAGCTATTCTGCTCGTCTGATAAGATTATCCTAGACGTATACTAATTATTGCAAATAAGGAAAACCACAGGACCTGTGTTTCTTTCGATCTGGCTTATTTCACTTAATATGACTTTTTCCAAGTCTTTCCATTTCCTTACAAATAGGGCAGTACCATTTTTTCTGATGGAAGCATAGAATTTTTACGCGCGCGCGCGCACGTGTGTGTGTGTGGTGTGCATGTATGTATGTGTGTGTGTATATATATATCACATTTTTTTGATCCAGTCATCTATTGAGAGGCATCTGGGTTGGTTCCATATCTTAGCTATGGTGAATGATAAACATAGTTGTGCTGCTAGCTTTAGTATGGACTTGTTTGTAAACATTTGGGTAAATGCCCAAAAGTGGGATTGCTGGGTCATAGGGGAGCTCTATGTGGAGTCTTTTAAGGAACCTCCATACTACTTTCCAAAGTGGTTGAACAAATTTACACTTCCAACAGCAGGGCAGTAGTATTCCCTTTTGGCCACATCCCCTCCAGCATCTGTTGTGATTAGAGTTCTTGATTATAGCCATTCTAACTGGGTTGAGGTGGATCTCAATGTTGTTTTGATTTTCATTTCTTTTTCTTTCTTTTTTTCTTTTGTTGTGGGAATACAGTACAGAGGAGTTACGATTACATAGGCAAGATAACGAGTACATTTCTTATCAAGCATTGTTGCTTCCTCTTTGTTTCCCCTTCCCATCCCTTCCCATACTCCCCCCGCTTCCCCCCACCCGATCGCTACCCCACAAAGTTGTAAAGTTCGTTTTTTGACATAATGACTTGTATATCTCATTGTTGCAATGGGTCCACCTAGGTATCCCTAGTTAAACGATTTGTTTTTGCCCTTCCCCTCCACAAATTATACCAACATCAAATACAGTGAAAGCAGAGGAGGGACTTACAAAGCAACATAGAAATCATCTTATAAATATGTTAGAAACAGTTGCATGAAAGAAAAAAAAAACATTTGAATACATAACTTAGGGTTCATTTCCCTAACATCAACTTATCTGACCTTTTCTGCTTGACTCAGACATATACTAGATATTGCAAATAAGGGAAACCATAGGACCTATGCTTCTTTGGGCTTGGCTTACTTCACTTAATATAATTTTTTCCAAGTCCTTCCATCTCCTAACAAATGGGGCAATGTCCGGTACTCTACACGATCAGTGAGATTTCTCTAGTAACAAACTGTAGAAATGATCCCTGAATGCATTTCTTTTATGGCAAGAAAAGCTGAGCATTTCTTCATGTGTCTATTGGCCATTCTGATTTCCTCTTCAGAGAAGTTTCTCTATAAGTCTTTAGCCCACTTATTAATCGGGTGATTGTTTTTTTGAGGATTTGTTGTTGGGGGATTTAATTTTTTGAGTTCTAAGTATATTTTAGATTTGAGGCTCTTGTCTGTTGTATGGCTAATGAAAATCTTCTCCCAATCTGTAAGCTTGCTATTGATCTTGCTAGCTATGTCCTTTGCCATGCAGAAGCTCTGCAGTTTAATTCAATACCATTTGTTCAATCTTTCTTGGATTTGTTGTGCTTCTGTGTCTTTATTAAGAAAATTTTGGCCTGTGCCAAGAAACCCTAGAGTTTTTCCTATTCCTTCCTGTAATGTTTTCAGGGTTTCAGAAGCAGAACATTTTAAAGTCATTTGTATATACTGATGGAAGTATCTTGTTTTTTTTCATGCAATTAACAGAAAGATTTTCCTATAAGTCAATCACATTACAATAAAATTTTTGCTCTTTTATTAACATAAAAGGGCATACATTATCCTGCAGACTTCTGGGTTGTTTCCTGTACCTATAGAACCAAGGGCCATAAGATTCTGGTGTACGGGTTCCTAGGATGTTGAATACATACTTTAATACCATACTTTTGTCTCTATGGTGGTGGTTTGTGTTGGAGCTGATTACACCTTACTTTAAGGGCAGAATTTATGGTTCCAGACTTTCTGATACCAAGGCAGGAAGTTGTCACATGCTATTCAATTTGGCATGGGCTGCTATAGGAATTATCACTGCAAGCAGTCTGGCCCCAGATTTTGAGCTCTAAGTGGTAGATAGATCATAAGCAAAAACTTACTAAGGCCATCAGAATCTGGCTCCCCTGAGATCCTGAAGAACAGAAAGGGGACGTCGTGTGTTCATTTTGGCCTGTTTTGAAGATTACTCCCACAGTGGATTTCTTTCAACAGTAACATGTTCAGAGAAGCTACAAGTACAAGTTAGGACCAATATTCCTGAAGCATTTTCAGTTTCTTCATTTCATTCCCAATAAAGATTCATTTTAGACACCTGTGACAAACTTTATCCATCAATCATTTTTCTTTTTACATCTTCCTCATTTTTCCCCTTCTTTGCAGCCTCCTTGAAAATTGGTCTGAAGATTTTTCTATTTTTTTTTTAGCTGAATGGCTCAAGATCAGATATATTTTACAGCCTGTTTTATAAGGTTGAGTGAGAGTAATGAAGACTTTATGTGCACATTTTGTTCATTTGTTATAGATTAACAGCCTTACATTATATGGCTGACTTATACTCATTTGGATCATATATCAAAGTGGAAAGTCTCTTTGAGAATAAAATTATGAAATCATTGAGTGTGTTAATTCTAATTGATATACTGAAGATAATTTGTAAGATGGTGGGTAGTTCTTCAAGGTTCAAAATTTTTAAGTCAGGCTGGGAATGTGGCTGAGTGGTAGAGTGCTTGCCTAGCATGCATAAGGCCCTGAGTTTGATTCCTCAATATAAAAATAATAAATAAAATTAATTTTAAAAATTAAGTCTATTTTATACTTTATATGAATATAGAAACTATAATCAACTCAATCTGTAGTGATGAAAATCATAGAAAATATATAATATAATCCTCAGATACACTGTTGGTGAACACACACATATACACATACATGGCCTCTTTCTCTCTCTGTCTCACACACACACACACACACACACGGTCATACACAAATGTTAGTCAAGCACTTTTTCACATCAACATTGTAATATAACAACATGAAATGAAATGCCAAGAAAATTACAGCATAGCATTTTGTTGCAGCAAATTTATATACCTGATACATATTTGACATTTATTGAACAATCAATAGTAAATGGTTTTATTACTCCTTATTAGAGTCTATTGTATGCTAAGATATTGATATCTAATATTGGACTATCAAAATAATCTAATAAAATAATAAAAATAAAAATGACCAATTTCCCATAGATCTCCATATAGTAAATTTGGGATGGAGCCTACCCACCTACAGTGGAAAGAAGATGAAATCAACTCACAAGGTTGGAAATGAATGTTACAACTTGAGCAGGGTTGTGGAGGGGAGTGTGTGTGGGGATACTAGGTGAAAAAGGAAGGAGTGGGTAACATTGTCCTACAATAAATGTACTTATTACATTATTTAAGTAACTGTAACCCCTCTGTACAGCACCTTCACAACAAAATAAAATAAAATTTAAAAAAGAAAAAACTGATGAAATTCTGTAATAAACCCATTTTTATATTAATAGTGTATATTAATAAATATACACTAATAAGAAGTTAAAATAGCCTTAGAGAATAGAGTGCTACTAAAGGATATGGATAAGCATCATTTTAAGGTTTAATTTAATCAAATCTTGTGCACCTAGGTAACAAGTATTTCAGTCATCTAAAGTCTCAGAGTCTATTGCCAAACTAAGTTGCCAAATTGTTTGTGACTGTTGAACAGCATTTTCCCTCTAATTATTTAATCTCATTGTGTTTAAATTTCTAACTTTTTTCTGTAAGATCAAATAAGACTTTGCCAAAAATTATGAAATAGCTAATCTATTCTTTTCTTTTTTTCCAGATCTCTTGTTGCTATTCTGTAAATGGACCCACTCTCAGACAAGAAGTCAAATGAGCAAGGATGGACTTTTCAGATATTTTCTGTGACATAAAAATAACACATAATGCTATGCCTTCCTTGGGGATCACATAGAGTTTTCAAATACAACAAGCCATTGATCAGCTGTCACAAGGATTTCATCAGGGACAGAAGTCTGAGAGAAAGAATCAATATTGATAAGTCTCTTATATTTAGCAAGAAGAGAATGGTGATTTCTATTCAGCATGCATATCAGGTACCTGAGCAAAAAAGTGAGCCAAATGGTACATACTTGGTATAACTGCCATCAGGCATGTAGAATCCTTCAGAGTATACAATAGTAAATAGTTTAAAATGGAATTCCTTAGTTACTCAAATAAGCAATTGCCTGCAAATCTCCTTAGAACATTCCATGGTGATATAGTTGAGCTTCATTTCTATGGTAAATTTTATGCTTAAAAAAGTCAAATTTGCAGCTATAGTGATAGCATAGAATTACCAATACACACAGCTGGAATTAAGAATTAAAATATTCTTTCTTTCAAAGGAAGCAGGTGAATGATGAACAAATTTACAATATTAGAACAGGATATATATATATATATAAAGATAAATATCCACATCCATTTATCTATATATATACATATATTTATATATATACTTATATGTATACATGAATTTATATGTAAATATTATATCTTATATAATAGTATATTATATTATATTATAATGTAATGTTAATATATAATGCATATTATTATAAATTATATATTTTATATATTATTATATAATATACATATATATGTATATGTATTTACGTAATATATGCATATTGTATATCATATATCATAATATATAGTGTCTATCATAATATACATATATTTATGTATACATATATAATATACAATACATAATATATATACACATAATATATATGTATACATATATGTATATATACGTGTTTAGAAGTAGATTGCTTGCTTAGCATTTGCTAGATTCTTACATGCAATCCTCAGCACCACAAAGACTTTACAATCTTATGCTGAATAGAAATATACTCATTGTCTTACTCATGTAACTGTAACCCCTCTGTACAGCATCTTTACAATAAAGTTAAAAACAAAAGGAATACATATATTTCAATTTTCCATAAAAATTATAATCAATTGTATCAATGTGATAAAAAAACTTGCTAAAATTAATATAGGGATTGCATTGGATTTACAAATTATTTTGTGCAGATTTGACATAGTTAATGTATCAGGTCTTCTAATTCATGGATGTGTCATTTGATCATCTGATACTTCTAGCTTTTTTCTGTATGAACTTTATACATTTTGGCATAATTTGTTTGATACTACTTTGCTATTATTTTCTTTTTAAACATGTTTAATACAATTTTAACTGTAAGTTTTAGTACTTGAAACTTATTGTTCACAGGAAAGGAAATGAAAGGCTTACAGATTGCCTTGTGTGCTGCTGCCTACCACACTTACTGCCTCCAATAAGTTTTTAAAACTAAATATCTTGACAGTTTCTGTTAATCATTATATCATTTCTGATAATCATTGTATGTGTAAACAAAAATAGGGTCTTGTTGTTCCTCTCTATTTTGTGAAACTCATTTTTGTTCTTGTCCTTTGAAAACTCTAGCTAGTACTTTTAAAATGATGACAAATAATATTGACTGCAATTGGTAATGCTTTCAGTAGTTTTTATTTCAGTCTTGACATACTTTATGAGATAACTGATATGGGTTTCATATATGATCTCTTCAAACTGATAAATATAATAAATCTTTATTTCATGGAAGTTTGGGGATTTTTTTCTGTTTGTTCTAATAATTAAACTTTTATTCATACCCGTTTTAATGTTTTTAATTTCTTTTTTTAAAATCTAATTTGTCAGTTTTAAAGGGTATGTATTGGTAGATATGCAATTAACATTTTCAAATTCACTTACCTCCTCTTTATTTTTTTATTACTGTTGTTGTTGCTGCAGTTTTTTTTTTTTAGTACTACTACTACTACTACCATTAGCTACTACTACTATTAGCCAAACTGTGATGGGAACTCACAGACTCATGCTTGTTCAATTTATTCAGCTTGTTTGCTTGCCTTTCCTGTTAGCCTAGAGCTCCACCATTTGAGTTATGCCTTCAGCCCTGAATTTTAGTAGTTATTTTAGGAAAAGGGTCCTGTAGAATTTTCTATTCAGGGATGGCTTTGTATTGTGATTGTCCAGATCTCAGTCGTCTGATTAAGTAGGATTAAAAGGATGAGCCCCTAACTCCTAGATTCTTCTTTTCATTTTGTTTACTTATGTTGTCAGGTCATATATACTATTCTCTGTCATTTTTCCAAATATGTTTTAGTGATTGATTTATAATTTGTAGTTAACTATGTTAAATAATCTTCAGAAATCCATCGATGTGGGTTTTGTTAGTGTGTTTTAGGTGCTTTTACTAATTGTTTCAGATTCCTAATGACTTATCTAGGATATTTACTTGCCATTGAACAGATGACAGTGTTTTTCTATATGTTGGATACTGAAAAATACTTTTGCTGAATATTAAATCCTTGGTTATTTTTCATTTTTAATTATTTTGGAAAAAATGCCCTACTATTGATGTTTTCATGCATTGCTTTTGAGAAAGTGGCGCAACAAAACTAATATTCTTCCTATTATCTCTAATTTGATTTTTCAATTTACATGAACTGATAATTTTTTCCATTAAAGTATATCAGTTTTATTAGAGCATTTCTCAGTGATTTATTTTCAATCATTTTCCCAGATACAAATTAGACCTTTTCAAAATGTAGAACAATTTGATTGAAGACTACTTGTTGAAAATACTTGCTATAGCATTGTGTTTCCTTACTTTGGGAGTTAAATATTTCCAAAGAGTTACATTAATTTTCATTGTGTTTGCTTTTTGCAGTACCCTCGAGTTGAATGGCTTGAGTTCTCTAAATGTTTTTCTTGACAATCTTCTATCTCAAGAGTACTGACCACTTTTACTGCATAGATATAAGATGTTTGAAAGTTGATTATATTGGACATCATCAAGAGATGGTACCAAGAAGAGAGGAGGGATTTTTTTGACATGTTTGTCTTTCCTTTTGTGAGACCCTTAACCTTTATTGCTATTGAACTTTTTTGTTGTTGCTAAAATTGAAACCTAGGATTTTACATATGCTAAACAAGTTCTCTACAATCAAACTACTTCTCCAACTCTGATCCCTAATTTTTAATTTTCCTCTTCTTTCCTTCTTTAATTTTTATTATCTTTAAGTAGTTGTACAAAGGAGGTGACAATTTACAAAGCAGTATATGAAAACCATGCACTTTGATCAGTGTCACTTTTTCACCATTCTCTTTCCCCTTCGATCCACACCTTCCCTTACTTCTTTCTTTTTTATAGAAAAACGAACTTTTATTGTGAAAGTGATGTACAGAGGGGTTACAGTTACATGATTCAGGTAATGAGTACATTTCTTTTTGAAAAATGTCACCTGCTCCCCATTCTCCCCCAGGTTTTCCTCTCCCAACTCCCTTGTCCCCCAAGTTGTATAGTTCATTTCCAACATAGTGTCTAGTGCTGCTAGAATTGATTCACTCTTTGTCCCACCATTTCTGTGCTTTCCCTTTTCCTCTCCAAATCAGATAAACTTATGTACATGGCAAAATGTACAGAAATAAAATTTAAAAAACAATGACAGAAGGGAATAATCCAAAGGAAAAAAAGAAAGAAAAGAACCATAAGCACTTCCCTTACTTTTAAAAATGTTGTCATATATAATTAATTCTTGACTTCATTCCTCCCACCCTTCATTTGTTTCCTGCCTTCCCTTACCTATTTGTCAGGTTTTTTCCTCCAGAAAATGTTTCCAAGGTTTTTAATTCTTGATCTTAACTTTCAAGCCCATTCAGTGCTGATGTTTAGAATTAGCAATTCCTCAACCTATGCTTAGTATTGTGGCAATCAGTCTTGTAATTGCTTCTGAAAATATATCTTTTTCTGTTTTTTAACCTACTTCTGTTTCAATTATTTTTGTATCAGGTGCTCTTGCTCACTCATTCCCCCCACACATAAACACTATTTTCATCAAGATAGCTTCTGTAAAATTTGGTTATTATATTTCTATATACAATTAATAGAACATTCAAGATATTTTTCTAATGTCTAAATAAGGATCAATTGTCATCATACTTTATCATGGTCATGGCTAATAGCATTTGCAGCATTTTGTAGCATTTGTATAGGCAGATTCTGAATCAGGTGAATGTTGTTACAGTCTATGATTAGACAATTACTCTCGGAATTTTTTTAAGCAATTTTAGATGGTAAGGAAGTACACCATTTAAATATTGAAAGGATAGAATTAAATGCAGGTTTTCTGGTAAGTAAAATGTCTTAAAAATGAATTGAAAGCGAGGCTGAATTCAAATTGCACCTAAAGGAATCAGAAATAATTACCAATTTATTAAATTTGGCCTGTATTGAAGATATCTGCTACTGGTGCACTTGTCAAGAGAAAAATAATAATCATATTGTGCATTAACATAGCCTCTTGGTAATAATAATAAAAGATTACATTCATTACTGACCAGGGAAATACTAAAAAAAGTTCCACTGAAAGTGATTTTTAAGACTCTTAAAATCATCAACACTCAATATACTATGGCAAATTTTCTCTCGGTATTCTCATTTAACTATGATTATTTTCATTTTACTGAAGTACATTAATTTGGTTAATTGAATTGTTAAATGTCTTGTTTATAAATATTGTTAGTTATTTTATTACTTAAACACAAAACATGGTGAAGTTTCCATGCTAAAAAAGCAAACTCATTTGGGTTGAGCAGGGATCCATATAAAATGTCACAATAATAACTAATTTGGAGAGCTAAAATAACCTTGTTAAATTATTCTGTTATAAAATGCATAAGGATACAGTATTTAGCATGCTTTTCACCATATGTGTCTGCTGAGTAAATATTAGCTTTGTCTGGGACAAGAAATCAACTCACTTTTAGTGCATATCTATCTTTTTTCATATACAGCTTATGGCACAAATGGCAGAAAGAGAGTAGTTTTTCTTTCTTTCTTTTTTTTTAGGCCATTCCCATCTGACTGTGGTCACTAACACCAAAAATAACTAGAGAAAGTTTTCCATTTTTAGAATCTAAAGTCCAAACTGAGAGAAGTTTCCTGAAACAGTACTGCTTTTTCACTTTTTTAGAAAATGTATTAACCTATGTCATGAACTGGGTTATGATACAAGAAAAATATTATATAGTATAAAGGATAAACATGTAAAGACTTCTGAACATATTTCCATTCATGATAATTGTTTCCTTTATTTATTCCATAATTTATTCCATATTCATGATGATATGTTTTTTTAAACTAGCAGATGAATCACTGATGTCTCCTTTGTTCAAATGTGATGGAACATGAGGACAAAGTGGATACTGGATTAGTAGTCATCATTTCATAGTTGTCTAAATATGTTTAAATGTCTATCATGTTAAGTACTATTTGGAAGGAATTCTCATCTATGTACCTCTCTCTCTCTCTCTCCCTTTCGCTCTCTCTCACACATGTGCTCTCTCTCTTATAATTCTAAGAAAAAAAACAATGAGAAGAGTAGAAGAAACAAAGAATGCATAGAAACATAACTAAAAATATTTCTATAGGCCAATTTCTGGGTTTGGATAAGGTCTGTACACCTAGTCTACCCTCCTGTCCAGGAGAATGATGACCACTGGGAAGCAACATTAGCTAGATTACGTAAAAGCTTCTTGAGGAAGCTCCAGGACTAAGGATGTTTATATATGCTTCTGAAGCATAAACCTTAAATGAGTTGAGTAAACTTTTGCCCATGAAGAAATTCAACAGCTTTTCTGATACCATGGGACTCAAGGAACTCACTCATGAATATTTTAAACCGATTTTCTTGGAAACAGAGGCAACTATATCAGGGACAGATAAGAACAAAGGGCTGCACATGCAGGCCAAATTTGATTAATAATAGCTTGTCAATGCTCACACATTTGTACATCTTTCCTACAGACCTGAATGACTCATGAAAAATTGTAATAAATATACTTTAAACATAAACTATATGCTAATATAGTTTATTATAAGCTAAGTTTATTGTAGTCATTACTTTGCAGATGATGTAGTGCTAAACATGAATGAATTTGAAGCATCCTTTGCAAAATGCAAGTACAAGGAAATCCTGCAGTGGAAAATAAATATAAGCTGATCATATATTTGGCAAACAAACCATATTTGTGACTATAATAAAAACAGACAAAGGCTTGCTCAGTTAAAACTTATTCTGTTTCATAAAAGTTAGAATGAGATCTATTTTTATTTTAAGAGTTTTTACTACAGGATCTACAGTGAATTCTTTACAGCCAATGTATTTCTCATCAAAAGTTTAATTTAATCACTGAGTTTGGAGTTAGAACTCATAAGAATGTGGCTGGATGTCCTCAGCCATCATTTTCTTGCAGGATGGGAAGAAAACCAGAAGAGGAGGTGGGTGGGAGCAGATGCTACTTAAGTAGAATTCCACTTGGGTTATTTTAAGATTTAAATCCTCTACAATCTGAATTTATGATTAATTTTCTATTCATGTGGTGTGATATTGTTGTAGTTGAGAAACAGAAGTTTGGCCAACAAATGTTCAGAGTAAACTGCATATTATTTTTGAATATAGCATTAATTAACTGGTCTTTGTTAAAATTGTGCAAATTTGCTAAGCCTCTCTTTTTTCACTTAAGATGGATGTGGTTCATGCTATA
The DNA here is from genome assembly GCF_000151885.1 of Dipodomys ordii. Lineage (NCBI taxonomy): Eukaryota > Metazoa > Chordata > Mammalia > Rodentia > Heteromyidae > Dipodomys > Dipodomys ordii. The sequence goes on from NW_012267221.1 coordinate 14,638,908, forward strand.
CTTCCTTACATAATGTCACAAGAACTAAAACGAGTCTACTATGTACTTCTACACTTTTATTGAAAGACTTTGTTTAAAACTGCAGCATGGTAGAAATAAAGATGCCCCATATTGACTACCTCAAAAATAACTTATTTAGTTTATTAAGACATATATTGATGGTCTGGGAAGGTAACTCAGTGGTAGAGCGCTTGCCTTGCATGCATGAGGCCGTGGGTTCGCTTCCTCAGCACCACATAAGCAGAAAAAAAATAAGCCAGAAGTGGCGCTGTGGCTCAAGTGGTAGAGCGCTAGCCTTGAGCTGAAGAGCTGAGGGACAGTGCCCACAGTTAGTTCTTTTTTTCAGCGCTGGGATGGAACCCAGAGTCTCAAGCATGTTAAGCAAATGTCCCTGTCATTTATGTTTTTCCAAAAGACTTATTTTCAAGCAACATTAGATTTACGTTAAAAGACAGTAGTAGTTATAGACAGTTTCCTTACACCCCCACATACCTATAGTCTTCCTCACTAGCGATTTTCTGAAGTGGCATATCTGTTAATTGATGAACAAATACTGACACATAGTTACCAACCAGAGCCCATAGTTTATCTTCCAATATATAATTTGGGCTTATGACAAATGTATGTAATGTGCATCTAACATTATTATATAAAAAAGAGAAGATTCCCTTCCCTAAAAGTACTCTGCTCCCTAACTATCTTCCACCAGGCAAATTCTGGTCTTATGATCGTCTTTGATTATAAATTGTGAATAAAAATACATTGCAGGTGTTATAAAAATCCATACACAACAATTTATGTAGACATACCTGATTAATATTTTTAGGTAAATAACATGGAGCACAGTTGCTGGATTAATCCGAAGAGTAGGTTTTCTGCAAGCCTATTTGTCCCCCAAACTGGCTCTTTTATTCTCACTAGCAGAAAATGATAGTTTTTGTTGCTCCACATTTGTTTTGTCTGCAGCATTTGATGTGATCTGTGCTAATTTTTGGCTATTCTAACAGATGCATATTGTTTTCTCAGTGTATTTTTATTTGTATGTTGCTATATGACTTGTACTGGAGAGCCTCTTTTCATATGTGTATGCTCATTTTCCATCTGTATGACTTTTTGGTCAATTGACTCTTAAAATATTGGGTTCCGTTTGTAATGGGTTTTTCTTTGTGTATTTTGGATAGATTTCCTTTAGAAAATATTTCATCTGGTAATATCATTTCCCAACTGTAGCTTGTCTTTTCATTCTCTTTTTAGTAGACTTTGCAGGAAAAGAAACTAATTCTAATAAAATTCAGCTTGTTGAATTTTTCTCCATGGATGATACCTTTGGTTTTACATCTTAAAAACAATTACCAAGTCCAAAGCCATCTAGGATTTCTTCTTTATTATTTTCTAACTGTTTTATACTTTTGTTTCTTTATATTTATACCTATAATCTAATTTGGGTAGGTTGCATGAAGAATGGAGGCATGTTGTCTACATTCTATTTTGTGTTTTTATGTACAATTGCTTTAACACCATTTTGTGAGCTCCATTAAAGTATTTTTGCCTATTTGTAAAAGATTAATTAACTAAATTTAGATGGGACTACTTTTAGTGTCTGTGTTCTGTTATACTGGTCTATTTTTAAAACTCTTTTGCCAGTAACATTTCTGCAACTTCTTAATAAATCCTCTGACTTTGCTTCTTTTTCTTCAATATTTTGTTGTCTATTCAGTGACTTTCATATCTCCATATAGACTTTAAAAGGAGCTTATCAATATCCAGAAAATAACTTGATAAAATTTTGGTTCGTATTTCTTTGAATCAATAGATACTCAGGAAGAACTTTTTATATTGACTTTCCCATCAAAGACTATGGAATGTCTTTCCATACTTAGATTTTCTTTGATTTCTTAGTAATATAGTGTTTTGCTCATATTTAAATTCTGCACAAATTCGGATGGATTTATACATGTGAATTAAAAAAAATAATACACCGGTCCTAGGGCTTGAACACTGCTGAGTGCTGCCCCTGAGTCTTTTGCCGAAGGCTAGCACTCTATGTTTGAGCCACAGCTCTGTTCCAGTTTTGTGTGTTTGTTCATTTGTTTTTTTGTAGCTAATCACAGATTTTCCTGCCCAGGCTGACTTTCAACCACAGTTCTCAGATATCAGCCTCCTGACTAGCTAGGATTACAGGTGACACTAGCACATGGCTTGGATTTAATATTTTTGTTAGAAAAAAATTAAAATGAAATTACTATAGAGATAGCAAAAGATTAAAATGAATGCATACTAACAAGATTTATGAGGATCATATCCTCTGAACAGCAGAACTATTATAGGTGCATCATATGAGAATACACAAACAAGAAATTCAACCAAGTATAGCCATAAATATATTATTATAAACTAATGAAAGATCTGGTATTGGTAAATAGGTAAGGAAATAGAGACAAACAGATTACGACTCTTAAAAGATATATTCAATGCCATAATTAAAGTCATGAAAGAGTCAGAAATGGCAATTTAGATCAATTGAATTAGATTTTAAACTTGTGGCAGGAAATAAAAGGGAAGGTTATAAAAACTATTTATAATTTCAGCATTCAGATCTCTTGAGTGTTTTATGTATTTTTCTAGAGAAACCACAGTATTACCTACTTTGTGTCAGTTTGACACATAAATATTCTTCCTCTGTCTCCTCTATATTAGAGGCAGTAACTAGCCCTAAATACAACCAGAAACCAATCATTACAACTTTTGTCTTTCCTTAGTCTCTTCTTTCCCAGATACAACTACAAATTCTATGTTTATTTAAGGTATGAGTTTCTGTCTAGAGATTCACGGAGGAAGAATTCTACTTTATGTCTGAAATTCACGTAATTTGCTTTTAAGACTTTAGCCCAACAATCTGCAAGCAAGTTTAATTTTAGTAGAGGTTTTGGGACCCATACCCATAACCCAGAGTTGTGTGTGAATTCTTGGAGTTAGTTCAGAGTGTAAAAGCCATAGGAGAAGGGGTGGTATTCAGACTTTAGTACTGAAAATATGAAACCAACTAAAGAATATGATAATGAAAAAACTGAACTTCAAAATTAATATTAAACAGGATACAGTGGAGAGCTTATTTTTATTTGAAGTGTTGGTTTACAGCTGGTATCAGAGAACACAGAATTACTAAACTTAGCTACTTTTGCATATAAATAAAAATGAAGTCTATAAACCAAAATATATCCAACCAGAGAATTTATGTATATTTTTCAGATGCTAGAAGTAAATTCTGGTTCATACTTTAGGTTATATTTTCTGAGATAAATTTTGGAATTTGTGTTGTACCTGTGGTTCACTCTGCAGTTGAATGATTTCTATTCCTTGACCTTAATTTAATACATTTGATTGTGTGTGTATTTTATACCAATATATTATTTTATATTATTATGCATATCATATTTGAATGTGTGTGATCACAGGCATATTTCTCTAGATAAGTAAAAGTTATAAATTCTGAAAAGATAGATAAGTTCAGTAGAAAAAATAGAACTTGAAATCATATTTATTAGTTATTTAATTTTCTTTGATTTCTTAGTAATATAGACCTATAATCTAGCATATTCCAAGTGTTTGATGACTAACAAATATGCACATTTCCTTTATAAATTCCAAGTGATAGTTTTTAATTTTGTGAACTCTTAAGTGTAAAATTATACACCCCCCCACATATATATAGCATATAGCATGAAAAATGCTATTATTTTTGTATATTATAATCTTTGATAAGCTTTGTTCTTTTCAATGCTAAGAATATATCTCTTTTTTCAGGTATTTTTCATTTCTTTACAAATTGATACCATGTCATTCTTAGTAATTAGTAAAATTCATTGCATATATATGCAGTTTCTTTGTTCATTTATCTATGGAAAGGATTATGGGCTGATTCTATACCTTGACTATGATGAATAGTGCTGCAATGAACATGGTTATTCTGGCAGCTTCACTATATCATGGTTTGTGTTCTAATAGATAAATGCCCAGGAGTGCAACTGATGTATCATAAGGTAGTTCTATGTTTAGTTTTTTGAGGAATCCCCATATTACAGCATTATGGAGTGGCCATACAAGTTTCCTTTCCACCAACAGTGTAATAGGTTTTTCACATTTGTCCACATTCTGGCCAACATGTTATGGTATGTTTTCTCGATAATGGCCATTCTAACTGGAGTGAGGTGGAATGCATGTTGCTTTTCTTTGCATTTCCTTTATGGCCAGAAATATTAAGCATCTTTTCATGTGTCTATTAGCCATTCTCACTGCTTCTGAGAAGGCTTTCTGTAGTTCTCTAGCCCATTTATTAATTGGGTTGTTGGTACATTGAGGGCTTAAGTTGTTAAGCTCTCTATCCATTTGTAGCTTTCAAACAGTGTAATTCCTTAGAAAGACAAAGTTAAATCAGCATCAGGAAATGGGTACTTGAAAGAAATCTGGGGAGTCAAGGGAAGAAAAGTAGACAATGAAAAGGAGAAGCAAGGAGGCTGAAGTCACAAATTCAATGTATATCCTACAAAACTACAAAAAGTGGGGGAAGAAGTGGATTGTGAGGGATGGATGAAAATATTAAAAAAAGTGACATTGATCAAGATGCATTGTTATGCATAAAGTGCTTTGTTAAATAGCAATTCTTTTCTACAGTTCTTTAAAGATTATAATAAAATATTCCACAAAGTATAATTTTAAAGTTTGTTTCTTCCAGGATGTCAAAAATGAGATTTCTAGTGTCCACTTTATATAACACTATGCAAAAGAAATGATTTGGTTAGATTTGTCTACCATCTTACCCATTCTAAAGTAAATTCTGACTTTAGGACTCAAACATGTCATATTTTAGGCCTATTTTATCAAATTATTAAAAATAGATAATTTATCACTTTCCATCTGAAAAAGACACAATATTTATATGTGAAAGGCATTTTTGGAAAAGAAAATCATCATTAAACATATGTAGGAAGATTGCTTAACCTATAATATAAACAATAATAGTGGTAGAAATACCTTTCAGTAAAGTAAAATGACATGAAATCAAACACTATTAGATTTTGTACCTGAAAACCCACCAAAAAAGAATAATATTAATACCTTCATTATGCATATATAGATGGATGTGTATATAAACACACATATTCATATACATATGTATGTACATATTTGTTGGTCCTGGGGCATAACTTCTGGCCCTGGGCCCTATCCCTGAGCTCCTTTGTTGCTCAAGATTAGTGTTCTACCATTAGTCTTGATCTTTTCTGCCTGGGGTTGGCTTCAAACCATGACCCTTAGGATCTTAGGATCCTAGTAGCTAGGATTACAGGTGTCTCTGTCACCCAGCTATATATTTCTTTATATACACATGTGTGCATAAATACACATGGATACACATGCAATACACAGGGATACACATGGATCCACACATATAAGTAATTGATTAATCAGAATACTTTAATTATTAATTCTTCAGTAGTGATGCAGGTTTCTTTTATAAAAGATATTTATAACAATATGCAGCTAAAGTGAAATGAATAGAAATGAAAAGTGAAATGTGAAATGAATAGAAATGAAATGAAGTAGAAGAGACCAATACTATTTATGATCATAGATATAAATTCATTAAATAAAATATTGTGTATTGAATCTAACAAATAATTGACATTTTGTGTCTTTCATAAAACTGTTCCCTATAATTATACAGAAAACTTAATGGTAAGGAAACTACATGTAATTAAACCCTTACAGGAAGAAAAATGCAGAATAAAGTATTTAAGTTACTGTCTAAAATAGAAAGTCAAAAATAGAAACTTTCTTAAGCTGTTAAAACCCTTCTTTATTTTTTCTAAAGAAGAGGGGTTTATATACTAAATGTTTTAAGTGAAATAATATACTATCACCATTATATTCAATAATGTGAATTCCACAAATTCATCAAAAAGATTATGGTAAGAACAACTGTAATTATTACACTCTAAAAATTGCCAAGTTTTCCTGAATGAAGTAGTAAGAATATTAGACAATGATAATTTTTTTTGGTAAAGGTCTTAATTGGGGCCTTGGACAGAAGCAGAGTTTATCAACAGAATCAGTTAAGATTTTTTTTGCACGTATATTCTCCATCCTTCCTTATGTCTAGAGAGCTGAGAGGAAGCAAGGTTTCCATGGAAGAGGAGAATAAGATAGAAATGACTACATAGAGATATGCCCAACAAATATACCTGTTACAAATCTGAGTCCCCTGGTATAAACCATCACAATGTGGCTGAGAGTAGAAACAGGCAAATTACTAATAAATATTCATTCTGAGTAGACTAAGTGTCCAATTACTGTCTCTGAGGTTATTTTGGAAAAAAATATTTAGCAAGATACCCAATTCTCCTGACTATATAACCATTTTGTTTAATATTTTTAATTATTTTTATTTTAATATTGTTTTAATATTTTTATTTTAAAGATTCTGTACAGAGGGATTACACTTACATGAGTAAGATAATGAGTACATTTGCAATTGAGCATTGTTACTCCTTCCTTTGTATTTCCCCAACTATCCCTACCCTCCTAACCTCCCTGACATTTGTACCTTAAAGACATCAATTGAATAATGCCTGAATTCACTATGCCCTGGATGGAAAACATAAGCTATGACTATTGGGAAAAGGTAACTATATATCTAGAGATCAGGTATAAACAATAAAAAGGCATTTTTCTTCCTTCACAGGAAAATGTACAACCCATTAATGGATTCAAACACACTATACATGTGTGTGTATGTATGTAATGTATGTATGTATGTATGTGTGTATATGTATGTATGTATGTATGTGTGTACATATGTATGCATGCATTGTATTGTATATATAGGCATATGTATATTTCTTTATGTAAATTTGTATCTAGAATATTCATCTCTATCTATCTATCTATCTATTTATGACGTGAAAACAAATACATTAATGACTTACCCCTGTAATCCTAGCTACTCATGAGGCTAAGGTTTGAGGATTGTGAATCAAAGCTAGCCTGGGAAAATGTCCATGAGAGTCTTAACTCATTAACTACTTAACAAAAGGAAGCCACAAGTGGAGCTGTGGCTCAAATAGTATAACTCTAGCCTTGAGCAGAAAAGCTAAGGGATAATGCCCAGGGCCTGAGTTTAAGCCTCAGGACAGGTACACAGAAACACACACAGACACACATACCATACCACACAGAATGCCTTAAAGACTTATACCAAGCTGCAGAAAATACTTTTGTGATTTTTTATAATGATAGCGACCATTTTATTTAAAAATGAATTAATTTGAAATGCTCAATACTTTGATTATAATTATATTATATTGTGTTAATCATGTATTCAACATGTTTTTATGATTAAAACTTATATACAGATATTTTAAATGAATATTTTGTTAGCCAACTTCAAAAGTCGATTTTCCAAGCATACCTTACAATAATGATGAATGTCTCTTATTGTACTTGAATTCCATTTGCCTCAGCAGACATATTTTCCTTTTTGCGCAATTCCCAAGTTATAAAAAAGTATTGACTTGGGTGTTGTCATGTAACTTCATAACATTCACAAAACATCACATCTTATTTACTATTTTTAATATTCTATGATTTCATGTAAAATTCTACAGTTTCATATTCCATTATTTAAAACATCTAATCAAATTGATAGACCTGGGCTTTAGTGGCGCTAATTCTAATTCTGTGCAATAAAGTCCATGAGACTCTTACATACCATTAACTACCAAAAAGCTAGAAGTGGAGCTAAGGGATAGCATCTAGATTCTGAGTTTTGGTACCAGTACCAGCAAAAAGGAAAGATGGTAGAGGAGGGTGGGAGGGAGAAAAAAAGTTGACAGTAAGTTAAAGCCTTGGTTGAATTAAAGTCCATTTGATTTACAAGGATTTATTTGTGGATTTGATTTATAGTTTATTTGCTTCCATGTTTTTACAAAAACTTAAAAAATCATTTCAAAGCTTTATTGGTTTATAATTATTAAAATGAAGCCAATATATGATATTTCCTTAAAGAATATTCATTTTAGGGAAGGAATAGTGTAGTCTCAGATTCAGATCAGAATTACTCCATATCTTGGAGCTCATTTAGCATCATATTATATAGTCATATGTACAGAGCTATTGAGCTGTTGTGAACCTCTTCTAGGACTATCCTAGCTCCGTTCATAAGAAAATCGAGAGACTTGCTGAAAAAAAAAACACAGTAAGTGAAGTAAGCCAGACCCAAAGAAACATATACTCCATGTTTTCCCTCATGTGTAATAAAATTTATAATGAAGCTACATAACTGATTTTCTATTGCATCTCTTTGTTCATATGGAATCTTAAATTAAAATCTAATTACTGCTAATATAGGTATTATTGATCCTATCAAGTTGTTTTAGTTACTAATGACATATGCAAATTGATTGCATAAACATATTCTTTGGCTTAATGGATATATGCTCATGTTGTAATCTTACAGATAGATTATATAAGTAGAAACCCTTAGTGAACATGTTTCTGTAAAATAAAATAGGATATTAAATAAATTCTTAAAATCTTTCATCTCAACAATTTTGTAATTTTTCCTGAATCGTAGGGTATTAAGATCATAATAAAAAAGTATTTTTATTTATTTTTATTTTTAAATTTTATTTTATTGTAAAGATGCTGTACAGAGGAAGGTATTTTATTTTATGGAAGAATTTACTCATAACAAATGCAAATCTGTGAGTGATGCAGTATAAAGAGCATTTATTTTTGCTGTGTTTTGTAAAAGAATAGCACATAGACTAAAATCAATACCATTACAATTTTGTCACTAGGATTCATTTCCAATTAACAATGATCAGGCAACAAGTGTACATACTGAAACCTATTTGAATTTGAGAGCACTATATCTGTTACATGGTACAAAGAGAAATATGAGACTCAGCTGCTTTTCATCTTAATGAGTTTTGACTCATGTACACCTGTTTCTCATTAACCAGTAGGAGAATTATGGCAACTCTGAAGGACAGAAAGAAATAAACATCAACTGTGCCACAACCCAAGGAAGGCTGCAACTGTTCAATGACATTACAGTATCTCCTAATTGTAATAGAGAAAACATCAATTTAGGATGCCTCCTTTGCCAATGCAAATGAGAAGATAGTTAACTGTTGAAAGTATTTCAAGTATTTATATCAATAAATGTTTTTTCAGCACAAAAAGATTGAGTAGTATTCAAGTGTACACAAATGGATTAATTGAAATACAATAGATTCAAGGGAGAACTCATAGTATAATTCCTTAGAACAGGAAGTCAAAGTTCAGCAAAATTAAACACCCAGGAAGCCGGTACTTGAAAGGGGCAGTGTCAGGGTAAAAAGTAGACAAATGAATAGAAAAAAAAAAGAGGAAGAATACAGTCAAGAATCCAGTGTGGGGGGGCTGGGAAGATAGCTCAGTGGTAGAGCGCTTGCCTTGCATGCATGAGGCCCTGAGTTCAATTCCTCAGCACCACATAAGCAGAAAAAGCCGGAAGTGGAGCTGTGGCTCACCAGCAAAAAGAAAGAAAAAAGAATCCAGTGTGTTTTATTTCCTACGAAATTTAGAAGAGTGAGGAAGGGGGCCGTAGGCTAAGGGTGGGTATTGAAAAGGGATATTGAAAGGGAGACATGGATCAAAACAGGTTGTGTTCATAAACTACTTTGTTCAATGGCAACTCCTTTGTACAAGTAATAAAAAAGAAAAGTATAATCTAATCTCCCAGAACATTTTATGTATATTTTAGGAGACTTTGTTCAAATATATTCAGTCATCTGAGTATCAACTTCCACGTTCATCTTTATATTCTTTATGAGCTAAATAGATAAAGAAAACTTAAATACTCTTTATCCATGGAGGCATTTCATTTTCTATACATGCTATTGTAATAATATTTGTGTTGTTTATTGAATTCATATTGTCCACAAGCTAGTTACATACACATAACAGGTATTACTTCATTTGTTTTCACAGTAACACTGTAAGATAACTATAATTACTTCAATTTTAAAATAAAAGACTAAAAATAACATTGTAGACAGGCATGTTAGAGCACTTCTGTAAAACCAGCACTCTTGACAGCGAGGTATGGGAGATTATGAGTTGTAAGGTAGTGTGTGCTATATAATAAGACCCTGTTTTAACAAAGTGAGCAATTTTTTTTTGTTGGTCGTGGGGCTTGAACTCTGGGCCTGGGTGCTGTCCCTCAGCTCTTCAGCTCAAGGTGAGCACTCTACCACTTGAGCCACTGCGCCACTTCCTGAACAATTGTTTTTAAATCACCAAAATTATTGGAACTATTAAGCAACTGCACTGTTGGCAGCAATATAAACTAGTACAATAACTCTGGACAGCAGTCTGGAGGTTCCTCAAAATACTAAACATAAACCTTCCCTAGGACCTAGCCATACCACTCCTAGACATCCACCCAGAACATCACAAGCCAGGATACCATAAAGACACCTGCACATCCATGCTCATTGCTGCACAATAGTCAAGTTCTGTAAATGGCCAAGATGCCCTGCAGAACCAAAAATTATGAAACTGACTTATTCACAATGGAATATTACACACTCATTAGAATATTATATAAATTGAAGGGAAATGGATGGCACTATAATGAGTCATATTAAGTGAGGTGAGTCAGATTCAGGGGGAAAAATGGCACATTTTCCCTTAAATGAGGAATCTAGATCTAAAATACACAAAAGCACTCACACACAGTAAGTCTAAAAGAGTATAGTTCTAGGGGAGGAATAAAAAGGTGCAATACCTCTGTGCCTCTGATCATGTAAAATAATATTTATCACAATGAACTCTAGGGAATAAAAACAAGAGGTATTTTTTCATCCATTTTTGTCTTGTTTGTTCATTTGTTTGTCTTTGTGGAGGGGGCAGAAATGGAAGGACAAAGAGTGAACAAATGCAGCAATACCATTCACTAGACACTATGTTGAAAATAAACTACACAACTTGCAGGTGGTGATGGGAGACGGAAACTGGGAGAGAGCAGGGGAAGGGGCGATATTGTAAAAAAGGAAATGTATGACAAGAAATGGATTCATTACCTTACTCATGTAACTGTAACCTTTCTGTTCAGCATCTTTACAATAAGATTTTTTAAAAACATATGGAAAAAAATGAATATACTCTAAACTTCACCTATGTAACTATAACCCCTCTGTCCATCACATTTTCAAAAACAATAATACATTGAATTTTTAAAAGCTCATGTACATATAGTATCTTCTGATTTTTAAAATGTCATCCACTCAATATTTGACTAAAACAAGTTTTAAATATTAGAAGTTAGGAATGGAGTTGAAAATTCTACTTGAGGGATTCATTTAATAATCTGTTTATACTCAATAAATCAGACAGCAATTACACAGTCCTTGTATTATACTCTATAAAATATTGTGACATCATTTGATATGCATAACATCATATATTTCTTTATATTGAAGGCTAATTTGACATACACTCTCAAGGAAGCATGACCAAGCAGTTACTGCCAGTTAATATTTTTAAAAGGGGTATTTTATTTCTGCCTCAATTTTTAGATAATTTATTGAACCTAATTGGTTTTAGACTTGATCTCTCTTCACTGCAACCTGATTACTATTGTAGATTTAGCTAGACCTTTCCATAGTGCTTGACTCGGAAGTGCTTCAATTTAATCTGGAATCCAAGATGCTCAAGGGTACTTAGTCATTTCCATGGAGGAGGGTGACAACTTGTTTTAATAAGCTTCTCTGTTGACCAAATGTCTATACACAGTGGGATCTCCTTGCTATATTTGGAATGGCAGAGGACCAATTTCGCTCAAAACTCCTGGGTGCAAGGTGACTTCTATTACAATAAAATTAATACGGTATGCCTGTAGTGAGATTGTATTGTTAGACAGGGAGGAGTAAGTAAAGGAAATTAAGCAAAAATGAGGGAGGGAACAACAAGTTCGACAAGAAATGTACTCACTACTTTTCATATATAACTGAAACCCTTCTGTACATCATCTTGACAATAAAATTAATTTAAAAATAATTATGTCCACAACTACAGAACTGAGATATAAATTCATAGTTTTATACAAATAATAAGTTTGTGTTAGGGAAAGTTCTAACCCTTTGCTCCAGGGAGCCATTCCAACTTTTATTACTTTACAAACTGTATGCCACTTGTCCAACTTTTCATTTGTAAGTGCTCATGAAAAACTTGAGACAAGTTTCACTGGAATTTTGATTAACATCTCTGTGTGGGATTTCCCTGCAAGAGATGGAGTAGAGCAAAACAGAAAACAGAAATAGAGTTTCTTGAACCCCTGGTCACCTCTATTAATTTTCTAATTTCCACCTTGGAAGGTCTTCACAGATTTTGCCATGATACCCTTCTGATGCCCTGTAAAGAGATCTTGATGGCCCACTAATTACAAAGATGTCACTGGTTGCTGAAGTTTGAGAAAATTAGGTAAACATACCAATATGTAGTGTGCTTCATGTTTCTTTCTGAAGGTTAAGACGCCTTAACCAATTTTGGCAAAAGACAATTTTTAATCCAATTGTGGAAAGCTATGACTGTACTCACACTTTCAAGGAGAAGCTTAAACCGATTTGAAATATGACAAATTTTGAAATGACATGTTCATTCTAAGACTGGTTTAGCCTTCAGCAAATACAAAAAATACAAGCTGCTAGGCCATCATTGGAAAACCATAATTTCTTTAGAAGATAAGCAAAATTAAAGGTGAGGAAGCAAGCTTTTAGGTAAATATTATTTTTTGCATCAGCAAATTTATTTTATTAATGTATTTTTTGCAACATGACTTCTTTTGGCTTTTCAATTTACTTTACCAACTTCAGGAGTTTTAGTTTTTTATTGATTCAGTCTTTGCAGAACAGTGTAGAGACCTAGTTAAAATACTTGTGAATGTCTTTCCATATCTGTATCTGAACTGAGAACACATGGTTGTCAGATTTTAATTCCATTTTGGGAAAAGCCCTACCAGGTACCTTAAAAATAACTAGTTAACTATGAAACTCTGGTTCACAAATTATTAATAGATCAGTCTGAATACCTGTAACTTGTAAGTTAAAAATTAAAGCTGTTTACCAAGTAAAATTTCCTTTCAAGGTGTCTTGGAAAAATGGGTATAGGCCCTTTTGAGCTCTATTTTTGATAGTATGCCACCTCTGTGTCTAACTCAACTCTATATTTTTAACTCTTAAAATATTTTAACCAAGAGAGTATGAAACCTAAAATAGATCCTCTGAGTTTCTTGTAGGTCACACTAGACTATCAAAACTGCATATTTTTATTTTCAATATATTTTCCTTTCAGACAGAATTTGAATATAATTTTTAGTTTTTATTTCCCAAAGAAAAAAAATGAAGTTTATATAGAATGTTTTAGTGAATAATATGCATTACATCAGAATGTAATGATATTTCTCAAATGGGGCTGATGAAGCACTAATTGTGTCATAGTTCACTATGCAAAATATTAAATATTAATTATGCATTACCTTATTAATATTTACAAAAGGTCTTTAGTGAATTGAAATGCTGCTCTTCACTGATTGTGATAGCAGCAAACATCATTGATTGTTTTGTTAGTATGTAGGTCTGCTTTCTGCTACTGTAACAAAATATCTGAGAAGTTCAACTTAAAAAGAGGGAAGGTGGGGGCCAGGAAGTTGGCTCAGAGGTAGAGTGCTTGCCTCACATGCATGAGTCCCTGAGTTCTATTCCTCAGCACCACAAAAGCAGAAAAAAGCTGGAAGTGGTGCTGTGTATCAAGTGGTAGGGTGCTAGTCTTGAGCCTGAAGAGCTGAGGGACAGCGCCCAGACCAAGAGTTCAAGCCCCATAAATGACAAAAAAAAAAGAGGAGTGGTTTATTTTGACTTCCCTTTTTGAGGCTTTGGTAGCAGAGGACAAACACACACACACACACACACACACACACACACACACACACACACACACACCATTAACTCATCCAGAGCATAGTAATATGTGACATCATTTCAAATTCAGTACTATTTATTAGAATGTGGCATTTGGGGAAAATTTCTCCAGCTTCTTTCTGCCTCCATTTTTTCCTCAACTTTTCCATATGAGCCATGTCTCTTTAAATTGCATTGGTCATCTCAATTTCCTTGACTCTCAAGTCCTTTTCCTCATCTGTCTTAGAATTAATTTACCTTTGCCATCATAATGAAGCTCACATTTCATCTTTTCTAAACTTACAAAAATCATTTTCCTTTTTATCTGTGTAGTATGTATTGCCCAAGCTTGCACTAATTGCTTGCATGTTTTAAAGAGCCAGCCTTGTCTCAGTGTTGTAAGACTCCTTTGCCCAATTAGTCTGCAAATGCCTTAAAGTCTGCCTGAGGATTGTCTTCTTCTTTAAGCACCCAGTGCAGGCGAGGAATCAGAAGAATTGGAAGTGAGTTGTTAAACCTGTTGTCTATCAAGGATGACTGAGGGTAAACTATAAGAACTTTCAGCCTCCTTTTATTCACTAGTGCTCAATTAACTTCAAAAGTGTATTTATACTGTTCAAAAATGTTGAAGTTAAAAGACCATTGGTTTGGTTGAATTCAAATGAAGCCATTACTTAAATAACTTTTGCCTTTTTTTTAAAGAAATCTTAAATGTGAAGGCACGATCTTTGATCTTCCCTTAGCTGATTAAAAAGTAGAGATAATGTGTGAAGACACTGCTAAAGGATTTGTCACAGCATGTCTGTCTGAACATAGAGCTTTCAGGATACCATAATTGCTGCATTCTACCCTTATTGACAAATCTGAGTTTCTTCTTTATTGTTTTGGAGGGGCAGATACAGACAGGAACTGGGGATATAACTCAGGGTCTTATACTTGCTAAATGTGAATACTTGCACTTGAGATAAACCTGATTCTTCTGAACAATTATTTTCAAGGTGGGGTTAATTCCATGGCCTGCTTGGGCTACGGTCTTCATACTGTGGTCTTCCATTTGCTGTGGAGCAGTAACACGCCATTGCACCCAACTTTTGTTTTTCTTCCATAGTTGGGACAACACATGTAAACTGTACCACCAAACCTTGATTAAGATGGAGTCTTGTGAAGCCTTTTTTTTTCCCAAGCTGGCTTCAAACTATGCTGTCTACCTCCTAAGAATCTAGCATTACAGGTTTGAGCCACATGACCAGGTAAAAAATTCCAATATTTATTGCTTCTGCAGTTTAATAACAGCATGAGGAATCATTATTTTGGTAAACAATGAAAAAAATACAATAATGACAAGCAGAAAAATCTGGGCTAGTGTTAATTCACCATTTTAGTTATGGGAAGTCCATTTTTGATTGTTTTATCCTGGACAAGGAGGTGTTAAAATATGAGCTAATAAATAAATCTCAGAGCCAGCTGCTGAGGGCTCACACCTGTAATCCTAGCTACTCAGGAGGCTGACATCTGAGGATCGCAGTTCAAAGCCAGCCTGGGTAGGAAAGTCCGTGAAACTTTTATGTCCAATAAACCACCAGAAAACCGGAAGTGGCGCTGTAGCTCAAGTGGTAGAGCGCTAGCCTTGAGCAGAAGAGCTGAGGGACAGCGCCCAGGCCTAGAGCGCAGGCCCACGACCGAAACTCCCCCTACACACCCCCCCCAAAAAAAAGAGAAAATAAAAAAGGTGGAAAGAAAGATAACTCATTTCTATTTCACAAGATCTCATGGTACCAAAGACTATGCGTGCATTCTGGAGCTGTCACATGAGCATTTCTGAAATTTATTGATTTATTAATTTACTCTGTCGTGGGGGCCTGAACTTTGGGCCTGGGCACTGTCCCTCAGCTCTTTAGCTCAAGGCTAGCACTATACCACTTGAGCCACAGCATCACTTCCGTTTTTTTTTTTCTGCTTACTTGGTGCTGAGGAATTGAACCCAAGGCCTCAAGCATGCAAGGCAAGCGCTCTACCACTGAGCCACCTTCCCAGCCCCTTCTCCTTATGAGAGGTGAGTTAAGAGACATTAGGTCAAGTACAAAAGCTTCTACTCACACAATTAAATGCTATATAAGGCCATGCACTCTTCCTTGAAATGAAGTAGCAATATTCTTTCTACTCATCCACCTAATTTCTGAACAAGTGTCCCATTTCCCTTAAAATTATTTTGATTCATAAAACGGCTTTAATTTTTAACTGTATATCAATTTTTGTATATATGCATGCATGTACAATACATTTTAGGAATGAGAATACATGAGGAATATTAGACTAATCTTTGACTTGTTCTAGAATTTGAGACTGATGATACTTCCAGCTCTGTTTATCCCATGGGTTGTGAGCTTTCAAAGTGCTAATGAGTTATTCCTTGGCCTCAAGCCTAGGGTAGGAGAACATTCATAGAAATCTGTCTCTCTTCATATTATTAGATAAATATACATATATATGTGTATGTAATAAACTGTCTTAGCGTTCTCATATATTAATGAAGCAGAAAACTCTTGACTAGTTTTCTGAGTTTTGGAACCACTTTTCTTTATATCATCTTTACTTTGCTTCTACACAGACATTCTTGATTCCAGCTCATTTAATATTTGATACTGGACGTTAATGACACCAGGATTTCATAGAATATTTTCTGTTTCTGTTATTAGGTGCAAATCTGTCAATGTGGAAATACAGCTCAGCACAAATAATGTGTTTTCTTGTCTCAACAGTAGCTGGTCAAGAGTATTGTGAAGTATCTGAGGACTAGAAATAGTGCAGGAAATTCTAATAAGAGAAACTTTCCTGGTAGCATGGATTTCTGACAATGATGACTAAAATCACAACAAAATGATGATATTAGTGAGGTGCAATAGTTTGAATTAATACTCTGGGTGGTTATGGTAGTGGTGGTAGTGGTAGTGATGAGATGATGTTGGTTTTGTACATGTGTTCTTCAAATTTTCTTGAAAGAATTTTGGAAATTCTTAATAGATTCTTTAAAAATTATCATAGAAATAGTTAATGATGCTTAGAAAATAAATTGAATCCAGATGATATATTTAAAAGATTAACCTTTGTATAATCTATGAGCTATTTATAAATTATTCAGTATTTAGTTCACTTAACATTTTAAGGCAAATTCATGGCATTTGACAGATCTGAAAGCAGCATGATTTGTCATCATGAGAAACATAATGATATTTCCATTAACAGATGATACATACTTTCCAAACCAGCAGCTATCCAATACCCTTTCAACAATGTTTCTTTTAAAATGATGGCATTTTCTTTCATGTGATTTTGAAGATGTTTACATTTGTGATATTCTTGATGTGAAGTACGTTCAAATGACCAGTGATGAATAGTGGTATGAATTATCTTCAAGGGCTAAACTCAACTCACATAGTATGCAAGCAGGAAATTGTAAGGAGTTAATACATGCTATTACTAAACAACTTCATGATAAAATTTTGGCTTTATTTTATTAACATAACTTTAGTTCTTAGGTTTGTTTGCAGTTAAACTCATCTCCCCAAGACCTCTTTCTCAGAGAGTTAGCATTAACAGTATTACATCCATTATAATTTACAGTTTCTATAACAATCATATAAATATTCTCCTTATATTCTTTCTTTATTTATTTTTGTCATCGTGGGGCTTGAACTCTGGGCTTGGGTGCTGTCCCTCAGCTCTTCAGCTCAAGGTGAGTGCTCTACCGCTTGACCCACAGCGCCACTTCCGGTTTTCTAGTGGTTTATTGGAGATAAGAGTCTCACGGACTTTCCTGCCCAAGCTGGCTTTGAACCGCGATCTTCGGATCTCAGCCTCCTAAATAGCTAGGATTTTTACAGTTTAGAACAATATACATTATAATATTTGTTGTCATAGGTCAAATTTACAAATCTATACTGGTCACAATAGACAACACATACTGCAAGGAATATATTGTCAAGGTCACTAAGCCATCGAAAATTGTTTCCAAACTCTTTTAAATATGATCTGCTACTAAATATTCTAATTCAGTATTCAGAGTAGCCAAAAGCATCTTTTGCCAGACAAGGATCTTAGGTGAGTCTAATTCAGATGTGATGACTTAAGTCAGTTTTATAGATAATTTAATTTTCCTAGCTTTTTCCTTAAGTGACTTCTAATCTGATGCTTATGCTTAAAGTATATTTATTTTTTTTCTTTATTATATAATAAGTTGGTTACCAACCAATTATAATCAAATTTGTTTGCCTACAGTAGGTAGCTGACTATCCTGTTAAGATTTTGTTTATAGTCTGAATAAATGTGTACTGCTTCCACTGCCTACAGATTTTCTTCCGGATCCTAATAATGTATACATAAGATAGTTAGGTTTTAATCTGGAATAAGCTTTGTATGTGTTCAAATGATGACATTCAGGTAATAAGGCATGCCAAATATATTCTAATGCCAAATGAGCAATCCAGAGCACACCTCAAACAATTCACAAGGCTGATCATATGCACATGTTACATTGTATTGAAATGCCTCAGAATCAGTAAGATTGCATTCACCATACAGAGATTTAAAGACAATGTTTTTAATTATTTATGAACAAGAAAATTCAGAACATCAGTGATCAATTTAGAATTATAATCCATAATTATAATACATTTTAGTAACTCTTGGTTGAATCATGTTAGAAAAAATAAAATGTAGTCTTCAATTTCCAGTAATATTATGGAGTTAAAAAGCCTAAAAAATATCTGATGAAAATAGAGACAACAGCAACAACAGCAATATGAAAAAATAAACACATAAGGCTCAGAAACTGTTGATAAACAGTACAAATATCAAACAATCTCATGATAAAGACACTATGTTGCAAATGACTTTTACAACTGAAGGGGGTAAGGAGTTGGGGAGGAGACAAAGAAGGTGAAAACATGGAAGAGGGGGTAACACTGTTCAACAAGAAATGTTCTCATTTCCTTATTTATGTAACTGTAAATCCTCTGTACATCACCTTTACAATAAAATAAAATTAAGAAAATATAAGAAGTAATATATAAAGATATATATTAAGATATAAAGATACATACTAAGTGATCAAATAAAAGATAATAATCTGAAAAGTAATGGAAATCTAAAGCTAAAACAATGGCATGTGGTCATGATAGAACAAACTTCAACACTGTAAATTAAAGTGAGACATCTCCATGAAACAAAACCTTCATGGACTACCACTTCAGAGACATTACACTAGAAAAAAATTCCAATTACATGTCTTTGTATGTCTTTACACAAAATACAGAGGAAAAACATATCCCTAAACATACCCAAAGGAATTCAATTGCCAACTATGCCTTCAGTTTAAGGCTTGAATTTACTTGTGAGTTCTTTGACTGTACAAGCTAATAATTACTATGGATCCAAAAATCTGGGATTGTCAAACACTAGTTGTGCATAGAAGGTGTAACTCAACTCAGACTGATGGCATGCCAATAAAGAACAATCAAATATGAGCCCCCAAATCCAAAATTATCAAATAGACCTTGTTTACAAGACCCAGTAGAAACTGCCTTCTAGTTCTTTTTTTTACAAACATCAGATGATGCATATGAAGTATGTATTTTTATAATTGAACTGGAATGAAAACATGACCATGAATGAGACACTTGGAAAAAGTAAATAGTAGCTCAAACCAAATCAATCCAAAACTAAACTAAACAAATCACAGATGCAATCTCTAAAATTAATGATCACAAAAAAAGCATTGCCAAACTCATTGGAGATAATTAATACACTGAATTCCAGAGAAGCAAGGATTTCGGAAATATGAAATTTTTAAGAGAAAAATGTTCAGTACCTAATTATAGTGCTTTATTAGAATCAAGAAGAAAGCAGAATGTTAAAGGGAATATTAGAAGCATTAATAACTTGAATATTTTCAATAACAAGACAAAGCTAAAATCAGGAATATAAACAAAACCCAAATGAAACTAAAATTGGACACAGCCATGATGAAATAAGAGAATGCAAAAACCAAGAGATTGCCTTAAAGTTATTTAAAGAGAAAAGACAGATTACCTGAGTATAAACAGCACTCAGAAATCAGATGACAGTGGAACAATCTCCTTATTTTGCTAAAAGAAAATAACTATAGCTTATAAATGTGAACCTATGTAAGTTACATTTTAGAAACATACCTAGATAAAATTATTTTACCTAAAACAGTACCTCACTGAAAAAAACTTCTGAAAGACAACTCAAGAAAATAGAAAAATATTTATGAAGAAAAAGTAATTTGAAAGAACATGCAAATATTTGCAAATATGAATAAACTTTCCCATAATAAAACAATTATTATTTGTGGTATTAAAAATAAAAACAAGGGCTGGGAAGTTGGCTCAGTGGTCTTGATTCAATTCTTCAGCACCACATAAGCAGAAAAAGCTGTGAGTGGTGCTGTGCCTAAAGTAGTAGAGTGCTCACTTTGAGCTCAAGAGCTGAGAGACAGTGTGTAGGCCCAGAGTTCAAGCCCCAAGACCGACAAAAAACTAGAATATTTTGCAGGAATAAAATAATGTTCTTTGTGTTGTTGATGGTGATAGAAATAGCAATAAACCTTAACCATTATTAAACTTAGTCTAATACAACTGCTAAAATGATAAGAGTAACCACTAAATGAGTAGAAATAATATACAATTTCATCTGAAATGTCTGGAAGAGAGAATGAGAGAAAGAAGTTCATCCACATTCAGACCAGAAGCAGATAACTGCTGAAGAGACTATTGATGCTTCCCATCTTCTGAGTGAGGTTAATAAGATGGGCACTTGGACCCTGAAGTGAATGGAGAAGGAAATAATTTGTTCCTGCTTTCATGGACTATAGCTTTTGTTTCCCATGTGTAGAGTATTGGTCATTTCAACACCTACTGAAGAGATAGAAAGTGCAGTTTTGAAATTTATTGTATTTTATAATTCTACAGCATATTATTTTAGTGGGAAATTCAACTGCTCATAAACTATTTTGGAAAGAGCAGAGATACAGAGTGTTGAGTTACTATTGTTTGGTGTAATAGTCAACTCAACTTATGAGACTTGTTTTGAAACTGAATATTTGATTTCTTGCTGTGAATTGTGGTAGGTTGAAAGTGTAAAACCAACTCTCTCTCTCTCTACTCTTTCTCTATAAATATATATGTATGTATGTATAGATAGGGATATGTGAGTAGATTTATAGAATTTTCTCTTATTTTCACAGAAGAGCAATTAGAAAAATGTCACTTTTTATTGATCCAAGTTACTAATCAATGTCTACTTTAGGCTCAGATGTTTGATCTTCAGAGAAAGAAAATGTAAAGAAAATGGAATGTGGACACTTATAATCTTAGGTAATCCAGTGGCTGAAATCAGAGGGCATGCAGATTTGAAGCCAACTGAGAAAGTCTGAGAGATTCTAATTCCAATTATTCATCAAAATTCCAATTGACAAGTGCTTCAAATGGTAAAATACTAGCTGTGAGCAAAAGCAAGCACAAGTAGAAGGCTATGAGTTCAAGTCATAGTGTTGGCACAAAAGAATGACATATCTGGAGAAATAGACTTCGTAAGATTCTCAGTGTTCTTCAGGACTCTTCTTTCTAAATGACTTTCCTATTAGCCATTTAGGCTTTTGTCCTTACAGAGGGAGAAGAATAAAAATGCTGACAGGGCAACAAAAAGGAACAGGCTAAAATTAAAATGGTGAAATACCTTGAAGCAAGTGATATCTAGAATTTCTGGCTGGACATAATATAGGATGTATTAAGTTCTAAGTAAGAAAGTCTTCTTAAGGGAATTATATATGACACTATCACATACTGCTAATAAGAAAATGAGAAAGGGGAAAGAGTAGGAAGATTTTCATTGGAAAATAGCCAACTGTCACTGCAGTGAGTTTGTGTAGCTGCCAGAGTTATGCCATAATAATTAATGAGGTCAAGTCTATGGAGCAGAACTGGTTATCACTGTATTATAGGGGTTTGGGACGTGTGTGTGTGTGAGTGTGTGTGTGTGTGTAATTGTGTTTCACTGACTCCCTGAACACAAAGAGCTGAATGCCTTTCTCTACATTTCCCGTAATGGGTGAAGACCATATATTAGTGTCACACACCCTTTCTTTCAAACATTTATTTCATATCTTTAAGTAGGACTTTGTATTCTAA
The DNA here is from genome assembly GCF_000151885.1 of Dipodomys ordii. Taxonomy (NCBI): domain Eukaryota; kingdom Metazoa; phylum Chordata; class Mammalia; order Rodentia; family Heteromyidae; genus Dipodomys; species Dipodomys ordii. Next base: position 14,661,115 of record NW_012267221.1, read on the forward strand.
TAATTTTTGCAAATGATAAATCTGTAGTAGAACTGCTTAATGTATAAAGTTAAATATATAATCTCAGATAAATGAAATGCATTATCTAGTCACCAGAAAAGGCCTAAATAGGGAAGTATAAGAGCAATGTTTTCATATTTTCTTTGTAGAAGCTGAACTACAAGGTCTGGTTTGGGGGGGAGAACTTCAGATAGAAGAAAGGGGCCTGTTGGTGATGGCTCCTGGAGAAATAGGGTCTTTGCACAAGATTAGTACAAAAGTGAGCCTGAGAGAGAAATTTGCCCAGTTGTGTTCCTGGTCTTATGCTCTTCTTAGACCATGCCTCTACCTTCCATTAAAACTTTCCTCCATACTATTTAAACTAAAAATGTATATAAAGTACAAAATGATTATTACTTATATATTACTTTGTACTCAGCCTTAATCTTAACCCCAGCAATGAAAAGATGTGAATAATAATTCTTGTTTCAATGTACTTACTTATTATAACAATTTTAAAACTCAGCTCTCTACAATTTTTTTTTGGTTGGTCATGGGGCTTGAACTCTTGGCCTGGGCACTGTCCTTGAGCTCCTTCAGCTCAAGGCCAATGCTCTACTACTTAAGCTACAGCACCACTTCTGGTTTTCTGGTGATTAATTGGAGTTCAGATTCTCACAGACATTTCCTGCCCGGGCTGGCTTTGAACTGTGACCCTCAGATCTCAGCCTCTTTAGTAGCTAGGATTACAGGTGTGAGCCACCAGTGCCCAGCAAGGGATATTTATGGTGCTGAGTTTTGAACCTGGAGAGTTTTACTTGCTAGGCAAGTGCTGTTCCATTGAGCTACACCTCAGCCCCTACAATTTTATTAAAAATTTAGTAATAGGGCTAGTTTAATTTCATCAAAGGTACTGAGTTCATCAATGCATGTCTTTCTTAATTTTAAGAGATGAAAAACCATACCAAGTATGATCTATCTAAACTCAGCTCAGGCAATGAAGCAGAGGTTCTTTTCATTGTTTCCACAGGTTTTTAACATGGAAGACACTAAAAGTAGGAAGATTTCAATTTTAACTTGTTTAGCCCTCCTTTCTGTATATTTTAAGGTCTACAATACAGTACCTAATTATAGATGTGTTTGACATACCAAAGGTTACCTGGATTTTAGTACATCTAGAATTGTATAAACCATCTTTGAAAGGTTATTTCCTATTTTAGCTTAGTTTTATGTTTGTACTAAGTTTCGGATATGTATATATATACATATATAAAATATCTATATGTGTCTGTTGAGCTGTGGCTACATCGAAGATTTTTTAAGTCTAGAAGTATGGTTTCCTAGTAACAAGAATCATATATAATTCTTCAAATAGCTCTCTCTTTCTCTCCAGTCAAAAACTGCAGCCTGTAAGCAAAACACGAGCTTTTCAGAGACAGGTTCAAATTCTGTCCAGCATATCTGACAATAAAAGTAATGGTGCTATTTTAGTATAAACTAGAGAGATGCCAAATATATACTAGCAGTAGATTTCTTTAAGTCTGATTCATCTACAAATGACAAGGGAACTCTCATGATATTTAATACTAATAACTTTTTAATAATAACTAAACTGCTGAACACTTTTGTAAGGTTGATTATCTGGCAATTTATTTGCAGTTGTCTGGTTTTAAAAGAATAGTTGAATTGAATCTAATCAAAAGACTGAAATCTATTAATCTCCTTTTTTTCCCTTAAAGGTAAACAGCAGCGTAGAGAAAGCTATTTGCAAGGAAGATTTTTTGTTTTGTTTTGTTTTGTTTTACTTATTCTCAGCTCTTACATAAAACATTCCAGAATAAGAGAGACAGTTTGAGTGCAATTTACTTAAAAAAATTGAACTTGGTTAGAAGAGTGGCTCACAAATACAGTCCCATCTATTCAGGAGGTAACAGTTGAAAACAAAAGGCATAGTTTGAAGCAAGGGAAGGTAAATAAAATAGACTCTGTCTCATTCTAGATCTCAGGTGATCCATGCCTGTGATGCCACCTGTATAGAAAGAAATGTGCTGGTGGATCACAAGACTCTTCCCGACATAAATGTCAGACCCTATCTGAAAATTAACAAAAGCACAAGGAATGGAGGTGTGGCTCAAGTGATAAAATACCTACCTAGCAGTGTGAGGCCCTAAGTTCAAACCCTAGTTCAAGAGAGATATTGAAAATACTTGTCCTTTCCTTATAAAATTTCTAAAACAGAAATGAATTAGTTTATTTCACTTGAAGTTAATTTACGTACAAAAATATAAAGGTGGAAGATAAAAAACAATGAGATGAAACTTACTTCTTCATGCCAGACTTGATATAGTATAATATCTAATATAAAATACCCAAGTTATGATCCAAAATTTAATGATTTCTTGTGCTACATAGACCATTTGAATTCTACTTTCTCCTCTATTATTTCCAAGCTAACAAGTTTCAGACTGTAAAATATCACTAAATATCCTGTGTTGCTTTGTAGTTTTAGCAAGGAAAACACAAGGTATTTGAATTGTACCAGGAATACGTTGAGACCCAAAGTAGAATGAAGAATCAGTTGATGAATTGAGATGGGTTAGTAGAGATGACATTTTATCAGTATGCAAAACATCGGTATTAATTAGATTTCCTCTAATTAACGTCTATGTTTTATTTGGTCAGTAACATTTTTTTTCTTGGTAGTTCTGGTCATTGAACTTAGGGACCACCTGAGCCATAGACCACAAGGTCTATGTACAAGACCATAAGGTCTTGTAGTTACACCTTTAGCCTGGGCTTAAGCTATCCATTTATCTATCCTATGTAATTAGGATACCAGCTGTATGCTAGCATGCCTAGCTTTTTATTGGTTGAGATCTGAACTTGGGGTCAGTTAGTGTGGCCTGGCCATAAACTGTCATGCTTCCAACTAGTATTACAGGTGTGAGCAACTGTTGTCAGTTTGGTCAGGTACCATCACCCTTTAAACCTATAAATTTTCTATCAAATTGTGACATGATACCTTACCAAATGGCTAGTAAAATTCAGTGAGTAGACAATATTAGAAGTTTCTTTGTAAACAGCCTTTTGTAAATATAAGGAGTTCTTTGGAGTTCATGCCTTTCCTACAACATTCAGTGTTCAATGTTGTCATAGTATATAAATTAATGTAAACAATTTAAATTATAAACCTAACAGCCCAGAGTGATATCAATTAACATTAATTCAGTAAATAAAGATGACTTGATGATTCCTGAGTGCCTTCCTTCAGGTATGTGCTCATGTAAACTTCAGCATGTTCATTGCATAATGATTGATATTCCTTAATATCATGACATCTAATTTCTGAGGCTCTTATTCCCATGTTGTATCAACTTTCACATAATCAAGAGATACTCTGCAGTTAAATGAATTTAATTGATGAAAGTTGTTTAAGCTCACTAATTATTTGTAATTTCCAGAAAATAAAATTGATGAGACTTTCTAGCTACTTTCATTGATGAAAAAAATCAATAAAGAAATAATCAGCTGGGAATGTGGTTTAGTGGTAGAGTGCTTGCCTAGCATACATGAAGCCCTGGGTTCAATTCCTCAGTACCACGTAAACAGAAAAAGCCAGAAGTGGCACTGGGGTTCAAGTGGTAGAGCACTAGCCTTGAGCAAAAGAAGTTTAGGGACAGTGCCCAGACCCAGAGTTCAAGCCCCAGGATTGGCCAAAAAAAAGGAAGAAAGAAAGAGAAAAGAAAAAAGCAAATAATCTACCTAATGATTACAAGTAAAACTATGGAAAATATAAAATAAAAATATTTAATGAAACCAATGAACCAATGATGCGCAAAAGTAAATACAATCCAGAGAAGGTTTAAACTCAATTATTTAACACTAAATATCTCTACTTACCAGTTTCTGTTGTTTAGAATAAAACCAAAAGTCCACATAGATTACCTTGATAAAACTAAAAAAATGTACTATTATTGATTTTATGAGTGTTGTGAAAATCAAAAAGCACATAGACTTTACAAATCAGTGACAGATCACTCTCAAATCAGTGGATAATCACTAAAATACACAGATAAGGAAGAAATCAATGACCATATTTGATAGAATATTGCCAAGGTGAATAAAAAGGTTGTAGTGACACAGAAGATATCATTACTATAGCCATAGTATGGGATTTTGACTGTTACTATTTAGAGTAAATTGGTAAGGATCTCAGGGTCTCCACTAAAATAGCAAATCTCAATTGAGGGGTAAATGTTAAACACAAAGGATAAGTTGTTGCCATGAGAAAAACAAACAAACTCAAACACAAAGGAAAGGAAACACACTAAGAAAGCACTCTCCTCAGATGAAGGACAAATTTCAAAATCTAGACTGAAAAGCATTGGCCACAGTTAAGAATCCCAGAAGTATGAAGAAACAGGAAATATGGTTTCATAGAAACAAATCACATGCAACTCAAGTGTGGAATGAGCATCCAGAAAAAATCAATATAAATACATGGCTCATTACAATAAGTCTGACATATTGATAATTGGAATCACAGAAAGAGAAGGTAAAGAGAAGAAAAAAATTGAGGAGGTAGTGGTTAAAAATTTTCCAAATTTGAAAGCAATCTATAGATGCAGGTGTTTAATGAATTACAAACAGTACAAACTGAACCATACCAGAATCAAACTAGAGATAACAAGAAAAAATAAACTATATACAGAACAACTGCAATAAGAAATAATGATGACTTCTCTTTACAAGCAATGTTAATCAGAGGACAATGGAACAACACTAAAAATTCTGAAGGACAAAATCCATAGAAAGTATAGTTATAAGTTTAAGATGAAAGAAAAATACTTTTAGACATTGGAAGAACTTTTCACAAAAGACATACAACAAAATATTGCTAGCATAATAACTTACCTAAAAATATTTTGTGGTAAATATATTGCAGTACTGTTCTCAGTAGCCAAATGGCAGAATCAGCTTAGGTCACAACAACAGATTATTAGATAAATAAAATGTAATATATATATATATATATATATATGTATATATATATGTATTCCTAACATACACAATATATTACATATAAATTATATTTATTACATACACATATGCACACATATATGTATATAAGTATATATGTATATGTAAATAGTATGTATATGTGTGTCTATATAAAATATTAAACTATGAACTATTACACAGCCATAAAAACAAATGAAATACAGGCATTTGCAGGAAAATAGGTACAATTCCAAGACATCTTGCTGAGAAAACAAACTAAACTCAGAAAATAAAATGTACTCATTTCTCACTCATGTTACTGTAACCCCTCTCTACAGTATTTTTACAATAAAATATATACAAAAAACAAGATCTCATTTATTATTTTATGCATAGAAGCTAAAGTCACACATATTTACCATGTGCATATATGGATATATACATTATATATCCATTTATATATTCATTTTATATAGTAATATATATAGTAATATTAGTCATTATATATAGTTATATGTATGACTATATATGTATACATAGACACATATATTGATATGTTTATAGATATATCCATTCTGTAACTCTATGTATATGTCAATTATAAAACCATATATATGGAAAAATGTAAAATGTGAATCTAGCTAAGGGACAACTTAGGAGGAGATAGGGTAGGGTAGGGAGAAATGGAAAAGTATAATAGAGACTGAATCATTTTTTAAAAGAATGAACATGTTTGAAATAAATCATAACTGAAATAAAAATATTATAATGTAAATAAATGCAATACAGTTATCATGCACAATGTCCTTATGTTAAAATGGAGCTAGTAAACTTAAGGAGCTGAATGGAAAATGATAGATGTGATGGGGAAACAGAATAGCAGAGATAATGACAATGATTAACATGCATTTATAAATATTTATCTACACGTAAATATTTTGGTCAGACAGAAAAAATAAGAAAGAAAAATTTCAGAATCTCTTGAAAGAAGAGGTTTCTGGTTATATGCATGAAACAGAGGGACAATTAATAAGTATGTAAAAGGTTTAATTAGTTCTTTTCATTTTTCCAATGTGTGTAGAATAACGGAAATAATATATATTCATCATTAAAACCCTGTATAATATTTGAAATACTTTTTCCTTAAGAATAAAACCACTGAGCAATATTCTTATTGTCAGAGACATACAACAGAAGAGAGATGTGAGGATTCTTGTCTCTCTGGAGGCAGAGATGAGAGGAATCTGATTTTGTGACCATCATGTGCTGCATAAGGAAGACTTGTCTTAAAAAGAAATAAATAGATAAACATTCTGGGCACTGGAAGTTCATGTCTGCAACCCTAGTTGCTCACAAAGCTAAGATCTGAGAATCACAGTCTCAATCACCCAGGGCAGGAAAGTCTGTGACACTCTTATTTCCAATTTACCACCAAAAACACAGAAGCAGTGCTGTTGCTCAAGTGGTAGAACACTAACCTTGAGCCCAGGCCCTCTGTTCAAACCCCAGGACTGACACAGAAATAAAATGAGCTGGAATAGTAGCCGATGTCCTTAATACTAGCTACTTGGGAGTTGGCAGTAAGAAGGATCATAGGCAGATGCTAACTTTGCAAAAAGCTTTACAAGGGTCCTATCTCAATCAATAAAATGAAGTGGTGTGTGTCTGCATCATGGCAATGCAGGAATCATGAGTAAGAGAACCCTGTGCTCCTGGCTGACTTCGGTATAAATATGAAACTCCTCTCAGAAAAACAACAAAAGTAGGAAAGGATGGGGATGTGGCTCAAATGATAAAACACATGATTGTTAAGCAGGAAGACCTGAGTACCTACTACAGCATCCTCCACAAAATAAAAAAAGTAAGATGCCCATGCTTTAAGAATGTGGTACCTGCCTCAGAAATGACTAAGCAGATGTTCTGGGGACAGATCCTATCTCCAGCCTCAGTGAGATACAAGATACAGTAAAGATCACAACACTGAGAAGCAATTCAGGCTCTGTACAGAATGAAACACAACTCATAATCATGTGATCCACTAGCCCTGTTCTCCATTCAAGGTTAAGATATCTACGTTGATCCTACATTCTTCCAGAGCATTAAATCATATCCTTCAGTGAGCTTCTTCATGGAAAGAAGAGGCATATCCAATATGGAAAGGAGTACTGCAAAACTGTATGTTGCTAGGTTTGCCTACTGCAGCATAAGGAGATGTGTGTTTGTTGGCAGCCATGTGTTGTGTGTATATTCCTGACAATCATTCTAATGTTAGCCCTGCCCAGACATACATGTCCCAGTGTGGTCCTTAGGATACTATACAAGAATGGTAGGAAAGCCGGTAGCTCACACCTGTAATCCTAGCTACTCAGAGTAGCTGAGGATCACGGTTCAAAGGTAGCCCAAGCAGGAAAATCCCCATGAGACTCTAAACTCCAATTAACAACTCAAAAACCAGGAGTGCACTGTGGCTCAAAGTGGCAAAGCACTAGACTTGAGCAAAAGAGCTCAGGGACAGCTCCCAAGCCCTAAATACAAGCCCAACGACCGACCAAAAAAAAGACAAAAGAAAAAGAAAAAAATAAATGGTGGTAGGTGATGCTGGGTCCCCATGGTGTGGGTTACTGGCTGCCTTGGAAGAGTGGACTACCTCTTAATAACATGTTGTATGTATCATTGTGGTATGTAGGTGCAGGGATTAGCCCTCCTTGCTAAGGGATCATGCAGGAAGAGGGATAGCATGTAGATTTTTATTGTGAAGATTCCTAAATGGTTATACTGAAGGGAAGATGGAGTAGTTCAGCCTTCCATATCAGAACTAATGGAGGACCCAGACAATGCACATCTGGAGAATAGTGATCCAGCAAATCCATGCAAATCTGAGACCCTGTACACATGCCCTGTCATGGGTTACCTTGAGGCCTTACTTGCTGGACTGGATGATACTTTTGTCCAGTGAAAGTATAAACACATACCACTGATGGGCAGAGTGGCAGTGAACAGAATGAGACCTGTGGGCCAGTGAGTAAAGCCTAGCTTCCATTCCTGTCCTGCCTCCCATCTTCTCTTATTTGTATAAGTCATGCTGTATTCTTCCTAGAATGGAGAACCTGAGTTCCACTGAGGAAACTACTTTAAATTTTAATCTTGTTATTATTAAGACATAAACATCTCTCCAATTATTTATATTGATATTTTTTCAAAAATAAGGTAAAAAATAAAACTCTATCAGTTACAAACAATCAGTTATAAATGATAAGCACTTAGTAAATGCAACAGTACCAATGTTATTATTTACCTAAGAAAACTGAATTATTCATCATTATATTATTCAAACATCTTGTGGATTTTTTGATGCACAAAACCAGATGGCTTAACAAAAATAGAAAGTGTATAATATGACAATAAAGGTAGGGGACAATCATCATTACAATCAGTTACTTTTGTAACCTGAGAAGGGCCAAAGTTACTACTGGGAATTTTATTCTAATTATAAATTGTTAGAGACATTACCTAGGTAGCTTCTTTGGGAAATAAACTTATGAACCATTTTATTATTAACTACCTAGAAGAAACATAAGACATACACACATATATTTGTAAATGAACAGAACTTTTTCACAGTCTCACTTGTTCAGAATACAAGTAATTGTTGATTGAAGTCAATGTTATCTTTTCCTATATAAGTCAAAGCCTTAAAAACCAGCTGACAGGGTTGGCTCTTGGGTAGTGAGTTCTGGACAGTTATACAAAAATGTTTTTGGACACACTGAAAAATAGTTCAAGAAAGTTTTTTGGTAAAGAACAACAAAGAAAAGGTAGACAGATAATGTAGAACTCAGACATGGGTGCAAATCTTTAACATGTGCACCTGATGACAGATGCAATTAGTGTTTTAATATAAGGGGTATTATGGTTAAAAAAGTGGATTGGAGATTTGGTTCAAGTTTGCCTGAAAATGTTTCCCTTTGTTTTAGACACATGGCATATTTTATCATTATCAAATGGACTCAGAGGTATCAGGGGTAGCTTGTTTATGGAATTTGGGTTGTTAGACATAGATGCCTGGGTATGGTACTTGCTCCTGTAAAGACAGGTGTCTCTATCCTTGAGATTAATATTTTTCTTTGCAACTCTTTTTGAGATCAAAGGAGTCATTTCAATAAATGGACTTTCACAGGTCAAGTGTATTTAAACTATCTTTGCTTGGTACTAGAGCATACTCAATATGTGGGAAAATAAGAAAGGTAGGAGAGAGAGGCAGGAGGGCGGGACAGAAGGCAGGAGAGTGAGAGGGAAAAGGAGAGAGAAATAGCTTTTCTACTTTTTTATGTGATGCAGTTTAGTGAAGGAGTGTAAGGCTTTTTAATCAAGCCATTTATTAATAAAATGCTTACCTCTGAGTTCCAGGTTCCTTTTATAGTGCCTCATTGTTCTTCGCCTATTCTGCCTCACCTATTCCGTTTTTAAGATACATTTTATTGTTATTGTAGAGGTGCTATACAGAGGAGTTACAGTTACATAAATCAGGAAATGATTAGCTTCGCTCTCTCCTAGTTTTCCTTCCCATCCCCACCAACAAGTTGGATAGTTCATTTTCCACATAGTGTTTAATGAGTACCACTGCTGTATTTGTTCACTTTGGTCTCACCTTCTCTGTGCCCCCCCCTACTCTCCCAAAGATAACTAATCAGCAAGACAAAAGGAAAAGACAACAAAAACAGCAACATCAATAATAAATCTGTTTCCATTTCTTGGAGTTCTAGAAGTATTATTTTATATAAGTAATATGAACATAGCTTTGGAGCCTTTATGATCCACTCCTATGACTATTCTCCTTTGGTCTCACTGTGTGAATGTCTGGAGACCAATATAATTTATCATGTCCCAGTATATTTTGTTTCATAATCCATTGTGTTTATTTGTAGATTTATAGGCACATATCTCAGTTTTATAAGTGATTTTTATTGTTCTCTCAGTAAATATTTGTATAGTTCTTTTTTACACAGACTTATCATTACATCTATTGATTGCATATTTGCTATTCAAAGAATTATTACTTTATCATTTATTGGTAATCTTACAGTTACTGAAACTCTTTTCTAGATATTTTGAACATAATTATAAACAAGACAGACATGATCCTCCACCTGTTTAGAGTCTAGTAAGAAATATGGATAAATAAAGATAAGTATACTAGTAGAAGAGTAGGTATTATAGGAATATATGTGTCCTTTAACAGAATATGTTTCTGGGAACAGCTTCCTAGAACAAAAGGTTAATTAAATTGAGGATAGATGATTAAATAGAAATTAGTTAAATAACAGGAAAACAGGATTGCTTGAAGTCAGATAATAAACATGTTCAAGGGACTGGAAACAGAGAAAAGGTTAAATTTAAGTTAAAATAGTATCCTGTGTCTGGAACAAAATATTCTTGTGGATGAATGGTGAGAATTTTGACCACATATACATGATCATGATATAAAGAGCCTTGTAAAACAAAAAAAGTGGCTTCAAGTTTGTCTTCAGATCAATTGATAGCCATGGGAGGATTTTGGGTAATAATGTTTTGTGATCCATTTTGCATTTTGAAAGATCAGTTCAGCTAACAGGTAGATAAAGATCTTAATTGAAAGAAGGTCGAATAAACCCTATGGGAGAAAAGGAGAGCCTGGCACATGTGGCAATGTAGATGAAGGGGACAGGATGGTTTCCTGAAGCTGTAGATTGCCTGTAGCAATAATGGCCAGGCTAACCAGCATTTACATAAAGATGAATAATTAAAATTTCTTCTCAATTGAAATATAATTTCAATATTATTAAGGATCAATTTAAATATAAGGTTTAGAGAATTCTAATATATGTAGCAAATCATGTAACCAAAATCTCTGTGTGACCTATCACTCCAGAACATTTCTTCATATCTATTTCTAGCCAACTTTCATCCTCCATCCTCCAAAGGCTAATTATCTTCTGATTTTGAATAATTTATCTTTGCTTGCTTTTGGGTTTATTATGATTAATGTGTTATTATATATATACACATACATATATATGTATGTGTATATATATACATACATATATATGTATGTGTGTGTAGATATATATATATATATATATACTATGTATTCCTTTGCATCTGACTTCTTTGCTTAGAAAAAGAATGCTGTTAACATTTATCCATAATGGTGAGTTCATCTGTAGTCTTGGCTTTTAATACAGGTTGGTATGCATTTGTAACAACTTTCTTATCCATTCTCTTAGGGATTATCAACATCTGTGTATTATGCAGAAAAATCTAGTATAAACGTTCTCTCTATAAACATTCTCTATTATATAACACTTTTCACATACATTTATTTTGTCCTAGTTTTTGTAATTTATTATGCTTTTATTTGTTTTGGATCCATATTTCTTTAATTTTCTTTACAAAAGATAACCATTCAGATTAGTGACTTTATCTTATTTACATTGGATATGTGCATTTGGTGTTTCAAATTTCCCTCCAAGCATGAATCTTTTTATTAGATCCACTAATTTAGAATTATGTTTGATGTTTACGTTTCTTCAATGTCTAGTTGGAAGATTTGCAGTATATTAAAACTAAACTTAAGATCACTTTCATGAATTTCTTTGGAGTATACAGCAATATTCCCAGACCCTCCACACTTTCTTTATAAAAATGTTATTTCCAATTTTAGATACTCAGCTGATCGGCATTCAATTATCATTTCTCTTATTATTGTTGTAAGTAATTACTTTCTGTTTTATTAAAACTTTCTTGGAACTTCATTTTCATCTTCCCTGTACCTTCTCTAGTGCTATCATGATGTAAACTCTGGTTTCTGACATTTTCTTTTTCTTTAAAATACCTTTGTAACATTTCTTTACAGACAGTTCTACTAGGAACATGTTCTCATAGTGTTTGTGTCTTTACTACTCTCATACTTCCAAAGGATAAGGTTAAGAATAACAAAATTCAAATTGCTTAATTTCTTTTTGTTGTTTGTTACTTTCATGAGAGTAAATTGTTTCCTCTATTTTCTTTTTATTTACAGTTTCAGAAAAGGACTCCAATATCAGCATTTTCCTTGTTTCTTTACAGGTAATATATTCTTTTGTGTCAAGATCTTAACTTTGTATTCCGTTTTGAGGTTTGGATATTATCTAGATAAGTGTACTTTTTATTTTTCAAACCTATTTGGGTTTTCTTCAAATACCTGGATCTGAGGCTGAGAAGGTGGCTCAGTGGTAGAATGCTTGCTTTGCATGCAGGAGGCCCTGGGTTCAATTCCTCAGTACCACATAAGCAGAAAAAGCCAGAAGTAGTGCTATGGCTCAAGTGGTAGAGCACTAGCTTTGAGCTGAAGTGCTGGGGGACGGTGCTCAGGCCCAGAGTTCAGACCCCACAACCAAAAACAACAACAACAAAAATTCTTGGATCTGTGGTTTTATATTTGTCATTAATTTCAGATATTTCTCAGTCATCTTCTATTACTTCTTTTCCTTATCTCTTTCCTTTTTCATCATGTTTTTATAAGCATTTCTGTGTGCTATTTAATTCTTTAATATTTTAATTATTTTTCCACTTGCCATTTCAGCTTGAGAAGTTTATTAACATATATTTATCCTTATTCCTCTTTCTTTAACTGTATGTGGGCTATTCATTAATCCATCAAAACATTCTTCATTTTTTCTGATTTACTTATTTCTAGCATTTTCTTTCATTATTTTGTTAACATTTTCCATCTCTTCATATATTACCAATTTTATCTTGCATTCTATGTTTATTTTTAATTAAAATTCTTACCATATAACCATCAGCATTGAAGTTACTCTTTTAATAATGCCAAAATCTGTACCATTTCTTATTTGTGTGCTTTGCTTTATAGTCTTTGTATTGTGATTTTGTTTTCCTGTTGCATACCTTGTAATTTTCTGTGGTTGAAGCTGGACCCGAATTATTAGATAGTTGGAATGGAGATAGGTAGGCTTTTACCGAGTAGGTTTGATTTTCTGGCTAAGAGTCAGAATACATTACTCTTTGTTTTGCTTATAGTGGTCAAAGATTTCAATTTTCTCTTGTGTCCTTATTTTTTGCTCATCCTATTTGTTTCCTACTTGGTTTCCATAGGAAGTCCTTAGAGAGAATTGATGTTGGATAAGTCTCTTACACAAAATCTACTGGTCCAATGCTAGACCTTTAAGATGTGATGGAGATGTTGAGAAGGAAGCTCCTCTATAATCTGATTTAAAAAATCAGTGTTTTCAGAGTCTAGAGAAAGATAAAGTGCTAGGCTGTGACCTTCAGAAGAGCCTCATAGCCTTTTCAATTTCTCTATTTATATGAGACAAGAAACACTGTAGTTGACTTATTGCCTTTTCTCCAGGTCAAACATGGCTTTGGTAAAATAATTTCCCTTGAGGGAAAACCTTTTTTAAGGAGAACAGAATGTCCTGGGTGTTTTTCAAAATGGCTTCCTATTCTTCTCTTGCCTGTAACAAGAGAAAAAAAATGTTTTCAATATTCACCATAAAAACCTACTAGCATTCTTGAGGTAAAAATAAGACACTTATTATTGGGAGAGCAAGAAGTTCAACTTTAAAGTCTGTTCACACTCAACTTTTAACATTTTTTTCAAAAGCTGTACGTATTCCCGCTAATCACTGGATTTTGTTGTTCTTTCTTTCCAATAAATGGTTACTCTGAGGATTCACATTTGTCTACATTTTGGAGGCAATAATTTGGAAACTTCAATTCTCTGATGATCCTAAAAACTATTTATTTCAATTTGCTAGATTGCTTCCTTCTTGATGATAAAACTGATAGCTGTAAATCACTTTATATGTCATTAGAACTCCATTAAATAGAAGAAATATGAGTGTCTCAATCATGTCTTTTGAAACATCTCTCATGTGATTATATGTACAGTCTGACTCCACTGCATATCTTTAATGACAAGTTAAACAACCTGCATTAGTTAGAACTATTCAGAGGAACATAACTAATGGATTAAATGTGTGTATTATATACATTTACATGGATTTGCTTGTATATGTATAATAAAAAGAGATTTTTTTATTTGATTTGCATAATTGGAGGCTAGGTAGTCCATCAGTGGCTACAATCCTGCTGCAAAACCAGAGAATCTTGCAGCTGCCAATTACTCCAAGAAGCTGAAAGTATCAAAAAACAAAACAAAAAACAAACCAGGGAGGCTGATAATGCTGAGCAAGGCTGAAGGCCTTCACAAATGTAAGTCCATGTTAAAAGCAGCTAAATCTGAAGTCTGATATCCACAGGTGATGACAGATACACTCACTCAGGAAAAAAAAAATGAGGATCCTGATGATTTTCTCATTTTTCCACATTTATTCCATCAGGGCCCTCAGCCTATGTGGTACCATCCACATTCAGGGCAGGTCTTTCCCCCTCAGTTACTGTTCCATATGCTAACCTCTCTAGAAATACTTCCATGGAAATGCTTTACTAATATCTTGAGCAGCTATCAATCAAGCCAAACTGACAATGAAGATTATCCATCACAGATTTTAGTGTTATTTCCTGGTGGTTGGATTCTAGATAGAGAACTATGAAAGTTGGAGAATTCAGAAGAATGCATATTACTGATCTTTTTTTTACCATCTCCTAAACATTAGGAGTTTGTCTCAATTGAACATTTAGTATTCATTAAATCAAAATCCATGATCGATTTCTGTTACTAACTTTTGAATTGCCAGTATTACATGTAAGTAAAAAAAGATCCATATGCTTTAGAGATCAAAGGTACAGATGGTAAAATTGGTACTCTGTTGAGAAAAATGTTGAAGTTTGTCTTGTATGCTTGCATAATAAGGACATTCTGTGTGGGAGAGTAGCAAAGAATAATTCCTTAAATTATTCACATCTGTCCCATACTTTATGGGAAAAGCAGTTATCTTTTAGTGCACAATAGTTACATACTGATTGGTTGTACTACTTAGCCAAAATGTGAAGCTCCATTAGGAAGCCTTAACTATTTCATTATTGTCAACACTCACAGAATGAAAAGATTAAAAATACTATCCAATTTATACCATACACTGTGTTAATTCTTGCATGTAACTTTTGTGAAACCTTATCATCTTTAATTTTTACAATAATATTTGATGGAAAAATTTACTCTGTCTCAACTATAAAATTGAAAAAATGAGGATTAGAATAAAAATGATTGGTATTTTAGTGCTTGGTATACATATAGTTTCTTTTCTTTCTGTATTGAAAGGTTAAACATAACACAAGATGTGAAAGTCACATCGTTTCCTTGGCCAATTGTCTAGTGATGAAGGTAGAATATAATCATAGTTTAAAGAGAACAGTTGGAAAGTCAGACTTTCAACATCTTCTCACTTGAAATACAAATACATTCATAAGGGCAGTTTACATTGTGCCTAAAAGTAAAGGCTTGTTCTAGGTTGACCTAGTTTTTATTCTAATTCTAATTCTACTTTTGCCTGTATTAATATCATAACTTGGACTAATTAACTTCTGGAAGTTTCTATTTCCTCATTTGTCAACTTGTGATTGTTAAATGAAATTTGACCACCTAAAGCTCTTTCCATACTTTTAATTCCTACACAAGGAACTTCAATCCAACTTAGTAGATAAAAAATCTACAATCTCATGTAAGGGTATATTATTGTAAAATATATCTTATGCCAAATCACAATAGCTAATGTTCAGCTACTTACAAGCAAATAATAAATCAAACCATATCTATATTAATTAATTATTCCATTACAACATTCCCAAATAAGATAAATGTATGTATTCTACAAGTTGTTTTTATAGGTGACATCATTTTTCTGTGTTTGAATGAAGCCTCTCTATCACTGCTTGCTGTAGCTTTTTGAATATTTCCTAGTCCTGAATCCTGTCACATTCATGGATTGTTCTTTGCTCAAAAAAATGTTAAATTTAACTTGTCTACAGGTGTTCTTTTGCATGGACTTCTTTATTAGGTAAATTGTATAAAGTAATTGTTAAATAGATGCCATTGATATTAGTGATACATACATTTGGTAAAGAACAATTCCAGCAGGGCACAGTAGCTCACACCTATAATTCTAGCTACTCAGGACAGTGAGCTGAGGATCATGGCTCAAAGCCAGCCCAGGCAGGAAGGTCCGTGAGACTCTTATCTCCAATAAACCACTTGGAAGAGGCACAGTGACTCAAGTAGTAGAGTGCTAGTCAAGAGCTGAAGAGCTGAGGGACATAGCCTAGGCCCAGATTTCAAGCCCCACGACCAACCAAAAAAAAAAAAAAAGAAAACTAAACATAGAGTTCCCCTATGAGCCAGCAATCCCACAATGAACACAAACAAGTCCAGACGAAAGCTACCAGCACAACTATGGTCATTGCAGCATTATTTACCATACCAAATTAGATGCCCCTCAGTGGGTAAATGGATACATACATACCACAATTTCCTGATCCATATATATATACATATATATACATATACATATGTATATATATATATAAATTCTATACTACCGTTAGAAAAAATGACACTGCCCCATATGTAAGGAATTGGGGGAAAAAATCCTATTAAGTGACATAAGCCAGATCCAAAGAATCATAGGCAGCTAGCATTTAGTATTGCTTCTTGCATAGCAGATATTGATACATATTTGCTGCCATTAGTTTTTGATATTTGTATTTGTACTGTTTTGTGAGACCAATTGGAGTATTAGTATAAGACTAGGATAATCCTCCCAAAAGATCACAATAGCTCAATAGCTATGTACATATGGCCATATAAAGTGATGCTAATCAAAATGAACTCCAAGATTTGGTAATAAGAGGGTTTTTTGTTTTTTTCTTTTTCTTATTTTTTAAATGTACTGTGGTAAATTATTTAATTTTTCCTTCATTTTTTTTCTTTCCAACCTTTGGTTTATCCCCTGCTGTCATTGTTTTTTATTTTGGTCCCCTGTGTCTCGTATAGATAGATAGATGATAGATAGATAGATAGATAGATAGATAGATAGATAGATAGATAGACAGATAGATAAATAGATAGATAGATAGGTAGATAGATAGATGTGTTTAACTGATCCGGGAAGGGAAGTAGAATAACAAAATGGTGAGACAAAGGACAAAGTGTAAGCCAATGTAATAGCAATATTCACAAGACACATGTTGGAAATAAACTTTACTACTTGGGGGTGAGGAGATTGGGGGGGAAGGAAAGAGGGATAAAAATGAGGGCGGGGTAACAATGTTTGATAAGAAATGTACTCTTTACCTTACTTATGTAACTGTAATCCCTCTGTACATCACCCTTACAATATTTTTTAAAGAATACTTTCATTACTTTTCTGAATAGGTGACTGTACTATTTCTATACACTTTTCGCTTTTCTCCACATTATTTTATAGGCATTAAAATGAAAAATATGCTAGACAATGCTAAATGTCAGCATTATTTCTTTTAAATCTATGAAAAATGAATTCTATTGATTAATAATTTGATACAACTCAGCACTTAAATATTACCTATATTTAGCTACAAATGGGCTACTGATTAGTTTATTTCTTTTCTATTTTTAACTAAATAATGATTGTTTCATATTATATATTTAAAGAATTAAGGATCTAGATCAATCATTTTATTTTAAATCTGAAGAATTTAATTTTGAAATACTTATTATCTTGAAATGTTTACTAACAGTCTAGCAAATTTAATTATTATAAAAATTTTGATAAATTACTAGATAATGAATATAAACATTACTCAAAATATCAAACTAACTGTATGTCCTCTAATTTCAATTGAATTGATTTTTAATTCATGCTATGATATAGACACATTATAATATATATATATAATTGGCCACAATTCAATGCAAACTATAATAACCAAAATCAAAATCTAATTCCTTACTGTTCATTGAATCAAAATCTAAATTTGACAAATGGATTTTTAAATAAAGAATTAAGTTCAGTATAGGTGAAATTAATGCATACACACATAATGGCTTAATGATTCTTAATCCAATTACAAAATAGTTTTAGTGTGAAATCTATGTTTGCCTCTTAGTTTAGTATTAAATAAACATAATTTCGCAGAAAATTTTTAATATAACAAGTGAGATTTGATCAGATTGTATTATGTGCTCAGTCTTTACAACTTTTTAAACCATAGTTAGATAACACCTATTCTTCTAATTTTTTATGTTTCAAAGCATAATCTAAACATATGTCTTTAAATATTAGTTAGGGAAAGTAAGCTCTATTATAAGAGGAATCGTTTATAAGCTTTCAATTTAGATTTTTAATTAAATTTTTGTATTTCTTGTTTCCTAATTGCATAGATAGCTAAATTAAACTTAAAGAAAGATATAGGAAGTTAAAAAGAGAAATATGGAAAGAAAGCATAGAGAAAAGTGTGAGATCTATAGCAACAGACTTAGTATAAATTAGAAGGGTCTTTTCTACTCCAATTGTTCAGACAAAACAGTACATACAGTTATCAAACACCAATGGCAACAAATATGTATCAACATCTGCTATGCAAGAAGCAATATTAAATGCTAGCTGCCAATCTACTTAGGAATAGAACACAAAAGGGTGACTTGAATGAAGAAAATGATTTGAATGATTCAGGTACAGTTGTCTCTTCAGAAGCAGAAGATATAGCTCACTGATACAACATTTTACAAGGCTCTTTTCTCAGTGAGGGCACATATATGTATAGGTTGTGTTGTTATTGTTGTTGGTCATGGGGCTTGAACTCTGGGCCTGGGCACTGTCCCTCAGCTCTTCATGTCAAAGCAAGCACTCTACCACTTGAGCCACAGTGCCACTTCTGGTTTTCTGAGTGGGTTATTGAAGATTAAAGTCTCACAGATTTTCCTGCCAGGGCTGGCTTTGAACTGTGATCCTCAGATCTCAAGCCTCCTTAGTAGCTAGGATTACAGGCGTGAGCCACCAGCACCCAGCTGTATATGCTTTTGAAAAAAATCTGTATTCTATTTAAATAGTTGTATGAATGAGTTATCACTCAACAAATCAATTTATGAATAAATTTTGATTGATATTACCTCTTTCATCACTTTCCCTAATCCCTCCCAATTCAACCCATCCCCTCATTTTCTCAATTTCATAATATGTGCTTTGAATATTATTAGATGCATCATTTTCAATTCCCTGAAGAAGAGATTGAAATTAATATATCTTTTGTGACATTGTACCTACCAGAGCATAATATCTAGAGGCAGATAATACCCATCATTCTTTCATATTGTGATGTCAATCTTATCACCCAAAGTGATGTTTAATATTTTCCCCATAATTTCCTTTGCAACTATTAAACAATATAAGGGAAGAAGAATGTAAGTCAATACAAATACCTTGGATATCACCAGAATTCCCTTTCATATTTAGTGTGCATTGATTTTTGTTTATTTATTATCATTATTAATATGATGTGATTTCTATCTATACACCTCTGTATGAAGATACAAATTAGCCGAATCCTAAGCATTCTTTTCATATTTGCTGATCAAAGATCCTATAGTGATATTTTCATTAAAAAGAAGGTATGGATGATCTAATCATGGTATGGATGAACTAGTGTGCCTAATGTATAAAAGAAATGGATGAATTAAGTAATAAAAGAGAGTAAAAAGAAGACTAAGGAATTAAGAGTTCAGAGACACTTGAGAACTGTTATAAAAGAAACAAGGAAGCAGAGTGACTAACTTGAATGGATATATCAAAATGATTGGAGAAACACGAAATTACTGATTCACATAGTTACAGCACAATATGGAGTTAGATGAAGAAACTAATATATATTCCAACACTTCAGATAACTAAACAATATCATTAGGAGTGGTGGTAAATGGAGTATTGAAAAGTCAAATTAAACAGTTTTCAGAAAAGAGGAATTAGATGTAAAATTGCAGAAGAAGGGAAATATTGGCATATTGATCCATTTTTAGTGATGTAAGAAACAAGTGTTGTTAACTGAGAGCAAGACCTGAACAGTAAAGTAATGATATATTAGCATTTGTTATGTTTGATTTTTTTAAAGGTAGGAATCAAATTCCATGTATTAGAGTTGAGGGAAGAATGGCAAGCAGTGCAGAATTGAACAGAGACGTGAAATCCTTAGTTATCAGCTTGTGATAGGATTAAAAAAATGGCTGTGAATTGCAAAGTCCCCTTCTCTTGCAGTTTTTTTTTCTTTTCAGAAAATGAGAACTCTGTTTACATTCCAACCCTTCAATGAACCAAAGTTAAACTTCTATAATATATGGGTGTGATCAATGTGCCTAGAAATTAGGCAGAGGATAATAAACCAGAGAGCATGCTGCTAAGTTGGTTTCTGTACTGTGAAAATGATGTGTGGCTGTCTATCTTTTTCTATAGTATAAGAGCCTACAAAAGAACAGAAAAACATGATATCATAAAGCAACGATCTTTTTAATGAAGTTAAGAGAGATATGGAATGGAGGGCAAGCTGCAGATGAATCTGAAGCTAAAAAGGTTGTATAAAAAAAACCTGACATATTAAAGCTATAGGGCAGTTCCTCACTCATATTCCTCCATCCTGTCAATGTGGCCTTGGCACTTACAATTATAGTTGCATATGCATACAATTGTGTATAGCTGTATGTGTATATGTCACTATAGAAACAGCTAAATAACAAAACTAGATTCAGTGTTCTTTAAACTCTGAAATTGTACCAGTATGTGAATATGCTATTATAAAATTAAAGGAGATTACTAACTTCAAGCACGAGCAGTTGAAAATATTGCAATCTTATTGTCATCCCAGTGAATCTTCCTGTCTTCACTGTTCTTGGCTGGTCTGTCTTTAATCCTCCTTGAAGAACAACAGGAATACTACTGCTGCCAGTTGGAGACAACATGGAGAACTGAGTCCTCTATAGTTATGTCTGCCCAGAACTTCTCTTGAATACAAGCAGGCTTCACAAAGCTGGGTTGGAGAACCTGCTCTCTAATACTGGAAGCTAGAGTTGTAATTGGATCAACCAAGGCAGACCTCATGAACAATTGTTATATGTAGAAGAACATTGCTAATCACAACAGGGAAAAATCAAATCAGAATTTAAGTTAAATGAAGAGATAAGAAATTTCACATATATATTGCAGATATATGATATATAATATTTATGGATTACACATCAATATGTATACATAATATGTGTAAAATATACATATAAGTGTATGTATATATGAAGATATATGTATATATGTATAATCCAAACTTAAAATACAGTATTTTTACCTGTTGAAAACATTATGGAGGTGGGATGAATGAGCCTAGAAATTAGGTAGAGGGCAGAATGACTTCTTTAATAATTCAGTGAGCAGGAAGATTGCTACAATTGTTGTAATGAGCTCAACTAGCATACATGTAGCCCTTGGGCTAATCCCTAAAAAGAATATAAAATCCCTAAAAATATAAATTACATAATTTATATGAATAATGTTTCCACTTTAAGTAGTATATATTTAGCAATTTTCTAACTTTTCAAAACTGTAATAACTACACTATTGTAAACTATCCATATTCACAGCAAAAGAATTCAAGATATGAAGTACATTTTCTATTCACAGAAATCTTCAAGTATTCTTAATAATTCCTCTTTGGTTATACTAAGAAAATGCAATGGAAAAGAGCTAAGTTTGAAATGACAAACTATCACCTCCAGTATGAAAGGAAATAAAATTGATTCTATGGAGTTGTTTACAATTCATTAATCAGAGCAGATCAAAGCAGAATCCTTTTTCTGTATCCTCATTGCAAAAAAATAGGATAAAGTTAAATCAGAACATCACACACAGTACATCTTACATTCTGAAAATCTCAAAAAGCCAAACCAGAACTGAAGGAAGAGTATTTGCATACCATCTAGTGGCAACTTTCCCACACAGCAATTTTTGATTAAGGGTACAGTTTATATTATCATACCTGAATTAATATAATTAAGAAACCTGCCAATTCACATATTTTAAAAATAGAGTAACTTTTTTGCTACTGACATGCACACACTATTATAATCTCTATCTTATCATTTTATACATCTTATTTTTTCAAGACTATTGAGACTTAAGAGTTGGTCACTATCTTTGTCAAATCGTTTTATTCCTGAATTCAACCACAGGGTTAAAAATTAGTGTCCATGTCGAATTACAAAGAAGTAAATGGAGCTTTAGAATATTCTAGCAATGGAAATCAGCCCATAGTTTTCATTGTTTCATGGTTTCTCCGCAGTGATGAGGATGGGAGCCTGCTCTCTAGAGCATATTAACTGCCATTAGACATTCATTTTTGCTTTAGTACTTTGGGTCAGAAATGTACAGTTCCTAGGAAGCACTTAGGGTCATCATTTCCAAAGTCAGTAGGTAACGTAACAGCAAAGCCCAAAGAGGACAGGGCTTCCTGATGAACACAAAGTGAGAGGAGGTGTCTGTGGTTGGGTGGTTGTCAGGAACAATGATTCACATGCGCTACTGCAGGAGAAAAGTCAAAGGAGACTGGGAATTCCTAACCCTGTCAACATGGAATGGATAGTGCCATGAAAGGACAGCTGAGTTTAATGATAAAAATAGATTGGAGCACATCCTAGTGAAACCCTTGGTTGGGGGGGCCTCCGTAACTGAAAGACAATCTGCCTTAAGGCTGAATCTACGCTGGGAAAAATTTGCAGGGCACAAGGTGTTTTCTTTTCCTTTCCTTCTTTTTTCCTTTCAGTTTTTATTCTTTACCTTTTTTTTAAATTCAGAGCTCTAATTATGGGAGATAGATGGAAAGAATATAACACATGAACATGATCTTAAAACTATGATTTGTGAGACATTGAGATTTGGAATCCATTGATTGTGGATTCCTTCAAAGGATCAAGCATATGACACTCTTCCATACTGTCTGGTGATTATAGTATACACTCACAGTATTGTTTCCTAGTAAAGAGTTTTCTGAAGAATTTCAGTAACATAAAATCAAAGAGATTATAGTTCCATGTGTTTTAGACTAGGCTTACTTCAGAAAGCACAATTTGAAATAAGGGCTTGTACCCAAGAGTTGCATTTTTCAAAGTGACCCCAAACATCAGAGTCAGAGAGGAGAAACAATGAAAAAGAAAAGATGGCAAGATTTAAAGGTATGTTCTGGAAATGGTCACTATGGTTGGCAACTGGCCCTCAATGTTATTGGAGGCCCCCAAACAATGATGCAGAATCAACAAGAACAACAGCAAGATTAAGAACAACGAACCAAACAAAAACAATGTTTTCTCTTGACTATAGAGTAAGGAAAAATGGAGAAACTAAAGTAGGCCAGACGAGAGCAAGTCAAATTATAATGAAAAATTTAGGTACAAACTTCCATCTATTAGAAAAATTCTCCCAGCTTTCACATTTTGTTTTAGGTTAAAAAGCAATGGCTTTAGCCATTCTTTACCACCTAAGTCACCTAAGTCAACAGACCACTTCCATAGTCTTGACAAGACTTACTTTAACTGCCACTGAGACTTGAATATTTCTACGTCTGATTAAATATCTCTATGTATTTGAGAAACAGCAGAGGAATTAGGGTGAATATAGAGCTCAATACTTGATTCCCCTCTGTTCTTTCAACACATGGTAGTTTTGTGAGTGAAGAATTTGAAACCTAGTTCCATTGCCTGGGTCTGCACAACTCACCTGAGTTTCATTTCATATCAACCTTTGGAGAAATAAGTCCTATCTTGTAGATTCAAGGTTTTGTAAGGATAAAATAAGATTAAAAAAAAGATGAAGGCATTTTTTTCGAAGTCAAAAATGCTTTGCTAATATAAGTAAAAAGTATGTTCATATGCCATTTCAGCCTTCTGGTATCCAACGTTCTTGGTATACAAAAAAATTCTGAAAATTACAGTAAGGGTTCTTTCAAATCTTTCTCCTAATAACATTTAGCCAAATAACTCAGGACATTCCAGATAAGAATATGAATCCTATCTTATTTTCTTCCACTTTGTCCCATGGTTAGTCAATACAGATAAACATTAATAAGCAAATGATAACCTGCCCTGATAGAGGTTGCTAATTTCTTCTAGAATCTAGCATTCAGGGGCCATTTGGGGAGTTTCCTTGGCACTGAATCTGGATGTGTGACAGACTGAGAAACTCTACTCAACGCCTGCGGTGCTGAACATTCCACGTTCTAAATATGTAACTGGAAAACTTCCCAGATTGTACATCTGCCTCTCTAATTTACACCTCCAAAGATAAGGGTGAGCAAAGAAGAGGTGAGAAGCTTTAATGAACTACTTGGAGCCTTTGCATGTGCTGTGGGAAACTTCCCAGAAAACACCGAGCTCGGGCACCAGGGGCCTGGATGCTAAACAAATATTTCAACATTCAATTTCAGTTATTTCTGTTATGCTTCAATGGATATCCGTGATTTAATGATGGACCAAGGATCCCTTTCCTTCTTTTTAATTATCGTCTATCAGACCTTTAAAATGTTTTCTAGGCTCATGTTGGAAATTTCCTAAATCCTGGGGATTGGGGAAGATTTTTATTTGCAAATATTGGACATTTTCTTCCATACTATGGATACTAATTAACTAGAAACTGTGCTCCCACTGAGGTCAAACTAAAGATCAAATTCCTAAGACACTGAAGTCGACAAGATAATTCTGGCAAAACAACATATATTCTAAGTGGCCTCTAGTGTTAGGAATACAATTTGTCAGCAGCAAGTTGTATTGCTTATTGTTTGCTCTTAATTACTGGCGTTCTTAGCTGTAGTGGATGGCATGAAGATAATCTGTTGCTTATACTTTGGGGAAGGAAGTTTCATTGTGATTAAAGCAAAACAACTGTTATTGTGGCATATTCTGAACCATAGCTTATCAAGTTATGATTAAATTATCTGTATCCGAAACACCTCTTCCTTCTTCCATTCTTCACATATGTAAATCCAAATTGATGTGTAGAACCCAAGGTATTTCTGAATGAAAATGAATGCCAATGGGGGAAAATACATCTTTAGTTTTTCTACCCACTAGTAGATCTTCACAATTAATTTAGGCCTTAAATTTCCTTATTGTTGGAAAACATCTGTGGCTTTTGGCAACAACACAATTATTAGTATATATTATATATTTTTATAAGAGGTTATATGTTATGAAGGTATCTCAAAAGATTCTTCAATTCTTTATGTTAGAACAATTATTTGACTTGAGTTCATTGTTCAAAAATCCAGGAAAACTTATTACTCAATGAATTAATACATATATACATGTACATTTATACATATGTACATAGCTGTATAAAGCACTTACTTTTATCTTATAGGCAACTGTTTCACTTCCACTAAGTTTTAGTTAAATACCTATGTGTTTACCTTTATTTATTAATAATGTGTTATGAAAAATTCACCAGATTACCTAAGCGTCAGAAAAAAATAGGCTAAAAATTTTGTTCCTTCTACTTCCTACTTTAATCAGCTCGATATAGCCTCCACCATTGCTGGGAGAAGTAAGAACATCAGTCTGTGTACATTAATTTGTCTGTTGCAATTGACATTTATCCCATCCAATAATGAGCTCTGCTGTTCTCCTAGATTGTGAACTGTGGAGCAGAGAGCTTTTGTCATGATGGCCTTGAAGAAAGTGGTTCTAGAACTGGAATTTTTGGGGTTAAGTCCCTTGATGACTCATCATCAGATATATCAGATGCATTAACTCATAGCAGTGTGATGCTATGGAAAATGGGCCACTTTTCCCAACAATAACAAGCTCAAAAGGACAAACATTCCATACTCTCTCTCTCTCTCGTAGAATATAAACCTAAGTGATGATGATGATGATGATGATGATGATAATGATAAAACCAGGTTGTGAATTTAAGTGGGAGACTTTCTAAGGGAAGAAATTAGTGAGAAATGAAAGGGGAAGAAAAGATACTATGAAGTGAAGGATCAATATATTACATAATAGTCATGCAGTACAATTAAATCTACACTGTGAAAAATGGGGAAGAAGGAAAGAAGGAATGGGAATGTAGTGGGAAAGTTAAATGTATTCAAAGTTCACTGAATGCATGTAGGGAATTGAAACTCCTTGAATTATTAATTTATGATAATTTAAAAAATGTTTTAAAATAAGTTACATTCTACATTCGTTATGAGAAATATGTACAAAACATAGAATGATGACTGGGAGAAAGAACTCAATAAATGTCAGCAATTTTGCTCTCTGTTTATGTTATTATGATAATTAATGGTATTAACAGCAGCAGCAGTGACTTCATCAGTGATGGTGGGGGGGAATATAACAGAAACAGTAAAATTTTCACACCTCCGGAGTCTAGCCTAGTACCTGGCATGCAATAAAAAATAAATGTGTTAAGCAATGAAATAGTAGATTGTTTTTCTTTATACAATTACTTATGACAACTCTATAATTTCAAATGTGAATGCATAAACATGTACATTGAATTATATCAACCAAAAATTAGATGTTATACAATTTCTGCTTTATGTTCAACCTCATGTAATATGATTCCAAGTTATTTTCCATTACCAAAGAATTATGGTTTTGAATATTGAGGAAAACAACAAAGTATCAACACACACATGTGGGCACAAACGTGCAATACATACACACACACACACACACACACACACACAGTGAATGAATTAAATAGCAAAAGGCTTTTGAAATACCACCTTGAGGGCGGTGGCTGACTGCTGACTGTTACCAACAGTGTCAGACCATATTCCTATGATTCCCCTCTTAGCCCTTCTACCCAAGAACATGGTCTTCTTCCCTCTACATTTCATAACATCACTGATGCTGACTTCAGCATTCCTTTCTCATGGAAATCTTCTGTCCTTTTATGAGAGATATGGAGAATGCCAAAAAAATAAATAACTTAGAAACTGAGAGTAATGCTAGAAGTAATGTAAGGAAATGACGTTATTAAGAAAAAATGAGGGAAATTGATTTGGAATTTGTGGTCAACCATGAGAGGAAATGTTTTGAAACTTACCATATTAGCTAAACTTCCCTGTAAATTAATATGAAACTATT
The DNA here is from genome assembly GCF_000151885.1 of Dipodomys ordii. Lineage (NCBI taxonomy): Eukaryota > Metazoa > Chordata > Mammalia > Rodentia > Heteromyidae > Dipodomys > Dipodomys ordii. Next base: position 14,688,197 of record NW_012267221.1, read on the forward strand.
TTCAAGATTATCAGTATTCTTAGGATCTTTATAATGACCAACTGCTAGCCATACATTGGAAATAAATGAGGAAATGTCTTTGACTTGAATTTTTTCCCTTGTATAATGGGTTTAGACTATGTCATGTTTACAATCCATTCTTCACTACACTTTGTGTCTACATATCTCCTCTGTCACTTCAATTTTCTCCTGAGCATTTTAATATAACCACAAGTTTAGAAATTGACTATTAGATAGAAATTAATGACTATCAAACCCTTACATTGCATGATACATGCAATTTTCCATGATCCTTAAGTAATGAATGTTTTTCTGCTATTTTTACTGAAACAAATGTCTTTGAATACAGTGTAGGCAAATAATAAAGGTAGCTTATATTCTAAAAGAGTCTTCTGAAGAATCCTGATAAAAATAAGATATGCACCATAATCATTATATACTATAATTTCATTTTATAAGTAGGTGTTCAATGAGAACATAAAGCAAAAAGCTACAGCATGTAAAAAATCTGTATGACAATGCAACATTTAGGAATGACTTACATCAGTTTAATGCCAATTTATTTGTAATTTTAATGCTTCATTTTCTTGCTCCCATATACCTATATATTTATTTTGTCATGTTTTTATGGACATCTTTTCTTGAAAGAAGAAGAATGTATGCTATTTTCTTTATTTGTATGTTCATGATGTCTAAAAGAATCCTGATAGTTTGTCACTTAAGTTGAAATATTATCTTTGCTAGAATCACATGAAATGTATAGATTTAACCTCTCAAGTCATTACATTAGATTTAGAGCATTTGCTTTAATTAAACTATGAAATACAGGTATGAAGTTTAAATACCTCACTGAAATAAAAGCCATATTTCTGTATTTCTTGTGAGTAAATAGCCAAAAGGTTTGCAAAATTCAAGACTTAAGACATTCACAAATAAAGTTATATTTCATTTTCTCACTGAAGTGTAGCCCAAATAATTGCTTGTTATTTAATAGGCAATGTTATTAAAGGTAATAGACATTGATGTAACTTTATTTCTAGACCATGGAATTCTCAAAAGTTAAAGGACTTATTATGTATTTTGAGTTTTCCTTTTTTCATTACCATCAATTACTTGAATAGAATGCTTTTGTTTTGACACATCAATATATGTATCCAATGTACTCTGGTTATTAAGTCTCTGTCCTTCCTCTTCCCCTTCTCAATATGCTTGTGTTCCTTCTTCACACATATGCATAAAATATCTTGACAATACTCACTCTTTCTTCTGCTCTATTTGATATCTCCCCTACCACTAGTACCATTCCCAGGATAAGGTATATTTTACATTCCTGTCATTCATTTTATGCTAGCTGGTCAGAGGGGATTCATGCTGGTACTTTTTCTTGTTTTTTTTTTTTTTTTGGTCAGTCATGGGGTTTCAACTCAGGGCCTGGGTGCTGTCCCTCAGCTTTTCAGCTCCAGGCCAGGGTTATACCACTTGAGACACAGCACCATTTCTGGTTTTCTGATGGTTTATTGGAGATAAGACTTTCACGGACTTTCCTGCCTAGGCTGGCATTGAACTGCAATTCTCAGATCTCAGCCTCTTGAGTAGCTAGGATTACTGGCATGAGCCACCAGTGACACCCAAGTCATACTTGTATTTCATCCATGCCTGTTTAGTACTGTAACCACATTTATCCCCTCCCTTACTGGGATCTATTGTGTGTTTCATGCAGGAGGATAGCCAAGTGACTGACTTCTGTCTTTCCAAATTTGACCTTCAGGAGGTCCAGAATGACCTCGGTGGTTAAGAAAGAAAAGAAAATGAATTTGAAATGGACCCAGATAAATACAGAAATATTACTTCAAACATAACTAACAATTTTATTGTTATACATATTGCTATTACAGATACTATTTTCAAAAATACAAGTTTTGAATGAAATGTTTAACATTTGTGCTGATTATTATTAGTATTCTTGCTCACTTGTATTATAAAACACAAGTTAAATAAGAATGCATGTGATTTTTTTCAGATATCTAATTGTTCTTGTATGAAGTAAATAGGCTTCTGAACAAATACAAGACTAATAAATTTTAATACCCATATTTTCTATACTTGTAGATTATTGCTAATACAGCCAGTTCATAGACTGTCAAATGTATCTATGAACAATGAGGTCATTTGAACAGCTGAAAGTTACACACACACACACACACACACACACACACACATTCATGCATGGTACTTTACTAGAAGATCTCTCAAAATCCTCAATATTATAAAGTAATAATCAAGTTCTGAAAGGCTCACAAAAAATGCTTCACTTTTTAAAATATTGAACTACTGACTCTTGTTTATGGAGACTTTTGGCAGAATCCTAACTTCATTGAATTGATTTTTGGAACATTTTAGATAATAAATAGTTGACTCATTATGATTTATAAAATGGAAATATAAATGACAGTGAGATGGATAAGGAGTGAGGATTTTTAAAATCTGATCTGAACAAAGCAAAAGTGATTTCACCTTGTTTTCCCTTGTATTTTTGCTCTTTTTTATCACAGCAAAAACTGTGAACTGGATGGAAATAAGTGAATCACATTTGACTTGAAAAATCTGCATTTAAACTGTTTAAGCCTATGAACATTTTCTGAGGCTTGAGTCTTCTGCCCTAAATGCTATGGACCACCAACTTTATAGTCAGATTCAATGGTACTGCCAGAGTATATCTAAACCGTATTGGTCATCTACTTCCAGTAGTACCAAGCAAAGCTCAAACATTCTCACAGCCTGCACTTCTAATCTTCATGTATCTAGCTCTATGAAATCACAAATATATTATTTCATAAAATGTTCATTTACTCAGTCAAGAAAACAAACTAATCAGACTAAAATAGCCAAATACTAAAAGCACAGAATATTAATATAGCAGTTGATTGATCTGCTTATCCATTTATTAATGAAATTGGAAATGTGAGCTTTAAATAAGATATCTAAATCCATCACTGTAATCATTGGACTCTTTTTTTAAAAGCAGATCTTGAAAACATATTTGTTGGTGTTTGGATAGTGCAGGCTGAATTTTGACTAATCTTATCAAATTTGAGAATGGACATGTAACTAAAAATCTTTTATTTTTAGGCTATTATGACTTGCAATGTCTGTTTCTTTAAATAATATAGATTTAGCTAGTTTTATTGTTTAATAGGAGTAATTACCTTGAACTCAATCATTTTTCAGGTACATTTCCAGACTTTTATATAAACAACAGATAGCGTCAAAAGCTAACACAGAGGACAGATGAAATGTAAATTGGAAAAGGCAGATAGCGAGTAGAATATTCCTAGCTTTGAAAAGAAATCTCAATAAAGAACTCACCCTTAGAGGTAGATATGGTTTAATGTCTTCATTTTTAATTCTGCTCCAGGCGACTCTTTCTTCAGGGGACCTGATGAGAACCTTAAAAGGGCTCTACCCTATGAGGTTTTAATTTCATTTATGCTGGCAAATTAATTATTTTATCCCTGACTCAGTCTCAATTTCAATCCAAAGGGTTTTTCTGTCATTTGTTCCTTCTTCAAAGCTACATTTGGAAAGCTTTAACATAGTCAGAACTTACCTGCCCTTGAAGAATATATTTATATTTATTTTTATTTATTTTATTTTGTCTGTCATGGGGCTTGAGCTCTGGGCCCGGGCTCTCTCCCTTGGCTCTTCAGCTCTCGGACTTTTCCTGTCTGGGCTGGTTTTGAATCATCATCTTCAGATCTCAGCCTCCTGAGGATTTTGTTAGTCTGACTTTTTATAGAAATTCCATGATAAGGGAGAATAAGAAAGTAGGCACATTGTTACATTTATGGAGCAAAATTTCAATCTAGGTCATCCATATGTTTTTCAAAAAATCTTCCTTTATGATTTCACATTTTCCATAGTAACAATTCACTTTTTTGATGCTGTAATTCCAAAGAAATCTTACCTTTTTGAGATGAAGAAGTTGTGATACAATAAGATGATAAGATGAAAGGAAAAGATAAAAAATCAATTTTCAGAAAGATTGTATCCTTATGACCTACATCATTTGAATTATGCTATTATCTTGCCTAAAAAGTATACTTTGATTGCCCATACACCAAAAATTTTCATTTTAATTTCAAATACAATTACTTCCTACTCTCAGGTAATCCTAATTTCCCAGTTCCTTTTTATCTGCTATTATCTCATGCCTTACCTTTATTCTAAGAATATGTTTTTTTGTTAGTAAATAATTTAATCAAGTAGCACCTACAGAAAAGTACATTGATCATTACATACATACAGCTTGAAGAAACAGCCCTAAACTGGCAATCATGCAACCATTCTGTCCAACAGGAGCTAAAACATCGATAGCATCTTGAATTTTGGCTTCTGGTTATCCCTAATCATTTAACACTCTCTTGTTGCCAAGTGAATCATAACCCTAAGATCCAGTCTCATAATTTAGTTTTACTCATTATTGAATCTCATATAAATGAAATCATACTGAATTTTTTTCTGGCTCTGGCTTCATTTGCTCAATATTGTATTTGTGACATTCATCTATATCATTTTGTGTCACAATAACTTATTTTCTTTCACTACTACTCAATATTCTATTATATGAAATTATCATATGAATATATCATAGAATATCCATCCCAATGTGTATAACCGTTGGATTGTTTCTAATTTTAATAATTTCAAAAATATAGCTTTAAGACTTTTAAACATATCTTTTATCTTCAAATGAATATATAGCTTCATTTCTGCTAGTTATATACTATGGAGTGAACACTGGGTCATAGAATAAAACAGACAGATGTTCAGCATCTGTAGAAACTGCTCAATAGTTTGCAAGAGATTGCACTAATTTATTGTCTTATTGGAAACAGAGTTTCAGCTACTTCCAACTGCTCATCAGTATTTGAAATTACGCACCATTTTCATTCTAGCGATTTGAGTAGCTGTTTTGCTATGCCATTAAGAACTTAATTTTTATATTTCCCTAACTAGGTATGGAAGTTAAACAACGTACTAAATACGTTTTATTTTTATTTTCTGGACAATTGGATTTTGTTTAAAATTTCTACCCAAGACTTTTTTTAATCTCCCATATTTTTTTGTTAGACGAACTTTTGAAATATTTTCCAGGCTAACCTCCAGTTCCTGGAGTCAAGTAGTCATCCTTCCTAAGACTCTTGGGTAGAAACAACTAGACATGTCTTGCTTTGCTCATTTTATATTGATGTGAGGTCTTTTTGTTATGGGTTTGTAGATGTGCATTTTTTAATTATTTAAGTCTTTCTCAGTTACAGCATTTACCCTTCTATAGATTGTCTTTATACTTCATTTATATTCATGTATATTCTTTTTGTCTATATTCATTTGAAAAAAGAATTATTAAAATATTAAGCATTTCTCCCTTTTTATTATCTTATTAAGGAGATTTGGAGTTGAATCCTTACTACTTTTATTTTTCAGTTTGCCTTGCTAAAACTCATTGTGCATCTGTATAAAGTTTTAAAGGTATTTTTTGTGTGTTAGTTAAAAATACGTTGTCTATTTTAAGCCTTTAATTTAGTTGTAAATATTATATGGGACTGTGGTCAGAGACTATTTATCATGTTTTTATTCTACATAAATCTATGTATTAAAACTTTTTCCTTTTGTGTTTTTATATTTACTATAAACCAAGTGTCATATTGTGTGTGGATCTGATTCTGGAAACTCTCCTCTGTAACTTGTGTACAATATGTCTATTTTGGTAAGCGAAACATTTTAAATTTCTTTTACTATATTTTAGCATCCTTAGTTTTATATTTCCAGAAAAATTTCAGAATCAGCATTTCTATTCATATAGAGAAGGACACAGCACTAGGATTGGGATTTCTTTAGTTTTTAATTAAATATATGAAATATATTTGTATAAAGTAAATGTTATTAAACATCACTTAATGTATATGAAAGAGTCTTTTCCCTGTTAATAGGCAATTTTAAAACTTATTTTTCTGATGTCATATATTTGAGTTTTTTCAGTGCTGGCTACATCATTACCTTATTGTCTGGGTCTGCAGAAAGGCCACAGGGCAGAAAAAAAAAATCGTATTTTCATAGAGTAGCCATCCTTGACACAATATAGGACTAAACCAGGGGCATAAGATATTACCCGCTAATTAAGGTATCAAGCTAATTGGAGGCCAATTAGCTATACACCTACTTCTTGGGAGGAAGTAGGTGTGACCGCCACTGAGGACTGTCTATCCCAGGATGCAGATCAGAAAGTGTGGGTGGTGATGGTCAACACACTTGAAATATTTGGTCAGTTAAAACATGAAGTGATAGTAAATAATAATCACAAGAAAGTGGTGTTGCTATGTTAATTCCAAAGTAGAAATTAATTATTATTAGCAGTAATGACAGAGTTCATAATAATAAAAAGTAGATTCCATGAAATTAATCTAACAACAATAATGTGTTTGTCTAATGTATCTTAAAACTCGATGGGAATTGAGATTGCGAGCAAAATACATGATTGTGGAGTGACCATTGAATGCTATTGAATACTACTATAAAATAAGGTTTTAACTATTTTTATTTGAAGAGCAACATACCCACTACCTATCTCCCACCAGTCAATATTCTATCCTCTGAAGTGAGAACAATTATACCGTGTTATATGCTGTCATTCATATAATTGCCACCAGATGGTAGTAGTTCTCTGCTTTAAAGCACAGCATGAACAAGAATTAAAAAAAATAAAATAAATAAAAATCACAAATTTTAATACCAAGCAAAGACAAAGAGAAAACTAAGCACTTTCTCTCATTGTATTGTTATAGAATAGTTATTTTATTTATTAATACTGAACACTCATGTTAATTTATGAGGAATCAAGGAATTATACAATTCTTGCCTAGTCTAGGGGACATACTGATTGATATACACCATGACTGACAATGTGGCATGATAAGAACGACAACAATAGAAAAATAGAGGACTATTCACACTGACATCATAGGCAAGGCTGATTTCAGGTCAAGGAAGGCTTTCTCAAAGGCAAGGTTCTATATAACATATAATCAATACTATCTGGTTGGTGGAAGCTATTGATTGCAGATAAAGGATTTAAACATTTTTAAAGGTATGTTATCTAATTAAAAGTGTAGAAAGAGTACCACAAAAAGAAGTTGCATGGGCATCACCACATAGCAACTCTTGTATATTTGTTTTGTTTAATTGTATCACAGAGAAGAGTTATGATACCTGAACACAAGAACTAATGGACTCAAATAACTGAACTGAAAAATACACAGAAGCAACCAAAGACAATATTTAGAAGAATTAACGTTCCTAAATCTAGACTACATAAAGGTGACTTTTAAAGAATTAGTAGTAAATAATTGCTCCTTATTGACTTGTACAAATAAACAGAAAAGTAAAAATTCTAGGAGACTCAAATTATTTTAAGAGACTAATCGAATCCTATTGCAAAAGTATCCATAACAAACGAGCCCAAACTAGTAGATTTAGATTTTCCAGGAATTGCTCTGGTATGTAATTTCCAGTCTCTGGTGCTATTTTATGGTGTCTAAGCTTTCTCTAGGGGACAAGAAAATTCTACTTTCCTCATACTCCAGGAGAACTACTGCCATGTACACACTTGGTCAAGGATCAGTAATTGTTACACAGCACATAACTGAGTTTACCAACATCTAACCTAGTGCAGTTTTATCAAAACTTGTCCAAAATGGGAACTCATCCAGGCAGGACAAGATGTACTGCCCAGTACTGATTCTACCACCTGCAGGGATGAAACACACAGCTAAGAGCATGTGTGAAGTTCACAGCCAAGTTGCATTAGCTTACTAAAAGATTGATACTTAATTATAGTATTATAGAAAGTTTCCCCCCTCACTTAGGTTAGCAATATATCACTAAGGGACTCTACCATATTTATTTTTACCCACTACAACATGTCATTTCCTTAACAAAAAAATTAAGGTAGGTGGGGAGGGTTCAGAACTCGAGGGAAAAGGGGTAAAAACATGCAGTCGTGGTGCTCACTGGACAATAATGAAAGTGAACTCTACAACTCATGGGTGGAGATGGGAGGGAGGGACTGAAAGAGAGCGAAGGAGGGGAAGATGCTAAAGGAAAGGAAATGTATTCATTACCTGGCTCATGCAATTGTAATCACTCATCATCTTTATAATAACAATAAAGTAGAAAGCACACATTTAAAAATCACCGCATCAGCTTCCTAAAGTGCTGTAACAAATCACTACAAACGCAATAGTTTTGCACAACAGAAATTCATTGTCTCGCGGTTTGGGAAGGCAGAAACCGGATCTAAAGGTGTCTGCCCGGCTGCTTGCTACTTGAGGCTCAGAGGGAGCATGGATCCACACCTCTCTCCCAGCCTCTGGTACCTGTGGGCCAGCCTTTGCACTACCTGGCCTGTACATGGATTACTCCCCTCAGGCTAAAAAGGATTTTCACTTCTGTCTGTCTGCCTGCCTGCCTGCCTGCCTGCCTGCTTGTCTGTCTGTATCTCTGTCTCTGTCTCTGTCTTTCTCTCTGTCTCTGTCTCTTTGTCTCTGTCTCTGTCTCTGTCTCTCTGTCTCTGTCTCTGTCTCTGTCTCTGTCTCTGTCTCTGTCTCTGTCTCTCTCTCTCTCTCTCTCTCACACACACACACACACACACTGCCCTCTGCCCTCTGCCCTCCAAGGACACTGTCATTAGATTTAAGGCTCACTTGGATAACCCAAAATGATTTCATCCTTAGAACTTATAATTATCTGCTGACTCTTTCCAAACAAAGTCACAAGACAGGTTCCAGGTTGATGTATCTTGAGGGGGTGGTGGGGAGATTGCTCTGCCTTCAACATACTACAGCCACTATCTTTCTCAGCTTAGTTATATCCTAATCATCAGTGAAAGCTTATTTCTCAAAAGCATTTCAATGTAGAGACAGAACTCAGTAGTAGAGGATATGCTTTATTATTGGATTCACTGCTCTCGAATTTAATCTCTATCACCACATCAAATACATTCAGAAACATGCCATATCATACTTTTCCAAGCTTAGTTTATGTATTAATTACCTAATCATTCTCTTCAAGTAAGTCCATTCTTATGGATTTTTCTTTCATTAGTCACTATGAAATAGATGTGGCAGATATCATATGATTTTGGCTTATAAGAACACTATTTTTGTGGATTAACAACATAAAAATCAGATGTTGAACTGAGCAGCCTTCAGTTTCATTGTAACATGTTTAATTTCTACTCACATACTCTAATCAAGATACACACTCATAATACAGGTAGGTATATGGTTTTAATGTATTCATAATAAACATGTCTCACCTATTTGTTTGGTTACTTCATTTACATGAAAATAAGTTGTTGTATATATGTACAAATTATCTAGGAAGGTTACTAGAATGCATTAATCCTTAAGTAGAGTCTACTTTTTTGGTGGGGGGGGGGGACTAGACGGAGGGGGTTTGGTCATCGGGCTTGAATTCAGGGCCTGGGCTCTGTTCCTCAGCTTTTTCAGCTCAAGGCTAGCACTGTACCACTTTCAACCATAGCTCCACTTCCAGTTTTCTGGTGGTTAATTGGAGATAAGAGCGTCATGGACTTTCCTGCCTGGGCTGGCTTCAAACTATGATCCTTAGATCTCAGCCTCCTGAATAGCTAGGATTACAGGTATGAGCCACTGACGCCCAGTTTGCAGTCTGCTTTTTAAAAAGAATAACCTCACAAAATGGCAATATTCCCAAATGATCTGAATCAAAATTACCACCAAAAATGTAGACTTTTGGGGGGATGCAATATTCCATTGCCAGTGATAGAAAGGAGCTTTCTTAATGATTCTTCACAGAAGAAGCTATTCAGTTTACCTCTTTTTTATAGGATAAAATAAAGAACATCTCTTAAGCTTTAAATTCAAACTAACCATTAACCCTATGTTCTGCCATAAAAAAGTTTTTCAACATAATATCTTGTACATCTCATTGTTGAAATGGGTCCACTTGTATCCCTATTTAATTTTTTCCCTTCCCCTGTATGGTATTTTCACAATAAAATATAAAAATAAATAAAAATAGTTAACAGGCATATTTAATGGCACAAAAACAAGAGAATCAGGAGAAACATCAGAGCCAGACTTAAACATGGCAGAGTTTTTGGAAACATCAGATTATGAATTTGAGATAACTGTGATTGACATATAAGACAAAATTAAAGAACAAAATGAATAAAATAATGTAAAACTTCTAAAGCTATAGAAGAATGAAAAATGCAATAAATAATTCAAGAGCTGTTGGACTACAGTATAAAATTACCTAATCATAATATACAAAAGAAAAAAAGAGCTGGGCGCTCGTGGCTCATGCCTGTAATCCTAGCTACTCAGGAGTCTGAGATCTGAGGATCAAGGTTCAAAGCCAGCCCAGGTGGGAAAGTCTATGAGACTCTTATCTCCAGTAAAACACTAGAAAACTGGAAGTGGCCCTGTGGCTCAAGCAGTAGAGTGCTCGCCTTGAGCTGAAGAGTGCAGGGACAACACCCAGGTCCAGAGTTCAAGCTTCATGACCGACCAAAAAAAAAAAAAAAGAAGAAAGAAAGAAAGGAAGAAAAGAAAAAAAGAACAGAGAAAATTATATATGAAACAGGTCTGTCTTTAGCTCTCAGTCCTCAGTCTATGATTCAAATTCTAATCTTTATTCATTACTGTTCTAAGCTGCAGCATTGTTACCTGATAAATTTTTATAAGTATTTTAAAACACCACACCAAAATTTTTCATAGTCATATTCATATTTTATTTATTCAAAAAGAGCTATGTGGCTTGAGTAAGACTTTTTTGTAATATATGAATTAATGAATGTGAGCATTTTCTCAAGGGAATCAAAGCTAAGAGGTTGTCGATAATTCATTTCATTAATAGCCATTGCTAAAATGAACAAAAAGCACTCACCTTGAACTTCTCTTAGACAGGTGCCAGCATATATGGCCATTGTACATTCTGCAACTGAAAAAGTGAAAACTATAATACAAAATAACAAATAGTACTTAAAAAAACAGAATCCATGGAAAAGTTTATTAAATTGACCAGTGGCAGCCAGAGTTCTTCAGAGGACCATGAACTTAACAGGAAGTAGGCGAGGAGATTCTGACAATAGTAGTTGCCTTTTCCAAGGCTGTTTTTGTCAAATTAAAATCATTTGCTTACAGGAAACGGAATGTCAGCAAAGTTAGATAAAATAAAGGATTCAAGAAAAGTTCACAATTTATAGTTAATTGATCAAGTCACATGATGTAGTTCTAGCAGAAGAGAAATACTTTTGTCCCAGGTTACTTAATGAAAATTGTCATTGGAACAAATTTGAATGACCTGCCAATTACATTCTCCCTATGTCTATGTCATCTTGGCAAAGGATGTTTCTTAGCCTGCCATGCTGAGTGCTTCATGGTTTGCTTGCTGTGAGGGGTTTCATGTCCTGCTTTCCTTACAACTGTACACTGGGAACTGGGAACTCAAAATTTAGAGCTGGATTTTGCCCTTGAAACTATGATCCTTTCTCATGGTAAAATAAGGAAGGAAGGGCCACACAGGTTACTGCAGGCCAGGTATCTGGAAGGCTACCTCTGCCAAACAGTGTACGATCCCTTCCATTCTGTGTGTCCAGTCTGTGCAATGATACTTCTTATCAGTAAATAAAGCTTCTGTGGCAAATCAATGACCATAAGTATAAATATAATTTTATTTTAATTTTTTATTTTAATACTTTATTTTTATTTTTAGATTTTAATTATTTTTGTAGAAAACCAAATAGTATTCTACCTAGCTATTTCAACTAAGCTATTGCCACCCTATTTATTTTTGTAAGATATAGTCCTCTTTCTGGACAAGCATGTTACTTTTTCTGCTTACCTTACTTGCTCTCTATAAATACAGCTATATAGATATACATATATGTATATACATATATATTCATTATCTTGTTACTATAGGAATTACTTTTCCCATCAATTTTTTCAGCCATTTGAAGCTACTTATTTATAAGCATATTCTATGTATTTTTTGCAAAAAGATACCACCATCATAAATGTTAATATGAGTCGATAGTTCCTTATTTCCCTTTAAAATGGTTCCTCATGCCCAAAGCATACCACACCCATAGTCCTAGTTTCATCCAAAAGTCATTTATTATATCTATGTCCTATAGATGTCAGTATACACCATGTATTAAGCAATTGTAAATGTCTTTTCCTTAGGAAATTGCTTTTGTTTTTTTCCACAAAAGTACATTGCATTAAAAGACAATAATTTATAACTCTGTATGGTTCTATATAAATTAGGACTTGACTGACACTGGAAAAAATTTGCAATGGCACTTAAAAATATAAATGACTTACACAAGCTCTTCATGGCCTAGGTAATATATGCATTACCTCTTACCTTGATAGTGTACCAGAAGGCCAAATTATGAAATAGAGAAAAATATAGCATGTGAGAAACTATAATTAAAAAGTTATTAATAGTTGGCTTTCAAGTAGGATGTGCCTCTTTTCTTTTTTTGTAATTAAATAAGTTTTTGATGTGCCTCTTTTCTAAGAAACCAGATTGGACTATTTCACATTAGACTCTGGAGGTAAAGCAGTTGTTACATGATTTTTGTGGTAATTGCCCTTTGGCTTTCTTTCACATAATGCATCCAAGAAAATGACTTTGCATGCAAGTGATGAAAGGTACGTTCATGATCTCATCCAGACACTTTATTCCATGATTGAGAAACTGAGTATGACAGATGATAAATGACCTGGACAAAGCCACAAAGGACAGTATAGGCACTAGTAAGATTTCCATATTATTAGTGGTTTTATGGGTCCCTTAAAAAAAGATCTGCAGATAAGCCTGGTTAAAAAGCTAGAGCAGCTGGGAAAAATATTCCTACCAATCCTAGTACCACAATTATATTGACAAAACAAACCATAATATCAACCATTTATCAAGTACCTTGAATGATAATTGTGTGTGATCTTGCATAATCACTAAAAGTGTATTGTGCCTGTTTATTCTATTTTTAAAATGTTCTCATGTGGTAGTTTCATATTATTTTTCCTGTGATAATAAGAAAAGTAAGGACCAATTCAAGACCTAGGTAACAGTAACAAAAACAATAATAATAGTTACTAAATATCAACTATAAGCTAGGCAAAAATCCTATAAATGATATTGCATAATCACATAGAGTTGTTGTCTCAGACAATTTGACACTATTATTGTTAACTGACATTGAAAACAAGAGAGTTAAAAAGACATCTTGTTTGTACATTTGTCTAATTTGGAGAAGGGAAGGGGAATAACAAAACACTAAAGGACACAGGACGACCCAATGATACCCACAAGACAGTATATTGGAAATGAACTTTACAACTTCACGCAGGGGTTGAGGGAGGTGGGGGAGGAACAGGATAGTGGGAGAACAACATCAGAATGGGTAACAATGCTTGTCAAGAAATGTACTTGTTGATTACTCATGTAACTGTACCCCCTTTGCACAGCACCTTTACAATAAAATAAAATATAAAAAAGAAGAATGTACATGTTTACTTAAATTCATATACACATGTATTACACAATTTAACAAAATACAATAGCAAGCTTGGTAAATTATTCTGAACTGAAAAACTGATTAGATAAAAAAGAAGTCCAAAAGGTATGAATAGTTTAACCCATAATTCTCTTATTGGTCGTACAAATGACATACTTGTGAAATGTAAAAAAAAAAATATATCACAAGCAAAAAGTAAAGAATAATTTATCAAAAAATAGCAAATGGAATCTTTTGTTGTTGTTGTTGTTTTTTGTTTTGTTTTGTTTTTTTCATTCTCCAGAAGGATAGCAATGTAGATAGCAAGGAGACCAGCTCACTAAAGGCCAGTTTACCCTCACAATAAATGACCTGGAGCCTGAGGACAAAAGCAAAAGTAGATCAAAAGACTGAAAGTTTACAAAAACATGGCTGACTCCTTGTTTAAAGTCAGCTAACTCAATAACCTAGATTAAATTAATTGTATCAAAACTCACCAAAAGCAAAATGGTAAAATGTCACACAAAGCCACTGCTTGGAAAATGCATTGTTTACCTAATCGCTTTGTTATATTTTTTTCTTTTTTTTATTGTGAAAATACTGTACAGAGTGGTTACAATCATATGGGCAAGACAATGAGTACATTTCTTATCAAGCATTGTAGCCTCCTCCTTTGTTTACCCTTCCCATCCCATCCTCTTCCTGCCCCCCAACCCTCCTCCCCGCCCTCCACCAAAGTTGTAAAGTTCAAAGATATGGAACCAACCCAGATGCCCCTCAGTAGATGAATGGATCAAGAAAATGTGGTATATATACACAATGGAATTCTATGCCTCCATCAGAAAGAATGACATTGCCCCATTTGTTAGGAAATGGAAAGACTTGGAAAAATAATATTAAGTGAAGTAAGTCAGGCCCAAAGAAACATAGGTCCCATGGTTTCCCTTATTTGCAATAACTAATATATGTCTGAGCCAAGCAGAAAAGGTCAGATAAGTTGATGTTGGGGAAATGAACCCTAAGATACGTATTCAAATGTTTTTTTTTTCTTTCAGGTGATTGTTTCTACCACATTTAAAAGATTATTTCTTTGTTGCTTTGTATGTCCCTCCCCCATGGTATAACCCCTGCTTTCACTGTATTTGATGTCGGTATAATTTGTGGAGGGAAAGGGAAAAACAAATCCTTTAACTAGGGATACAGGTGGACCCATTGCAACAATGAGATGTACAAGTCTTTATGTTGAAATTGCTCTGTTATCTTGAGCATATTACATCTTAAAATGCATTTCTTCAGTGCTCTCTTTGCTTCCCTTTATGTTGCTCTGAAATGACACTTACTGCACATCTTGTGCTTCCTTCACCCTCTTCTTTTTCTCCTTTTCAGTTTTTCCAGCAAGTTTAGCACTCTATTCTGAGTCAAAGGCAATGCCACAATCTGGGCCTCCTCATCAGAGGACAAATCAGATGGCTGCTTCTATTTAATTTCTGGAGTTATTTCCCCAAAAATGATCTTTTCCTTCATCCAAGAAAATTTTTCCCTGCTTCTGATGAAATTCCAGGATTAGAAATCCATTTCTCTGTGTAAATCAATAACCTCTCCAGGCAATCTTTTTCAAAATGAAGATACTCGTGGGAGTGTTCATCATTAAGCTCTTAACACCTCTGTGTGAAGGATTTCATCAGCGTTTTCCCACTGTGAAAGGACAGCTTGACCCTGTAAGTCAGACTTGGCTTGTGGTGGGAGAACAAGGGCACCTGGGCTGGGGTGGGCTGGGGAACACATTACCTTTAGAGAGGGAAAAGAGTGAGAGATTGGCATATATCTCAGAAATTTCTGGATGGCCGGGGTAACAGCTTTTCGGCACATGAGAATATCTTTTCCAATTGAAATATCCCAGAGCTGCTGTATAGAATAGAAAGGGATCAGGAGTGTTTGGTCCAACATTCTCTGAACAATTGAATCAGTGCAAGTAAATATACCATCAAGAGTTGGTGTGTGTGTGTGTGTGTGTGTGTGTGTGTGTGTGTCTATGTATCTGTCTGTCACACACACCTCGGAAAAAAAATTAGAGAAATTTAATTCCTGAAGCCAAATCTCACCTTAATACAAATAGGAGATACCCGATCCATCTATGTTTTGGCCACATAAATATGGACATAAATTTTTAGAAACCAAGGACAGAGAAGGTGCTGCCCAAAGAATACTGACCACCTCTGCAGGGCCCTTAAGGAAATGGCAATGATTGATGATTATTTATTTTTACTGCTAAGTTTATATTCCTTTCCTGCATGCTAAAAACTAACCTTGCAGCTAATCTTCACAAAACCAAGATAGCCTGCCAAAGTCTACACTTTTTAAGAAGCAACTGATCCATATGTGTTCACTTGTTTTGTTCCAAGGAAACAGAGTATTTACAGATACACAAACAAAAGAGAACTCTTGCTTGCTTGTGCTCTGCATCACACATGAAAATCAGTATTCTCTAAGTTTCCCAGGACTTGAAACACTGGAATCTACCAAGAGACTCTGAATGTCTTGTCTCTTTTTCACTGTGTTCTTGCCTGTTTTTCCTAAGAATTTTCTCAGAAGACTATATCAGCTGCAGACAAGTGTGTGTTGGTGTGTGTGTGTGTGTGTGTGTGTGTGTGTGTATGTGTGTAGTGTGTAGTATGTACTCTATACTGTGTACTGTGTGTGTGTAGTGTACATGTGTTTTAAAATGATGAAGCACAGATAAATATCAGTGAACACCTCTGGGGGAAAAAAGCACCAATTCACATTAGTTCAGTGAGAAGTTCATTGCATTCAACCATCTTTTATCAAACTCATTCTAGCTAAAATACCTTTAGCCCTTCTTCAGAGTATTACAATCTTTTTCAAGCTATTATCTGATCTCTAAGAGAAAAAGTATGCTAACAGCATTTCAGTATAATCTCTGCAGAATCATTGCCAAGGATTTCCTAATAGGTGCTATAGGGCTTGACTTACAGATACACAATCTACTACTGAAAAAAAATCGCTTTATTGTTAAAGATTACAGAACACCTGTAAGCCCAGCTTTTTTATTCTCTTACATGTAGATAAATACTTCCTCGTGAGCAAAATCTTGGTCTAGTTAACTTTGGAGAGAGTGACCAAGTGACAGTGGGCAAATTAACCACTCTGAGGAATGTAGAGTACAACTAACCTTCTCCTTTCACATTGACAAACCTATAAAGATTTTATTGAAATGTATTTTACATAAAATTGCATTTTAATACTGTGTTCCAAATCTGTCTCTGTCCTGCTTCTAATTTAGTTTTGAACATCTCCAATTTAAACAATTACTGTAATATTTAAATGGTATTAGACCATAAATAATGCAATAGTTCCAATCCAAGTTCAAACAAATATTACTTAATTCTAAGCTTGAGACAGTTAAAATATTCAAGATTAAAGTGACTCTTGATTTCATCCTAGAGCAACACTGAGCAGAGATGATTTTAGGTCCATTTATTCTTTTTTTAATCTGTATCTGAATGTGTCTACCTAGATAACAAATTAAAATCACATGAACCACTTTTTCTGGAAATTTATATAAAAATCACTCAGAAAGAAAAAGGACATTACTAGACAGTTTACCATATGTTTCTCAAACTATCTGATGTTGGCAAGGCAGGAAAGATGCAATGCTATTTTTCTTCCTCACTTTATAGCTGAAAACAAAAGTGAAGTTGGAGGAAATGGCAGGACAGACTCAAAGACATGAAGCTTGTGTCTGAGAGTTCTGGGCTCTAATGCTGGCATATGTCTCCAGAGCTCCAATTGAGTATTTAAATGCCGTGCTATTTAAAACCATGAAGAAAAATGTCCCACGCTGCGCTACAACAGTGTCAGGCTTGTGTCCCTCCTGGAAGAAAACTTTAAAGATACTTTATTCTATATAATGTAGAAAATAGAGCAGCCTGGAATTCGGATGTTTTTGAGCAGTTCCACAGTGCTGCCTTGACCTTTCAGTGAACTTGAGACTGGGCAGCAGGTTGGGGAGCCCCAGCATGGTCAGGTGACCACATTGACATCTGCAATTCTGGAGTGGTCATCTGGCCAGTGATGACCTTTCCGAACATGATCCAGTGAAATCTAAACCCTGAGAGTGGCTGGCAGGCAAAATCTGCTCCTCGATGTCAGTTTCACTGCTGAGTCGCTTAATTGTCCACTACAATTTATAAAGGGACCATTAGGCTCAGGTCATGAACTTCCCATTTAGCATAAATGGATTATCAAACCATATTCGATTGGAAATGCTTTGTCTCAACGATATTTCCTCCATAGTTACAAGTACAAACACTTCACTTACTTAAAGTTTAAAAGAAGGGAACCCCTTGATAAGACTGACTTACAGACTATCACTTGCTGTCAAAGATGCTTCATCAGCAGAGCATGATATAAAATCCCTATCCCACAACCACATGTTAAAGATAAGCATTTCAATCCATTTCAAGATACTACCACAGACTTGAGCATTTTTATTCCTTGGCAGTGTTTTAAAGGTAAGGCTCAAGGTACTTTTCTTTGTTGTTGTTTTCTTAAGTTTCTTTTCTGGGCTATATACCAGGAAGACAATAGTAAATGTAACTCTTTTCACAATGTGCTTAGAACTGAGGTGGTGTGAAAGATATATAAACTATAATCATAAGACAAACTTGGAGAAAGATCACTTATGTATATGGCCACATAGATTAGGTACTAAAGAGTAGGTACTGCACTAGAGACAAAAGCTAAGGAGAGCTTGGATCGCATATTGAAGTCAATGATCAAAACCCAGGAGGAGGGCTGGGAAGGTGGCTCCGTGGTAGAGTGCTTGCCTTGCATGCAGGAGGCCCTGGGTTCGATTCCTCAGCACCATATAAGCAGAAAAAGCAGGAAGTGGCCCTGTGGCTCAAATAGTAGAGCATTCGCCTTGAGCTGAATTGCTGAGGGACAGTGCCCAGGCCCAGAATTGAGACCGCACGACTGACAAAAAATAAGTAAATACATAAACCAGGAGGAAATGAAAAGAAAGCACAATTGGATAACAAGAATAAGGATAAGTTACTGCTATATGATTGGAATGGGCTTCATGTAAGCAACAATTAAAGCCAGGGAAAGTTGTGACCAAAAGAGACTCAATGAGAGATTGCAGGGGACAGATTTAATTTACTTACAAGAAATTCTACATCTTAAAATAATATGGAGGCGGGAAGGTAAGTGATTATTGGGGAAAAACAAAGGGGGGGATAACAATATTCAACAGGAAATGTACTCATTACCTTACTCATGTAACATGTAACTGTAACCCCTCTGTACAGTATCTTTACAATAAAAAGTATATATAAATATGGAAACTCTGGCAACACATTACATTTGCCATTAAAGTACAGAAATGTGTGTAATATGTAATCATGGTACTCAGATACAACAGTAACATTTACCAAGCAGGAGATAAACTGGAAAATCCATTGTTCTTGATTAAAAATGAAATATCCTAAGTCTACCATCTTATTTAATGCTGATTTCCATTGTATCTAAATCTGTCTTATTGAAGCTTAACTAAGTTGCCATAAACATAAAATAAAGGCAGGAAATGTGAAAGTTACCACCTTTTTACATGAGCTATCTGCATATAAAATATCTGGTTTTCTTGAATAAAACAACTGAGTAAATTTAAGATGTATCATTGTTCTAAATGCCCTATACCTGTCTATGAAATGAAGACTACTGGAAATGAAAGCCCTCATTGAAATAGCCAGCAATTATTTAATTATGGAACAGTCCATATGGTCTATATATCCACATATAATGTGTTCTTTAAAAACATTCACCTCATAACTCCAAAGTAATTCTCTAAAGAGGTGATTAGTCTGTTGTGTCACAGGATATTATGTTATTAATAATACACAGATGAAAGAAAATTGTCCAGTTAATGTGGTTAGCTAGAAATTGAGAGGCAAGATTCATTGGTTCTATTTTGAGCTCCAACATTGATAGTGAGGTTTCAGAAAGCACAGATTCTTCAAAATAATACTGATCTTTCAAAAGGATACAAGATTTTAAAACTAGATAATTTTAAATTTCGTTGAAATCTTCTGAAGCAACAGTATTAATTATTTTTTATTAGCAAAGTATTATACAGATTCTTAAAGTAAGTGTCAGGCCTGGCCTGTTAGAAAAAAAGGCTTTGAAATATTTTACATTTAAATAGAAGCATTAAAAAATAAATTTACTAAATGAGCCATGAATTAGTCTTCAGACCATGATCTCATTTACAAAAGAACTAGGATCTAAAGTAGATACTCCACAGTTCTCTTAAAAGTGAAAAAACTACTATAAAGCAATTATGTTTTTTTTAATACATGCACACATCACAGTTGAACTTGGTAAAAATATCAAATTAATGTTATTTCAATTTTGAAATAAGTTATGCTATCAGATAACATATGTATTTTTAAAATTCATCTGGAAATAGGGTGTGCAGTACTTGAACGACAGACCGATTTCCTATTGAATCTTCCAATTAGAGTCTTGTAGGAGCAGGCTGCAGCCTGGGAGTTTTTATTTTACTTCTGTTTCTCTGTTGGAGTTCTTTTCAAGCTGTCAGAGCCTGGGAAGACCCAAGCCTTTTTCTTTTCTTTTCTTTTTTTTTAATACCTTTCATTTTCCTACATGAAGTCAAGTTTTGAAAATTTTTAACATGGTAAAACTCCATGGGACATGACACGATTCAGTTAACGATTTGCCTGTTTAATGATCCACAACTTAATACCAACAAGAGATTAAGATAGAAAGATGGATATTATTAGGGAAAAGTTATCTTGTAAGGTACTGGAGAGACAAAGAATACCATCGTTCTCTTAAGATTGGTGGCATTGAGTTTCCTTGGTTTCTTTTTAAGAGATTCCAGGGATTGTGATGAAGAGAAATCATATCTACATATAGGCACACATAATTATGTATATCTTATTTTTATATGTGAACTAAATATATTGTACGTATGTGTATAAGGTATTTACCTCTGCTGAATTTATGTTGTTTGCTCGCACTTATTTTTTTTATATTTTGTGAGCAACTAACTTAGGAATTTTAGCTTATACAATTTGGCAATAATAAGCTATTTTGAAAACTACCCCTACTGATGGAAGAATTGATAATAGTCTTATATAACAGATAACATTCAGAACAAGTCCTGACCCCTTTTAAAGCCCTCTTTGTCCTATTGTTTGTACTCTATATTCCCATTTCCCATACTGTTTTCTCTCAAACCTAAACATTTAAGGATATTGGGACATAGTAAGAGAGTTTAACTACAAATGGAAAAGGGAAAGGAAAACACTGATCTAGGAGTATAACTGTATCCATGTGAAGGCTATTGATAACAAAGTGAATGTGACCAGTCTTCATCTATGTGGAATCACAGAGAACATTATTCAATTCTGTAGGGAACTCATTTAATACTGACTGTATGACAAGCATTGACAAGGTAGGTATGCAGACAGACAGACAGACAGACAGACAGATAGATAGATTTGTAATAAAATTATTTTGGTAATACTGTACTAGGGTTTGAGCTCAGGGTCATATACTTACTAGATAGGTACCTACTGTTGGAGCTATACCTCAAGCAAAACCTTTTGCTCTGGTTTGTTTTGAGAAACAGTATTATTTTACTCTCTGGCAAACTGGTCTGTGATCTTTTTTGACACAGGTACCATAGCTGAGACAACAGTTGTACCAACATTTTTTTTCCTGTTGATATAGTATCTTACAAAATGTTTTTGAACAGAGATGGTCTGGCATCGTGATCCTCTCAATCTCAGACTCCTGTGTAGGTGAAATAGCGGGCACATACCATTGGACCTAGAAATTGGTTGAAAATGACCTAGGTTGAAACTCTCAAAAATGACCTTGATTATGGTTGTTCCAATCTGGGTTCCCAAGCAGCTAAGATTAGAAGCATGAGACATTGGAATCTATACTCAATACATCTTAACCATGGGAATGCATTACCTTCTAATAAAAATGAAGCTCACAGATGGTTGTTGAATGAATTATAAATGATTGAATGAATCAGAAGATTCAAAGCTTGTTACACTGACATATTAAATAAGCTTATGCTTGCCACTGAACTCTGACTTTTTACTTCCTTAAAATGTAATAAAAGAAGTTTTCAATGAAATATGCAATTTATTTAACATATTAACCTTTTTTGAATTGTTTTCATTACTATAGTTTATTTTTTATTTTTAGAATTCAAGCTATCCTGGAGTGGAGTTGATCTGTTGCATTTGTTTTTATTCTTTCTCTAATATCTCATAAAGGCCATGACCACAGCTAAAGCTCAATAACTCATCAGCCTTAATAAATTTTAGTAAAATGTCATATAAGTGATGCTTATTATAGGACATAAAAGTTAGATATCTTTTATCTTCATTCAAATTAATTGAGTCATATCATTTTACAATGATACCAGTCCTAGTGATATGCCATATATTTCCAATAGTAGCTTTTGGATGTGTTCCAGGTTACAATAAATCTCCAAGTTCTTTTTGATGACCAATTCAAATAGGCAGAGAAAATTGATAATACTTTAATGTGCCCAAACTTTCTACTACTGTTCTGATATTCAGTTCTTGTAATATTGTTTTATTTTCCTTCTTTTTTATCCTCAAGGTCCCCTTGAGCTATTTTCATGTCAGCTTGAGAAAATTTCCATCACTCATTATCACAGAGACAACTAGCAAAACACAAAATCCCGTATCTAATTGGTGACCAGACTACCTTGGCCAGTTATTAAATCTCTTTTCTATCATAAGACTTACTGTTGTTTTATTAAAAGTTTCTAGATTTCTGTTTCTTTTGTTTTTGCCACTTTTCTGAAGCGTCTTTTGATATCCTGTCATAGATGTCAGACTTTGGAGAACATAGCAACACCATATTTTACTTCTTTATTTAGAAAACAAATTTATTTCCATGCTTTAAGCTTTGCATACAGTATTTTTGTCAATTTTAACCAACAAAGAATATCTTTCAAAAATGAATGAACAATGAGTTCTCAACATTTGAATTTATATATAAAAGTTAATTGTGTATCATTTTTATAAATGAAAATTATTATTAGAAACATGTTTTCTCTCCATCTATTGATATTAAAACCTGTAACACATACTATGTCAAGTTGAATAATTTTTATCCTAATAATAGTTGAATAGATAGAAAGATGTCAAATGTACCTAAAAAGAATGTTGCAATATTTAGGGAGTAAAACTTCACAAAGATTTGAAGAAGAGAAAATGTTTCCACAATTTTCTTAAAGAATTTGGAAAGATAAACAGCAGAAAAGCTGGCAAGACCATTCTCCAGATGATGCACTATACATTAACCTATCTGGCTGAAAGTTTTTGTGATGGTAAATCTTGTCAGCTTTGTTGGGTTGAAAAACTCCTGGGAGCTTATGAAAATACATCCCAGATTGTGTCTGTGTTACATTTCTAGAGCCACTTGACCAAGTGGGATGACGCTCTAAATGTAAATGGCTTCAACCCATAGGCTGGGGACAGAAAGAATAAAAGGGGGAAAGAAGACATCTGAGGGTAGGGTTCACTTTCTCCCTGCTGGCCATCACATGGTGAACATAATAGAACAAAATTTCTGAAATCCTGAGTCAGAATAAATCCTTCCTCCTTTAAATTGTGTCAGGTATTTGTCACAGTAATGAGAAAGGTGACTAGCAAAACATTAGAGTGAAAATATATAATGGGTGCTGAAAAACAGAACTATCATTTAGAAGGCCCAGGTAAGAACTGGATCTAATATTAGAGAACAAAGTAACGTGAAACCCACTCACGTGTTTCATTTCGTTTGCGATGAATTAGATCAACTTCTACAAATTGAAGCTTTTATGCAAGAATCCTATTTTATTGTTTTACAAAGCACAGGGCAACCCAAGGAAGTTTCTTTCTCTGGCAACAACCACCACAGCTAATTAAAGTCTGCCTTGTCTTGCATAGAGACATAGAGAACTCTTTAGAGTACTCCTTGATTCTTGTTTGACCAATTTCTTCATTTAAGTTACTTTTGTAGTCACTGTAGACACCCAAGTTTGCATATCCTGGTTTAAATGTCTTTATCTTTCATAAACTAGAAGATGCCATTATTCTGTCTGAATCTATTCAGTCTCTGGGTTGGCATAGTAAGTACTATCAAGCCAAGTTAACTACCATTATTACCAGGGAAGCTTGTTAAAATATGGATTCCAGTTTTCTCTCTTCAATAGCTTCACTGAATGGGGATTGGGGACACAAAGACATATATGTAATAAATGTCCTGATGATCCTAATGAATGTGGTCTCTAACAGGCTTCGGGAAGTGTTGAATGTGGTTAGAGCAGCAGGTAGGTTTAGTCAGTTCTTGAGTGTGAGCAATTAAGCCTAAGCCTTTGCTAATTTATTCACAATTGTAATAACTTTGTCTCCTTGACAGAGGTCCTGGGAATATTGAATTATCTAGGTGGGTGCTCTAGTAATGGATATTATTTGAATAGTGAATATAAATTTAAAGAAGCTTTAATATCATTTTAAAATACTTACTCTCTATGAACCAAAAGCCAAATATCAGAAGAGAGCTATGTTTTGTAACTAACCATCACTGTCTATTAAGTTTATATTATTAAGAATTTTCAAGATGGTGGATGGCTAGCCTAAATGTTTTAGATGAGAAAATTGAGGCACAGTGAATTCAATGAAGGTCAACATGAAGTTCTGATAAGGTTAGTATGGAACAATAATCTTTAGGCCTTTTGATTTCTTTCCACTTCAGTGATTCACAGCAACTACTAAGGATAGATTAGGATATACACATTCTAAAAGATCATGATTGGTTAAGGTTGTTTGAGTTTACAGTTAAAGCATAACAGATTACAGGTGATTAAACTGCATTCTCCTTCTTTTAGGCAAAAGAATAATTTGCATCTACAATTTTATATTAGTAAAGAAAGCCTACCCACTTAGTAATTTTATCAATAAAGAATGAGGAAAATACCTTAAGAACTTACGGCTGATTTCCAAAAACAAAGGCAATTGTCTCTAACTAAAATAGAAACAGGTGTTTAGAAGACAAAAATTGATGGATTGATGTAATATTCCCTGTAAACCACTAGATGTCAGCTGTTGGCTTTATGTATCACATAAAGGTATGATTATTTTCTATTTTAGCTTCAGTCAGTATTAGTGATTTTGTACTCATGATCATTGTGAATACTTTGAAAATCATTTTCATATGATAGCATATATCTCTGTTATTGTTTCCCATAACTATTGCCATATAAGAAGAAAAATGAAATTGAGCAATAAGAAAGATTATTCTCATCCTACGAGTAGTATACAAGATGAAATCATTTGAGAAAGGTAAATGCTAGTGAACATCTAATCAACCCCCCAAAATTAGCAGTTCTAAAGATTGTGCCATGAATTGTATTTCTAATGTTGTAAATTAGTATACAATTATTAATGTATCTGAATTTAACACAACTAAAATTTATAGTCACTGAGTATGCCTGGCAAGAGAGTACTAAATGTTAGAAGAAATATATGAAGAAGCACACAAAAGTTTTTGTCAAGAAATTTGAGTTCTACTGTATTGGTAAAAGTAAATTAACTTAAAATTGAAATAAAAACTATGAAAATGAAATAAAATAAGTATGTGACATTCAAGTTGGGGATTTAAATTGAGAGTGTTTTAGGAGAATAGGGAGAAAGGAAAGACGGCACAGAAAACATACAGCATTACTACATTCAGATAATATTTTCAAGATAATTTCGGAGTACTGCAGTTCTTAAAGCAATAAATCCATAAGCTACAAACCAATTTGTACTAGAATTCAAATGTACATACAAAGCTGATTGGCATGAGATCTTCGAACAATGGTGAAATGCCCTCTTTCTGAAACTTTTCTCTCCATCTGTCCTTCCACAGTGCTTAAAATACTCACTCTCCAACCTGCTAAAGATTTGGTCCCCTTAATTAAGGTATTCCATTTCTAGGATAGCATTCATCCATGAAACAAACATTGATTGCCTATTATGTGTCAGGATTCTGCAGGTTGTTGGGTCACAAAGACAAATGGAATGAGATACCTGTGTCCAAGGACCTCATGGCTTTACAATGAAGATAGACATGTAAATAAATATTTTCTACCCAACAGAAAACACTAATTTAATAACGGAAGGAAGAATTTTCCTTCAGTTAATATTCTGTAAGCGAAGCTTCCTTCAGAATAAGAGACTCATAAGAATCTATTAAAGTAACCCATTAATTTATTATTGAAGTAAACGAAGAAGTATGATTATTCATCTCAGTTTTGCTGACAATCAGTTTTTACTTATTTCCCACTCTCACATTTAAAAACCTACTAGACTTAATAATGATTTTATTTTAGAAGATAAAGTATAGAAATAAATCTATAGTGATGATATATGTGTGTCAACAGTAATCAAGATTAGTAAGACACAATGAATCAAGGAGTAAGATGAAGTTACAGTGTCAGAATAGTCAAAGAAATGAGAAAAATACGAGATTTTTCATGCTAAGAAAGCCAAGAAAATGGAATGACGTAGATTTTGTTTTGGTCAGTTGTGGGGCTTGAACTCTGGGCTTGAGCGCTGTCCCTCAGCTCTTCAACTCAAGGCTAGAGCTCTACCACTTGAGCTACAACGCCACTTCCAGTTTTCTGGTGGTTTATTGGAGATAAGAGTTTCATGGACTTTTCTGCCTGGCTGGGTTTGAACCACGATCCTCAGATCTCAGCCTGCTGAATAGCTAGGATTACAGGTGTGAGCCACCGGTGCCCGGCTGTAGATACTTTTAAAAGTACTGATCAGACTTAGTAAAAATACTTGTGTGTTTATCACATGGCACGTGAAGGAAAAAGGAAGTAATTGGACATAGTTTTCAAGCTAATATTTATCCAGTGTCTATAATCATGTGATATGAAATAAACCCTTTAACATTATAAAAAGATGCAGTGACTACTATACCAATAGCCATTAAGAACATTCACTGAGGGACTGAGAAGGCAGCTCAGTGGTCGAGTGCTTGCCTTGCATGTATGAAGACCCAGGTTCAATTCCTCAGCACCATATTAAAAAAAAAAAAGCTGGAAGTGGTGATGTGGCTCATATGGTAGAGTGCTAGGAACTGAGGGACAGGGCACAGGCCCAGAATTTAGGCCTCGCAACTGACAAAAATAAAAAAGGAAAGAAAAGAAAAATGACCACTGACCACTGAATATAGTTTTTCCAAATTCTGGATATTTTATGAGTCCCATGTTTAGTTTTCTAATGTTGAGTAGGGTGACATAACTAGTTATGCCTAAGAACTTATTTGTAGACCAAGATGTTGTAGAGCAACATATATGTAACCCGTTGATGGATAATCACCCAGGGTGACTCTCTAAACTCTTTTAATTCGGTGTCACAACCAGAAATCTGCCACAAAGTAGTTCTGCCAAATCAGGAGACAGAAGTAAAATAATATGGAACAGTCATAACTGAGCCTTGATAATCTAACATAATTAAAAAGTATCTTTTGTGTTTTGAGGCTTTTCCAATTTCAAAGTGATAGGGTAATACATTAATATAATTCATTTTCCATCCTTTTTTATTGTGAGAATACTGTACAGAGGAGGGATTACCATTATATGAGCAAGGTAATGAGTACATTTCTTTTTTTTATTATTGTGAAAATACTATACAGAGGGGTTACAATTACATGGGCAAGATAATGAGTACATTTCTTATCAAGCATTGTAGCCTCCTCCTTTGTTTCCCCTTCCCATCCCTTTCCATCCTCCCCTGCCCCCGCACCAAAGTTATAAAGTTCGTTTTCAACATAACGACTTGTACATCTCATTGTTGCAATGGGTCCACCTGTATCCCTATTTTATATGAGTACATTTCTTATCAAGCATTGTTGTCTCCTCCTTTGTTTTTTGCCTACCGTCCCTTCCCTCCCATCTCCATAACTTCACTCCCCCCACCCCTGCTCCCCCACCCTCGAACCCCTCACCCCTGCCTAAATTGTAAAGTTCATTTCGACATAGCGTCTTGTACATCTCATTGTTACAAGGTTTGATTTTGGAGTTAAATGATTCAGAAAATCTTTCAGAGAACACTATTTGAGAGAAAAAAAACTGTATATGAGGATGCCCATAAAGAGCAAGGAGTAAATATCTTGGCAAATACAAATTACTATCCAACTGCTCAAACTGGCTCCATCCCAATTGTCTCCTAACAGATAAGATCCACTCAAAAGCATAAAGATTCTCACAGACACTTTAATTATTCCATTTACAATTGGATCCATTTTTCCTGCCTACATGACATGTCTCTCTTTATGACATGTCTCTCTTTAGATGTTAATTATTTGCCAGTTACAAAGAGGTTTTGAAAGAGTTTGGAAAATCCCAACACAGTGGAATTAAAGTTATAGTCAGAAACACCTTGGTGACATTGGAGAGATTTTGCTCCGAGATGACATGAAATTGACAGGAGGTGAATCTCAAACTCTTTGTCCAGCCAGACGTGGAGATTTGGGAGGTTGGTACCTGCTTCTATTTATTCATATGAAGGGCTGTGGAATACAGATGCCAATGCTGGCTGTGAGTTAAAGAGAAGAGAGGATAAGAGCTTAGGCTTAACCTACAGGGGACCTACAGAATAAAGAGCCAGAACTCCAACTGCAGAAGAGAGAAGAAAGGGGAGGAAGAAAAAAGACTAAGAGAGATCTAGCTTAATGAGCCTTTTCCTGAAGTCAATGGAAATGGGTAAGTGGAGCAAGACCATGCCCAAAAAAAGCAGGGATGATGTAGGTTAGTCATGGTGTCACCAAATTTGTCAGTAGTTCCAAAACCAGCAAAAAAATCTGTAGCACAAAACACTCATGATGAGCTATACACCATCATTATTAGCAAGCTGAAATATACTAACACACATAAACTTATGTTTGATGTTCAGAGAAATATGAACATCTATTTTATTATATTTGGAGGTGTTAATCTAATTTTATGTAAAGGAGAAATGACTATGTAAAAAAACGCTGAAAATAATTAAAAGTTTATGAAAGAGTCCATAATAAAAGCCCAGGCTAATTGGAACCCTTCATTCCTCAAAAGTGCTGGGGAATCAAGTTACAATAAACACTGAGCTTGGAACTGGAGGAGACCCCAGGAATGACAGCACAAAGCTCTCATATATACTATAAGGAAGAAGTCAATGAGAGCATTTACTAAATGCCAGCTAGAACAACATCACTTCCTGCAACAAATTTGATTATTGAGTTTTGCCAACATACTATAGCAATTTTAATTAGAGGAAATATATCCTCATGTCATATTTTACTGATGACAAAATGCTGCTATTTCTCCTGATTAGGACATTATTACTGAATAAATTATCTTTAAGTTACATTTCTGTAGTGAACAAGATTCTTTTTCTCCCCTGAACTTACAAAGCATGACTCAGTGTGGAAATAAAATACGCTTTTGTCCTTTCTTCGTTCTTTTTTCTTAAACAAATTTTAATCTTCTCCTTTTCTGAATATATTTCTCTAAATCTCTATATCTTCAACTCATTAAAAGGGTTAAGAATAACATATTTTGTCCCATAAAATTAGAATTAAAATGGTGAAACAAAGACAAAGAATGACCCAATGCAACAAGGATCCTTATAAGACACTATGTTGTAAATGAACTTTACAACTTTGGGGGTAGGGGGGAGATGGCAGGGAGAGATAATGGGAGAAAAATGAAGGATTGGGTAACAATGTTCAACAAGAAATGTACTCATTACCTTACTTACGTAACTGTATCCCTTCTATACAGTACCTTTACCACAAAATAAAAATATAACTTAAAAAAGTTCTTGAAACTTCCTAGTATCAAGCAAGTAAACTTCAAGTACATCCAATGTTGCTTTTCCTCCTTTCTTTCTTCCTTCCTTCCTGCCTGCCTGCCTTCCTGCCTTCCTGCCTGCCTGCCTTCTTTTCTCCCTTCATTCTTCTCTTTGTGCTTGTACTGGGACTTGAACTAAATGTTGACCCTTAATTTTGTTTTGGATTAAGACTAGTACTCTACCTCTTGAGCCACATCTCTACTTCTGGCTTTTTGGTGGTTAATTGGAGAGAAAGACCTGTGGCCTTCCTGCCCAGGCTGGCTTTTAATCATGATCCTCAGATTTCAGCCTCATGAGTAGCTATGATTACATGCATTTACATTATTAATGCTATGTGAACTTTTCTGGAGGATAGGACAGAAGAAACAACTCTGGTTATGTAGGTCATAACAATTCAAATTCAGCATGATAAATATATTAGCAATTTATCAGAATAATCAATTCAACCCTCTCTACTGAAGCATTTTGCCCTCTTTTCCTGCTTGATCTTACTTTGTTCACTCATTTTTATGAAGCAAATTCTAGAGAGCCACACTCTCTTTCCAAATGGTGTAACTGTGTTTGGCATTTCTTGTTACACTCTCATGCTCTGCTCCCTTCCTAACTGATCTTCCTACAAGGTCACTGAAGCATATACACAAGGCATGGAGCCAGTACTAATTGAGTAGGGAAATAAATGAAAAGTACTTTGCACTATTTTTCTTACTAGAGAAAAAAAGACTAATGGCTTATCACACTAACTAGATTATATCTGCCATGAAAATATTATTCATAAAGAATAGAAACTTGGGAGGAAGATACAAAATGGAATATTGAAAAATCCATGGACATGCAGTCATTTTTTTAAATTAAGTGTAAACCCAGGTTTAGTGTTATAAACTCACAAACAACTCATCAAACCTTTCTGAGCCTCCGCTTTTTCTTTTGGGTGAAACAGTAGCCAGATAATCTATCTTAACCAGGTTTTCATAGGCATTAAAATACTAGATGCAAAGCACCTGAACCTTGGTTTTAGAAACTATGAAAATAATAGTGGTTATTCAATCATTATTTGTATTAGCAAATAATTAACACTGATACATTTATCAGCCTTTCTATTTTCTAATTTCATCATTTCAGATGGTATTAAGATATTACAATGATAACAGAAATGAACAAATAAAACCATTCATTTCCCTAAAATATTGGAATTCTGTTAGCTTCCAAGTTAAAAAAAAAGTCTTTGTGATGGACACCAATCACTATTCTTGACTCTGCTTTCATTGTGTGCCATTATCATTAAGTATTAATTCCTCAGAATTAGAGAAAATGGAATGATTATTGTTTTAAAAAAACTTGGGGTCTAATTTAGGCATTCTAGGCATTTCTCCTTCTATGTGCAGCTATACATAATACAACTTCATTTTCAGAATTTTGAAAATGAAATACTACCAAAACCCAGAAATTGATTTCAGAAAGCTATCAGAACCCAGAGGTGTGGATAGAAAAAGGCATTGCATGCATTGTAGGTTATGCTGTTCTGACACCTACTAGCATCTGACTTAGCAGACTTTTGTAAAGTGGTGCTTAAAAGTGTTGGTATGAAACATAAGTAGATAATGCAAATATGTTAGCGACCCCTACCAGTAGTTGCAATTATGCAAATTTTAAAACCTTCATCTTTTATAATTAGGTGCAATGGGCTTATGTAGTTACATCCTCCACAGGCTAGCTAAGGCTCTCATAATCTGTTGAGCAGTTTCCCCTAAAACAATTCAGTTCAAATAGACAAAAACATACAAAGTAATGATAGAATGTTTATGAGGAAAATGAAATCCATCAAATCCTAAATAACTTCTTGTTTGTCCTTCCAGAAAAGTGTATTTTTATTTTCTGAAAAGCTGACGTTTTGTGACAATAATTAAGCATATTTCATTTGATTCTAAAGGTATGAAATTTTAGTTAATTTACTGAAACTCTTCAAATCTGAATTTTCTTTTGATTTGAGTGCTGGGAGAGAAGGCTGCATTTGGTAATTTTTACTTAGGAATGAAAATTATCTTAGATGAACAATTTTGCTCATAATTAATTACTATAAGACACTTAAATCTCATTAGTCATAGCACTGAGAATATACAACGCAGGATATGATGACCAGTGTACAATATAATCATAATAAATACAAAATTTTCAAGAGTTAAACACACATGTTATGAATATATGATGTACACTTAAAGTTCACAAATAATTATAAATAAAATGGTGGATATATAAAATATAAAAAGCTAAAGTTTTTTTTCTTTATGACAAATACTCCTCTCCCCTCCTTTTCTCTTACCTCTCCCCACTTCTTCCTTCCCTTCTCCTCTCCTCTTGTAGATAATATATTATCCAGATATTAGCACATGTCTGTATTTTAAATTAAATAGTTATACTGGCTAAGCATGGTAGAATATGACCATCATCCCAGCCACTTGAGGAGCTGAGGCTACAGAATCACTTGATCTCACTATTTCAGGTCTGGCTTAGACGATATAGAATGTCCCATCTGCAAAACATAAAAAAGGATACTTACTTAAATAAGTGAAAGTCTGAAGAATTCTGCTTTTATTTCATGGATATGCCTAGTATTTTACAAGACTGCACTTTGGATAAAATGTATATGGTGTATTTATATTCCAACAATTCTAGGCTATATTTGTGAATGTAGAAATCATTCAAGAAAAGGAATAGGAAAAAATAAAAGAAGTCAATTCATTTATTTTCCTTAAATGAATCATTGAATAAACAGATGACAAACATTAACAACAACAACAACAAAACCTAACAAAAAATAGGTCATATAATTTTCTAAGGTGAACATGTATTCAATCTAAAGTGCAAAGACATGTTGACCTTTAGTCAATTCTGGATAGTAACTTTAGAAATAGATTTTGTATTTGTGGTCTAAATTAATTTTCCTAAGCATTTTGATTGTTAGTTCTCCAGCATTAAAGGAAGAAGATGCAATATGATGGCTGACGAAAAATGGTAATCTACTACAATTTCAAGTAAAGATTGTTTAGATATAACAAAAGGCTCAATGAAATTATATTTGATAGTTTCCTTCATTAGCTATTCTCAACACACTGAACTCACAGAAACTTTCCACTAATATACAAGTAATTACTGTCCATTAAAAAATAAACTGAAACAATACAAAATGTCCAATACAAATTAATTGTAATATTTTCTTTTTCAACTATAATTAGTTGGTTTAAAAAAATATACATTTACACTAACAATCTACTCAAAGATTCAGTACAGATTCCATCTGTTCTCAATACTTTTCCCGTGGAGTGATCACCTTTTAGGAGAAAAATGTACACTGATTTCCAACAGAAAAAAATGGGAAAATTGACTAGTGCAGACAAGAACTATTTCAAAATATTGATTAAGTTTTAGATTTTAAAAACATTGTTTCAAAGTTAGGGAAACAGTAACACAAATTAACATCTCTAATGTAGCTTAGCAGTTAGAAAAATTTGACTTTGAAAACAAAACACAAAACAGAATTGAATCTCCAGCACAAGGTGGTGCTATGAACCAACCTCTTAGTAATAGGAGTTTTTGTTTAAGCAGTTTCTATTTTGATTTCTCCACGATTGATATCTATCTATGTATCTCTATATATAGAGCTACATACACACATACAATTTAGATAGAGGTAAATAGATATCAACCCTCTAAATAGAGATAGATAGATATCAACCCTCTAAATTGTATGTGTTTTTCCTTTTTAAGTCTTGTATTAAGAGGAGAAACTTAATTTAATTTTCTTAATTAAAATAAAAATACACATTAGGAGCTGACAATATATAGCTTTATGTAGCCACTACTTACAAATTAAATCTCTAAGTGTCTACACTATGTTGACCATTTATATATACACATATATCAATATGTGTTATAGTATATATTATATATAATTTATCTTAGGCCAGCCCAGGTAACTAATATAACATACATATGTGTGTATTCCTCATGTTTTCCCAAAAGGGACACCCATTACATGTGTCCTTTCTTATAATCATTTAGGAATTATCTTCCTCTCTCTTCATTGACAGCTATTTCAATTTTTTTGCCTAGTCTTGCTAATGAATTGTTGTTGATTTAGTTCATCATATAAACAATTGTAAGGATCATTTTGCATAAAGACCATTTTCATGTTGTCATTATTTCATTCAATTATTTTCTTTCAAAAAAGCCTCTTTGATGCACAACCTGTTAGTTTAAAGTTAAATTCTTATGATATTTAACTCCTACCCTGTCTTAATTTCAAGATCTTGCATGCATATGCTCTGAGGCACAGGTGTGTGCACACAGGTGCACACATTTACACAAAGTCAAGCATATACACACAGAGAGCTATTTTTTTCTATTCTGTCCATCCAGGCAAGGTTTGTGATGTATCATTTTAAATATTATGGGAATTCCTCCTCAATTATAAGACCCTTTTCTAACATTTGTGAAGCCATCCATCCCCCAAATCCCAGTATCATCACTGGTATCTATTAATTTTTTAAATTCTTTCATAAGGTTTATATTCTTGAATAAAACTAAACCCACATTCTTAGAGCACATAAGTGCATTTTGTGGCACATTTGCAAACACTATACTTACCTTAGATATTAAATGTATGTAGTGACAGTCCATTATTCACAAGCATGTTATAGTTGGAAGGACTGCTTTTATTCTATTTAGGATATTACAACTAGGCTACTGTGTAATTGTCCACCATTTAAAATATATAATGGGCAGGGAGCAAGTTACTCACATCTATAATCCTAGTTACTTAGGACACTAAAATATGAAGATTTCAGTTCAAATCCAGCCTGGGTAATAAAGTTATTGAGACTTATTTTCAATTAACCACACAAAAACTGGAAATGGAAGTGTAGCTCAAGTATCAGAGTGGAGTTCCAAAGCTCAGCAATAGCACCCAGGCACAAGCCCAGAACTGGCATCCACAGACAAATATATGATATATACTATTATATATATTATACACAGTAAGTATATATATATTAACGCATACAACTGAGTGAGTTATTACATGATGCAAGTTCTAAAAATGAGTTGAGGAGCCCAAATCTTGTAACAATATAAGACTGTTAATGTTGTTAAACACATGCATATACACCATACACATATATGACTATAGGTAAAACATGTTTTAAATTATGAAACACAAACCAACACAAATGGAAGTAGACATGTATTGTGTGAGTTTCAAAGGTAACTATGCTTAAAAGTAGAAAACACCAGGAAGAATGACATTTAACATTGAGCTTTACAATCATGAGCAATACTCAACAGAATGAAAAATTAGATCAAAATGTATTGGAGTGAGCTTTGAGTTAATCTCTGCTGTTCAAATGATTAGGACAATAACTAAAGACAATAGCTCAACAAAGGGTAAGAAAATATATACATTTTATATTCAATAAACTAGGCAATTCACACTTATCTGCACAAAGGTCATGGATGGGAACATTTACCACTATTAATGAAAAATGTGGATGTCTGTGAATCGTGTTTCTTTTTAAAAATTAATTACTGATTCAAATGAAAAGAACATCGTGCAGAAAATGAT
The DNA here is from genome assembly GCF_000151885.1 of Dipodomys ordii. Classification (NCBI taxonomy): domain Eukaryota; kingdom Metazoa; phylum Chordata; class Mammalia; order Rodentia; family Heteromyidae; genus Dipodomys; species Dipodomys ordii. The sequence goes on from NW_012267221.1 coordinate 14,723,382, forward strand.
GGCTATGGTCAGGAGTATGTTCTCTTCTCACATTCTATGTAACAATTTTACTTAAATGCCTCTTCTGCACCTTCAACATCTATTTCTTCATTATTAGTTCAGTCACATCTTTGTCATCTAAAAAGATTTCCTAAGAAGCTTTACCTTCACGTTTAAATAAATTATTTTATACAGAGCGTTAGCAGAGCCAATATAGGATTCTGTCATTGGACTTTTTATCTCAAGTTATAAGTGCACATTTGCATAACATTTAGACTGCTGCCGGAACCAGCACGTTAGCTTGAGAATCCCCATTACTGGACTGGTGGAGATCCGGAATGTGTTTTGAAGCCAGCCCAGGTAAAAAGTTCACAAAACTCCCTCTGAACAAGTAAGTCAAGAATGGTGGTTCACATGTATTGTACCACTTTCATGGGAAGCATAGGAGGTTGGAAGTCAGTGGCCATCAGGAAAAAGATGCAAGAGACACAGGCCGTATCTGAAATAATAACTAAGCAAAAGGGCTGCAGGTGTGTGTCAAGTGATGAAGTGCTTGTTGAGCCAGCTCAAAGCCTTGAGTTCAAACACTAATATTGCCATAATAAAAAAAGAGAAAGCTGATAATATTTTTGTGGTGTTGCTGTTATCTTTGTTTGCTTTTAGTAATGGATTTTTGAAGTCTGTGACTTGTACAATGTAATCAGACACTTGCTTTTTAAAGTAATCTCTAACAGACATAGGTACGATGGCATTTAGCACAAGTAATAGGCTTTAGTCCAGGAATAAGTAAACTTGTTTTAGGCTCCCTTAAAACACAAACAATCTAGGAGATTCTAGATAACTGCTATAATCATCCAAAACTAATATCGATGATGATGACTTCTGGCTCATTTGCCTTCTTCAAACAAACTGTGTAAGAACTGATTATTCCTCTCTTGGGAGTTTTTTTCCCCAACAAACTAAATTCATATTTGGACAAATCTGATCTTAAAAGATCAGTGAAATTCTAATCTCTGAGTGTGTCTGGGGAACACATTCTGAAATAAGGAGCATGCACTCTATGTCTGCTGCACTATATGGTGGCATTCGGATTAACATTATTGCTATATTATTTCTTTCTAACAAACTTGAAAGTATCAATACAAATAGGATAACCTGTGCGGGAAGGGGCTACTTGTAAAGCTAGTAAGAAGGTAATGCAGTATGGTGGTCCCATATATCTCCGCAGTATCCAGCTTGCCTGAGTTTGAGTCCTGCCTCCAATATCTACTGTTATGTTTCTATATCAAGAAACTATAATAATTATTATTATTACTCTTTACCTCAGTAGTAATATTGATGTTTACTTGATGGCTTATATAATAAGATTCTACAAAATAACATTTGATGACTACTAAATGGGTCCTGGTTCACAGTAAGTAAGAAGTATGAGTTGTTGTTTTGTTTTGTTTTGTTTTGATGTTTTTGGTTTATGGTTGTGGGTTTTTTGTTTGTTTGTTTGTTTGGTCACAAGGCTTAAACTCAAGGCTCAGGCACTGTCCCCTGAGCGTTTATGCCTAAGACTAGCATTCTACTACTTTGAGCCACAGCTACCCTTCCAGTGTCCTTATGGTTAATTGGAGATAAAGAGTGTCACAGACTTTCTGCCCTGGGTACCTTTGAACCAAGTTACTCACCTGAGTAACTTGGATTATAGGCATGAGTCAACTGTACCCAGAATAAATATGTTCTAAAATTAACACATACATACACAAACACTCAAACATAATAAAGAGAAAATGTAGTTGTTTCCTATTTGCACATGCTTTTTCTCTTTGGCATTAAAATTGTTTTATCCATTAGAATAGATATCTAGCTAGACTCTGGTAACTCATGCCAATAATCCTAGCTACAAAAAAGGTAGAAATAGCGGATTGTGGTTCATAGCCAGTCTGAAAAGACAAATCTGAAAGACTCATCTCCGATTGACCATCAAAAATCTGGAAATTATGGTGAGCTCAAGTGGTAGAGCACTAGACTTGAACTAAAAAGCCAAGCAATAGCACAGGGTCCTGAACTCAGGTCTTAGTACTGGAGCATTTGCAGGTGTGTGCACATCCACACATTTGCACAGACAGACACAAAAACATAAACAAAAGGGCATCTAACATTGAAGGTTTCAGGAGGGTAGACATTTTGCTCTTAAACTCACTGTGTATAGCTTACCTTGTTTAGTCACATGGTCATTTATCTGGCAAGGCTTTATGATCAGTTTGCTGTTTGAAACGTGATCTTTTCCCATTTCTATAGTTTTATTTTTTTAAATAGCAATTTCTCACTTTATATTTTCACATAGAGACTTATTGAAAAATAAGAGTGCATGGGCATGCTTTGCATTATTTTAAAATAGAGCTAATTTCAACTTAAATGTATTCAAATTGAATTAGAGTGCAAGTCTGATACCGTGTAACTTAGTCATTAGTTTGGATGTTTAAAATTAAATTCACTTAAGTAAATTTTAAAATGCATTACAGAAATTTCTCATTTTTATGTGCAATCCAAACTTTAAAACTTTCTGAAAATAAAATTTATCATGGCATGCAACTTCTGAGAATTTTTGATGCTCTAATACAGTCTAAATTTTAACAAATTTATCGGAACACTGTGCTGAGTACCTGTAATGCCATCCCAGCACAATGGAAACTGAATAAAACAAAAGGGAAACACAACCGTGAGGTTAGTCTGGACTGTATAATGACACTCTGTTCCCATAAAATAAAACATCAAATTTTTTTTCAAACATTCAAAATAATTGGATAATTTTGAAGAAAGAGAAAAAAATTCTTCAAACAAAAAAGTGATTCAATTTGTCCCTTTAAAAACATTTAAGTATATGGATAATAAAATAATAATGTTCTTTTCTCTGTGTAACAGAAGCTTGAGTTTTGTCTGTATTACAATTGTTGGTATCCTGTTTTAACAAACATCTCATCAGAACAATATGTACTTCAAAGCACAACTAAGTAAGGTCACATCTGCTTAGTTCCATTTTGATCTAGCATTCTTACTGGCTAGCTCTCCCAAAGCACTTCACAATAAACTCTATGTCTGCTATTTCCTCAATGATCCTTTTGTCTTAGTACTATCTAGATACTATATATTTAATAATACAATAATGCACGATTGGCATATTATCTGCTAACAAACATGTCTGCCAAACAACTAACCCAAGCAGTGACATTCTCCTCTTGACATGCTTAGATACAAGTTTTGTTTGTTGTGGTTTATAGCAATATAACTAAGCATTCAATCAGGGGCTACACTTTAAAATGGACTATTAAAGTGACAGGCAGACTCAATAAATAAAACCCACAAATTACTGATGCTCAGTCTTCCAGTTCTTTCTATTTAAATTATTAAATTATTTATTTCTAGCAGCTAAGAATTTTCTCTATTCCACACTTTGTTGTAAGGTTAAGTAGACAAACTCTTCAAACAAGAGGACTACATTAAGACAATAGACTATTGTCTACCTGGAGTCCAGAAACAGGCTCAAGGTACTGAAGTATTTAGAGACTCACACTGTGAAGCTGCAGAATGAGACTATAAGTACTAACAATGAGTCCTGAGTCCACTACCATGCAAATTACTGGCAGCCGCCAATGTTTTGGGTTTCTGGGTCCTCTCCTTAGATGGACCAATCTAGCCTCAGGGATGGATAGATATCTGTTAACAACTGTTCTTGTATCTAACTCAGTCATAATTAAACCCTTAATGGCAATCATGAAAATCTCCTTATCACTGGTTAGGTAATTGCAGACAGAGAATGAAAGCTTAACTATAATTGTAGGCCTTGCTGCCAGCTGAATATTGAAATGTGTTAGTATTGTGATTACTTAATGTCCCAATGTGGCTTGTGGCCAATGCTTAAAGTATCCTCTAGAAAACTATAGCCAAAAAAAAAAAGCAAAGCTTAATTCTCTAATAGCATGTTACTTCTACTTACATTGAAGATAAATATGCTTGAGTAATATGAACTTATACCATGAGATGTTAGTTCCTTACATAAACAAGTGTCACCTGTCTGAAAACAAAATCATCTAGGTAACATATACCATATCTTGCCTTTGGCAAATAACTCATTATAGCTTTTTTTAACTGGTAAATGATATTTCAGTTTACTTTTGCTGTCTAGGAAAAAGTACAAAATTCAGTGGCTTAAAACAGATATCACTTATTCTTGCCTAAAGATCATTCAGTTGGCTGAAACGAGAAAAGACTCAACTGGGCTTTGAAAGTCTCAGTTCTATAATGCAAATTGAGTTAAACTCTGCCCCAAATTGCATCCTCTCAGGGTGTTGCTAGTTGTAGACCATGGTGTAACTAAGAACAGGCTCTTCTCATGCAGATGGCAGAAGACAGAAGGGCACAACCACCAAAGGACAAGTCAAGCCTTTGCTAACATCACATCCACTAAAAGCTATTGGCCAAAGTAATGTCACATGACTAACTCATCATCAATGGTCAAGAAACATGCTCTGATTCCCCTGGGAGGAACTGCAAAGTGATATGGAAAAGAATGGAGATTTGGGATAGGTAAAGAAGTAGAAGTGTTTTTTTTTCTTTCTTCTTTCTTAATGTTGTAAAGGTGATGTACAGAGTGGTTATAGTTACATAAGTCAGGTAATGACATTACTTTTTGAACAGTGATGACTCTTCCTTTGTTTCCCAGAAGTTTTTCCCTCCTGTTCCCCTCCCCCACAAGTTGTTTATTTTCAACATAGTGTCTAGTGAGTATCATTGCTGCACTTGTCCACCTTTTGTTCCACAATTTCTCTGCTCCCCTTTGCCATCACCAAAACAGACAAACTTATGTATAAGACAAAAGACAAAGAAATCAAAAACAGTGGCAAAGGCAGAAAAAAATAACAATAAACCTCATTTCCATTTCTTGGAGGTCATTTCAGTAAACATCATTTTATCTGATCATATGCACATAGCTATTGAGCTTTGTGATCCTCTCCTAAAAACATCCTCTCACTGTGTGAATGTTTTGCATCTTGTATAATTTATCATATCCAAGTATAATTTTTTATCTTTTGTCATCCAATGTATTTACTTGTAGATTTATAGGAATATTCTATTTACAACAAATGAGGGAAACCATGTAAATTACATTTCTTAATTTTTCCAAGAAGTAAAAATGGCCAATAGACACATGGAGAAATGTTCAACATCTTTGGCCACAAAAGAAATGCAAATCAAAGCAACATTGAGCCAGGTGCCGGTGGCTCATGCCTGTAATCCTAGCTACTCAGGAGGCTGAGATCTGAGGATCACCAGCCAGGCAGGAAAGTCTGTGAGACTCTTATCTCTAATAAGCCACCAGAAAACCAGAAGTGGTGTTGTGGCTCAAGTGGTAGAGCACTAACCTTGAGCTGAAGAGCTGAGGGACAGCGCCAGGCCCAGAGTTGAAGTCACATGACTGACCAAAAAAAAAAATTGAGATTCTACCTCACCCCCATTAGGATGAACACTATGAAGCAAACTAAGAATAACAGGGAATGCTACTACATTGTTAGTGGGAATGTAAACTTGTTCAACTATTCTGAAAAGCAGTATGAGGGTTCCTCAATAGACTAAACATAAACTTCCTTATAACCTAGTAATTCCACTCCTGGGCACATACCCCATAGGCCACGAACAAGGCCACACTAAAGCAACCTGCACAAACATGTTCATTGCAGCACTGTTTACAATAGCCAAGATATGGAATCAACCAGATGCCCCTCAGTGGGTGAATGGGTCAAGAAAATTTTGTATATACATATATATATATATGTATATGTATATATATACACACACACACAATGGAATTTTATGCTTCTATCAGAAAGAATGATAGCATAGCATTTATGAGGAAGTGGAAAGACTCAGCCCTAGAGATTTTTTTAAAGCAAATCTCCTCTGTAGACAAAGTTACCAGATCACATCAAAGAAGTCTAGAATTGTCTAGGGGGGATATGCCGACATAGAGATCCTTTGTCTCTCACATTTTTTGTAAATACTCTCAGGAAACCATGAACACAGGCTAAATTAAAGAGCTTTTAATTATATAAGATTAGTATGAACAGTTTCAGTGTCAAAACTTACTTCAATACAAGCAGTCTGAACAAACTGCAGAATATCCAAGAGGAACTAGATCCCCAACACCCACCTATGTAGCCATCGAGAAAAACTGACAGAGTACATTTCCAAAAGACACCCAAAACAGCCAAATAAAAGAATGTTTTAGAGATTAGCATCAGAGCCTAATCACAATGTGGAATTCTCAACTGCCAAAGTAGGTGAACTGCAGAATATTTATCTACTAGGTATCTGGGGACAAAAATCTTCCCTTTGTAGTTTATCCTAAGTAACAAAAAACCAAAACTGAACTCATGGATAGCACTCTTCATCAACACTAAATCTAGCTTTGGATGCAATGATCAGATTATGTGTGTTCTAGACATTGGAATCAGATACTCTGTAGGTTCAAATGACTGTTTTGTGGCAGTTTGTTAGTTTTTGCTACTATCTGGTTCCCTTATTTTTTTTTTTACCACATCTCTAATACTCAATATTTTCCAGCTTCTGTTGTAGTTATGTAGAACTGTTGTACATAAGTGAGACCAAGGGGAAGTTGAAAGGGATTTCTCAGCCTCAGTCTCTACACCTTGTTTTCTTTTTGCTTATTGAGATCATTAACTGCCTTGAAACCTTAGGGGATATTGAATCCACAAGGACTAAGAATCCTGAGTCTGTAGAAAACAGCAAGGTGCAGAGCCTTGCCTTGCTATTTTCTACCTCTACCAATCCACATTAAATGGTAAGATGAGAGAAGAGTAAAATTTTTATTGTATTAAGACACTAGAAATTTAGGGCTTTAATTTACAGTGTTGGTACATCTTGCTTATGTAATCTTCAATGTTTTTGAAGTATTATTTTTATGCTTTATGTTGGTATCTGGAAAATAGTAAATGTGTTTCAAATATAGGATTACATTTTAAGTAAGTGTTTTAAATTAAATCTATTTTTAAAAATTATTTTGTAACATATTACTAGCTATATATTTTGTATAACCTTACTTTACTTTTTGGTTATTTATGAGTTTCCTCCTGACTAATTTTTGTGCATTGGAGTTCTGTATAAGATACCATAAGAACAGTAGGTTTCTGTTACTAGAAACCAAATTAAATGAATCTGGAATTCTACTTTTATATGTATAATGTAAAGTATCATTATAATTAGGTGATCTATTTATGTGGCATCATATTCTTTAAGAACATAATAATTTCCATTTTTTATCTGTGGAATATATCTTTACCTAGGAAAGGAAAGCTAAAATGGGAGGAAAAGTGGTTGTTAAGCTAAAATATTATTGCTAAGTAGCCCGTGGGCATACAAAAATTATTTTTAATAACAGATGTTCATTGAATTCACAATTTGGAATGAAACTCATTGACCATTCTAGGGCCTTATCTGTGCAACCTCTTTATTATTCAAATAAAGAAATGGAGCTTTAGAGCTGTAAATTAATTTTCCCAAGTACACAAAAGTAGGAAATCAAGAGCAAGATCTACAAGCCAGACTTCCAAATATTCAGCCAGTTTCTTTTCTATGATAGCAAACTCGAATCCATATACATACTTCAGGAAACGGAAATTTCAGGTTTTGTGAGGCATCCAATTAATGCAAAGATAATAGTATAATTTTGTTTAGAAACTAATGCATGTATTGAACAAAAATCCAACAAATATCCCAAAGGAATAATTGAAGATTTTGGTAAATCTTAGAAAATTTAAGCAGACATCCATAGTTGGGAAACAGATGAAACAGATTAACAATGGTGTATTTCCAATAGAAGATTTAAAATTATAATACTATATAGTTAAAATGACAATTATATTCAAACAAGTATTGCATCATTTAAAGAGAATACACATTTAGATCAAAACCTCAAATTTTTATGTAGAGTAAGAAATAACAGTATAAACCAGGTGACATTGATAGCCTAAGACTATCATCTATTTTTCATAAACATATTTCCCATATATTTGAGAGTTCCCCCCCCCCACTTCCATACTACATTGAGATGGAGCAAATAGACGACTAAATCTCATGTTCAAAGCCTGTTTGCTGCAGGGCAAATGACATAGCTAGCAAGATCAATAGAAAGCCCACAGATTGGGAGAAGATCTTTACTAGCCATACAACGGACAAGGGTCTCATATCTA
>NW_012267221.1:14732610-14874882 GCF_000151885.1 Dipodomys ordii
TGCAATGCTTGGTAAGAAATGTACGCATTATCCTGCCCATGCAATTGTAACCCCTCTGTACAGTATGTTCACAAATAAAATAAAATAAAATTAAAATAAAAAAAAGCCTGTTTGCCTAGAATTAGCACAGACTACATACTTTGATTTTGTTGAAGATGGGGAAAACTGGTTTTACTCTGCTGAAAAGATGATATCCACTATTTCTGCTGTGTAGACATGACATTAGATCACCTATCTTTTTCTCCATCTCTAAAAACTCACTAAGAATAAAAGAACAATTAAAAACTGCTTGCTAATTTCTTTGAAAATGCTGTCACATCAAGTATAATAACCCAAAGGGGAGGTTCATCCCTAATTTTTGCAAGGTCTAAAAACTGGAATTTAAAAAGCTCGTGAGAAAATGAAGAAATCCTAGCAGTCATAGAGGACTGTAGAACATATACAAATGATATATATTTTTTACATTTGAATATGTACCACAAATTTTTAAAATTCAACCTTTGATTCATTAATTCTACTTCTGAAATCTACCTTAAAGTAAAAAAAAAAAGCCTTCAGAACTTTTAAAAAAACAAATGTTGTAAGGTTATTTAGAGTGAAATTGATCTAAATCTAAATTAACCAATGTAGGAATAATATTAAATACGTTGTAACAGATCGTTATGTAGCTACTAAAATAAGTCTTGGAAAGACTCTTTAATAATCTCAATTTGGTTGGGTACTATGAAAAGCATTGAGGTATTTATAAAACAGTATCTGCTAAGATTTTGACATATCCCCTGAAGCTCATATTTTGGAACCTTGATGTCCATTGAGACAATGTTGTGGAATGGGAACCTTCAGTCAAGGTTGTGATTGGATCATAATATTTATTCCCTCATACATGAATGAATGCCATTCATGAATTGCAGGAATGAGTTCCCTGGATCTTGGCCTTCCCAGCATTTATAATCATGAGTCAATTCTGCTTATTATGAAGAACTGAGACTCTGTGTTCTGTTATACTGACACAAAATCACTGATATAAAATCACAAGGAAATTATGGGAAACATATTTACCAGTATCTCAATTCTAAAAAAGCATATATTGGGAGAAAGTGTCACAAATTGACTTGATATCCCTGAATGCTGTAATTATGAATAAGTGATAAACTCTTACATATGCTTTTCAAAATTAGGCATATTTGCATTTAATATCTTTATAATAAAAAGTTAATATACTTGTCTCTATTTTATTGAACATTTCTACACATAGTTGCTTTTTCAGAGTATAAACTCATCCCATCAAATATATACCATTTTCTCAGTTTTACAGAATTATTGAAGAGATGCTAAAATATATTAAATAAGTTTTTTAATTTTCACATTACTAAACTCTATAGATTAAATAGCATTTTCATTTATAAATAAAATATTTCCTTTTTTTCTATTTTTCTGTTTGACATTGGAATACTCTCAATGCATATAAACTTCACAGAAAATTTCAAATTTTGAATAGCTAAATTCAAAATACTTAAATTTTCAATATTCTCCTTTATATGTTAAACTCTTTGTCTTTGAATACACAGTATATTAATTCCTATGACAAGAATTATATAAACCCAACTATAACCATACACAGAATCAAAACAGACAAAAAATACATTTATTTTAAACCTACTTACCTCACATTGTTCCAAAGGAGTCCAGACAACTATTTCACACTTAATTTTTATTGCTTTTTGAATTTCATCAGGTGAGAAAATGTATAGGCAAATATATATATATATATATATATATATATGTATATATATCATTGATAAATCCCAAAAGAAATCTTGTAGTTCAAACCAGACTGGGTAGAAAGATGCAAAAATAAATAAATCCTAACTTTTATTAACTAATGCACTCTATTATTTTAAAAACAATTTCATAACATTTGAAACAATAATAATTTTTAGGTTGAGAATAGTTCACAGCTACAGACTATCTCAAGGGTAGCTATCTTTAAAGATAAAAGATACATGATATAACATATCTACAATTACTTAGGTGAATTGAAGTTCTAAAAACTTTACATCACAACAAAAATGTATTTGGTGAAATGTATTTAACCTGTTACTCTGGTTAAAAGAAAAAATATAATTTTCTTTTGTTGCATTAGAAATATATTCTTAATTGCATAATTCAATTGAGCTCCTAATAATTCAATATGCATCTTAAATCTTACATAAACAAATATTAATTTCATCGCAATCCCCATTTTGAAGAAGTCACTCAACATAGTATCCCTCCAAAACAAAAAAAAAGAGATTGAAAAATATTTATTGTGATTATTCTTCCATTATCACTTTTAATAGATGCATTTTAGGCCCAAACTATAACTTTTCTCTGTAGCATGAGTGTAAGTGTTCTGAGTTAGCAATTATCATCTTTATTCCTTCACAAAATAACTATGTCATACTAGCTTCCTTTTCCCCCTTATTAAGCCATATACAATGGCTGTGGCTTTTTGAAAGAATTAATGAGAAACTTAGGGAGAATTAAACAGATGTCTGCCTTGGCTCATGGAAATTAAACAACTTCCATAATATAACCAGAATCACACAGCCAGGAATCATCAAGAAATGCATGATCGTCTAGGGTAAAAACACCTGTAGAGAGCCAAGGTGCCCCTCAGCACATGTCAGCCTTCCCTCCCTGCAGAGTGTTCTACTTGATGCCAACCCAGACGTTGTCACTCTGTGCATCTAAGACATCTGCTGTCATTTGCAAACTGAGCCTCATTATTCTCCTCTCTATGGAGGCATTTTCTTAACCCTGAATTCTGTAACCCCATAGTTTCTGCTTACTGCTTCCTTTCTGTGTATCTCTCAGCAACTTTTCCCCTTTCCTATTGTCTTCAGCCTTTCTTTGAATAATCCATTCAAACCTCACAAAAGAGATGAAAATCTGATTGGGTTTGGCAGTCTCATCCATTTCTAGGCAGCCCAGTGGGTGAAAAGGCTCTTGCCAGGACAATGTACACTCTACTGGTCAGACTTTATGTGGGTGCCATTGTGGCCAGCACCTGTTTTGTGGCCAATTGTATGTGGTAGGAGTGGTGGCATCACTTGCATAAGGAACACCAGGGGGTGAAGACAATGAAGGAGTGACAGGAACTTTGGACCAAGGACTCTCCAAGGAAAACCATGATAGGTTAAGGTGTCTCTATTTCATATTATTTACATGTTCTTTTGGACTGATTTTTGTACCTTTCTCACCAAGTTATAGCTTTCATTTGTGTATTTGTAATGTGTAATTTAGAAATGTTTCCACTGAAACTTGTGATAAAGTCATACAAATGAAGGAAAGATACATACAGAAAAAAAAAAACCTGTACAACTAATTTGAGATATATGTTGTAATAGTACTCAAATGAATGACCAAAAAGATCCAGTTTAATGGGCAAATTAGTGCCACAAAATTAGACCACCAAATAGTTTGAAACTACACATAAATTAGCTATTCTGAATAAGACATGAAGTCTAATAACTCTAGTAGTACTTTTGTTTCTATGAATCAGAAATAATAGAAATCTAGGTCTGAGACTTAAGGAAGTTCATTTCTTTCCTTAATCCTTACAGACATGTAGACCAGAGATGTTGAGAGTAAGAAGACACATTAGCCTCCCACACAAGGCGTCAATAAGGCATATGCACTAAAATGGGTTGGGAACAATCTAAGGCTAAGAAAATGACAACAGGAAATATAAAGAGCCTTGTGCTCTGTCATCAATACTTTGAATGCTCGAGAGAGGTCAAGACCTATAAGATTAGCCCCTTCTTCTGTCACACAAAAATTGAAAGGCTAGTTTAAACCATGCTTTCATAATAGCGCTATAAAGTAAGGTCATTCTTCCATGTATGCCAATATGAACATTCACATCTGCAGCAATTTGTGCGATGGTAAGCCATAAAAGCAAAAAAAAAAAAAGACCATTTGGTCATATATATTCTTAGGGAACTCAAGTGTTCAGAATCAATGAAACAGGAAAGTCACCAAGCAAGAGGACATCTTGAAAAAGTGACAGTCGCATTGGATTCATGTTAATTGAGCAACTTCTCCAGCTCAATTTGTACCATTGGTGGTAACATTTCTGTAGAGGGTGCTCATGATCAATAACATGACTGACAATGGTAAGCAAGAGGAATACTTTTCTTCCAATGGTATTAGCAAGATGCCTCTGTACTGTTAGTACATTTCCCATAAGCCCAGAAAATCCACAGTCTCTGCCTCTAATAACTGTGAATTATTGATCCTTGACAGGAAGGTAAAGATTCACATTAATCTACCAACCATCATCACTAACATGAATGAAATCAATGTTCAAAGCTAATACAAAACAAACATTAATACAAACCTGGTTAATCCTGATTTAATTGCAATATCCCTACTCAATGTGGTGTTTTAGTTTTACATCTATCAAGAGTAGAAGCTCTTTGAATATTTTTCAGAATATGCTTCTAAATGTCAGGCTTATTTATAATGAGTCTATAATTGTGACAAGTTTGACAGACTTTTACTAGTTTTATTAACCATTATTATTCCAGATTTCAAGACTTCTTACATATAAGCTTGCAAATAAAGGACACAAAATATTACTTCAAGAGCTGAAAGGAGTTTTTCATAGATTTCTTTAAGACTTAGAGTCATGTGCATGGGATTATCACAATATAACTTCCTCATATAATAATTGCATGTTAAGTCAAAAAAGTAACAAAGTCTTTGATAACTACTTTTACTCAAAATAGCTAATCTGAAACTGCTTCCATATGAAAAATACTGAGATATGCCTTAGTCACCTAACACATTACTACTCCCATTACATTTCATCATATAGAAATCAGTGAAGTTCCATATGTGGTATGTATATATATACCACATTTTCTTGATCCATTCACCTACTGAGGGGCATCTGGGTTGGTTCCATATCTTAGCTATGGTAAATAATGCTGCAATAAACATAGTTGTGCTGGTAGCTTTAATGTAGTCTTGTTTTTGAACATTTTGTAAATGCCCAAAAGTGGAATTGCTGGGTCATAGGGGAGCTCTATATGGAGTCTTTTGAGGAACCTCCATACTACTTTCCAAGGTGGTTGAACAAGTTTACACTCCCACCAACTGAAATTTTATGCCTCCATCAGAAAGAATGACATTGCCCCATTTGTTAGGAAATGGAAAGACTTGGAAAAATTATATTAAGTGAAGTAAACCAGGCCCAAAGAAACATAGGTCCCATGGTTTCCCTTATTTGCAATATCTAGTATATGTCTGAGTCAAGCAAAAAGGTCAGATAAGTTGATGTTTGGGAAATGGACCCTAAGATATGTATTCAAATGTTTTTTTTCTTTCATGTGATTGTTTCTAACACATTTATAAGATTATTTCTTTGTTGCTTTGTATGTCCCTCTCCCACGGTATAACCCCTGCTTTCACCGTATTTGATGTTGTTATAATTTGTGGAGGGGAAAGGAAAAAAAACCAAATCGTTTAAATAGGGATACAGGTGGACCTATTGCAACAATGAGGCGTACAAGTCGTTATGTAGAAAACGAACTTTACAACATTGGTAGGGGGGCGGAGGAGGGTTGGGTGGGGGAGGGGTGGAGGGAGGATGGGATGGGAAGGGGAAAAAAAGGAGGAGGCTACAATGCTTGATAAGAAATGTACTCATTATCTTGCCCATGTAATTGTAACCCCTCTGTACAGTATTTTCACAATAATAAAAAAAGAAATTAAAAAAAAGAAATCAGTGAAGTTTGTAAAGGATGCCAACTAGTGACATTTTAAAAACTGTCGTCTAGATGACTGTAAAGTAAGCCTGAAGGTTTCACATAATTTGATCTCAACAGGTATGAAGAGCACAAAACAATCCAAAATAAGCAGCATTGTTCTCTCGAATAAGGAAGTCAAAGCAGTTGTGAATGGATTGTAAAGAAGTAAAAATCCTTCCAGTGATCAGAACAGAGTTGTGTGCTTCACTAGTTCTGTCTCAAAGAACTCAGGAAACTGGGAGGGGTGACCACTTCCCACACTCCACAGGCCACATGGAGGCTTGGCACACAAAGAAAGATTCCACGGGCCTAGTGACTGGTCAATTATGAATTGGAATTCATCTGTCACTACAGTTGCCAGAGAAACCAACTTGAGATCTGTGGTACCTTTTGAGAGATGACTAAAGAATGGCCAAGATCCGTATTTGATCCTTGTGCTGAACAGTGCCTTACAGGCTTTTCCTTGTACTTACCAAGTGCCCGATTAGTAAAATGGGAGAGCAGAGCATATGGTTATGTCAGCCTACCATGGATTCCCAGTGCCCAACTGACAGTTAGTTGCTGTTAAACTGAAAAACTGCTACTTCAGAGACATGAATCTGCCACATTTCAAGGATATGACACCTATTGGGAACAAAAATGTGAAAACAAAACAATTCCATCTAGTGGGGAAACACCTTGACAAATACGAAGGCTTTCAATCATGTCAAACTGTTTTAAAAATGTCCACTTTTGCCATTTCTCTCCAGATATTTAATGTTTCCTAACACAAAAAAATAGAATAAATACAAGAGAGAAATCAATACTCTGCACATCCAAGTTGTTCAAACCTGCCACTGCAATCAAACTTTCTTCTTTTTCTCTGCAAAGAGCTCAGAGGCAGCTTCTCAGTTCAAGGATGAAGCATTCTCACTACACCTTCTCTAAATATAAATAAAGATAACAGAAACATTAACTTCCTGAGAATTTAGCCGAAGAATTGTTTTTAGCTGTACTCTCAGCAAGTTGTTTTTTTTTCTGGCCAGATTGAATGATTCTTTTATAAATGACCTTGTCAGTAAAACCTTTAATAATTGGTAACTTTTTTAATACTTAGTAATTGGTAAAGAAGGAGCTTTCTCATGAATCGTTAGAAAGAACTTAATGTACATTTTTAAAAGGATTATTTTCCTTGAACTTTAATACTCATGAAAGCTGTTATATCAGCAGCCTCAAAGACTGTAAACTTCCACTTATCCATAAAGTAGGAATAGCTTTCATTGGAAGGCCTGGAAATAGCAATAAAGAGACTTCAGTCTCCAAGATTGGCTGATAGATGAAGGGGTAGGGCAGGGTGGGTTAGAAGATCCAGTTGAGGCAATAATTGTGTGTTAATTTGTAAGGGACCCATATCTCCAGTCCACTCTGATCATTTCATCATTACTAACCTCTTCTATGCTCTAAAATATTGTTAAAAATCAGTCATTGAATGCTTCCCTTTCAGAACTCCCATGAATTCAATAATGAACTCCAGAAGCCTGGAATTTCTGATCAGCACATTTATTTTAGGTCAGCCTGAACTTTCTGCAAAGAACTTTGTTTGTTTGTTTGTTTGTCTGTCTGTTTATTGCCAGTTCTGTGGCTTGAACTCAAGGTTTGGGCACTGTTCCTAAGCTTGTTTTGCTCCAAGCTAGCACTCTGCCACTTGAACCACTGCACCACTTTTGGCTTTTTCTGTGTATATAGTACTAAAAATCAACCCCAGGGATTCATGCATGCTAGGCAAGCAGTCTACCACTAAGCCACATTCCCAGCTCCTTCTTCATATTAATTGACTTCTACTAAAGTGATATATGCTAGATGGAAGATTGGAAATATCAGCAAAGTGATATGCTTATAGATAGTAATGCAAGGACCTAATGCACAAAGAGACTAAGCTTGTTACTGTTTGTTTTTGCTTTCTACTTCTTAGGATTGAACACAGAGTATTATACATGGTGGGTAAAACTCTGTCACTAAATGTATTCACTACCTTATTCATGTAACTGTAAACCCCTGTACAGCATCTTTACAATAAAATAATCTTTTTAAAAAAGAGTAAAGGACATAAAAATAAAGTAAAAAACTCTGTCACTGAGTTGTGTTACCAGGCCTGCCACATTTTTGCTTGCATAGAATTTTTATTTGAGTGGTTTTTCAAATATTAATATTTTAACAAAATAATTGTTATTCTGAAGAGGCCATTCATGAGATAATACTTAAGATAACTTAATAGAAAAAACTTTATATCATTAATTTAATACTTCGCTTTGCTTATGGGGTCATATACAACATATAATTTTTAGAGGTCAAAGATAAAGTATTTTAGTATTCATGAAAAAAATTAGAGTACAATATGCTTGGTTAGTGTCTTCATTGAGTTCAGAGTTTGATTAAATAACAGACAAGTATGTATATGGTAACTTGTTTCTTTAGGAAAGATTTCTAATGAGCAATTGCATTGTTCCATATACTGTTTCCCAAGAAAATCAATAGTAATTGAGGGGAATGTATTGGATTAGTTTACTCTTATGTCTACCTACATTTTCACAAATTTTAACATGCATTTTAGGACACTGGAAAACAGAGATCACCTCCATTATTCATTTATAGTCATAAAACTTCCTTCGAATGACATACTTTGCTCCTTTTACCCTACGTGTAGTAAGCTCTTGTATGCATATTGCACAGAGAAGGACAATAATAGTAATTTATGACTACACAACAGAATTTGTTTTAATAAATGTGAATCAGAAAAGTTGAAAAGTTACACAAATATTATGATCTAGGATGGCCATCCATTCCCTAGTTGGACAATGACTGGGAAAAAAATCCCCTTTTTATCTATACTCAGCTAAATGTATATTTAAATATCCAAATTAGTTTTCTTATGATAAAAACATAAAATGTAGAATAGTTCATGCTTGGGAAACTTGGCAGGAGAAGAAAAGAATTTGTAAACTGGGTTATGTTGTACCTTGTTAGCATTCATGAAATACTGTGTGAAAAATCAACATATCCGTGTTTTAATTTTAGAGATGAAACTCTAGAATCAGTATAGAAAGTGGAGTCAAACTAGAACCAAATAGACATTCCCTAGTACAGATAATATTCTAGACTGTAGATTTTAGCCTATGGTAATTAGACTATACTAATCTAACCAAGGCCTAAAATAAGCAATGAATTATGAAGAGAGTCTGAGCATTTAGAGATGTTTGAAAAGCACCAAACTTGATGATACTCCATGGGGAGAGAGATGAAAGGATAATTTCATGTTTTTGTTGAATGAGTGAATGAATAATAGGACCATGGAACAAAGAAAAGCAACTAGCAGGGAATGACAACATCCATTTTATAGGAATTTCTGTGTAGTTGATGGGTGATCCAGAAGACAGCCTATAAAGAACACAGAATAAAACCTTCTGACTTCATTAGAGAATGGATATAATACTAGATACAATTTCAGTGAAATATCATTCCATAAGAATTCAATGCTCCCCTAGCTTATTATTGTCCTAGAGAGCATCTAAGACTACACCTTGGGTTTTAAGAATGAATGAGGGAATGAAGGAATGATGAATTCACTTTGTTATCTCTTACACCAATAAGGTTGATTTTGCATTTCTATATCTCCTACTACATTGAATTTCTTGATATTTTCTTAAATGTCCAAAATCTAGTCACTCACAAATGAAAACATTCAACTCGTATAGTTAATATAGTAAGTACATATTGATGTATTGAATGAATTAATATATTATTTGGAGTTAACCAGACAAGTTAACTGGTTGTCACAGTTACTATTTAAGGGCATAGTCATTCTAATTGCAGAAAGGCTTTAACTGTGTCCAAAAGCTGTGGTACTTCATTAGTTTTCCAGGGCTGCTGTAAAACATGCCACTAGGTGAGTTGCTTAATAGATATTTATTTTCACAACATTATCTATGTTAGAAGATCAAGGATAAAGGGTCAGTTGTTTATAGATATTATTTCTTACCTATTTTTATTATTCTATTTGTACATGTGTGCATCCAAGTAATATTTATATTGACCTAAGGTCTACTATAATAATTACAGTTTAATTTATCTCCCTTTTTAAGGTTATATCTGAGTATGGTTACTTACTCTATTACTTGGGGTTAAGATTTGAACATATATTGATGGAAAACAATTAAGTCATAACTAATACCATTGGAATTCTTGTAATATAAATGGCCTCTCTAGCAGTTACATAAATTGAAGTTTCATACATGATCAGACATTACCAAACAGAATGGTTTGTAATCTTCTTAATGTTTATATCATAGTTTTGTCTTTCTTTGGTGAATAAAACAATGTAGAAAATAAAATAAGATTTTATAAGATGATTGTATGGATTTATAAAAATATTGAGTGCAAATTTAAAAATCTACAATGTACATTTTGAGGATGTATATTTTAGAATGTTTATGAATTAGAAACATTGAAAGCAGCTATTTTTCTGGGTTGGAAGAATCATTTTTAAATATCTATACTATTCAAATTGATTCTCAATATTCAGAGAAATCCTTTCAAAACATTAATAGTATTCTTTAAAGAAGAAACAAGTTCTAGAATGCATATGGGCACACATACACATGTGCACGCACACACACACACACATTCACACACACAAAGAACCCAAAGCCACCTTGAGTAAAAATAACAATACAGAAGGAAGGCATATTTTTACCATATCAAAACATAATATAAAGTTGGCATAATCCAAACAGCATGGTATTGTCACAAAACAGACTTGCGGACCAATTTAACAGACTAAGAAGCTAAATAATTTTTGGCAAAGGTGTGATGAATATGTATTGGAGGAAGGACATTCTTTTGGATAAATAATGTAGAAAAATCAGATGATTCATACACAAAGGAATGAAACTGTGTCAACATGGATTGGATTTAAAATAAAATAAAAGTTCTGAACCTATGCAATCACTAGAAGGAAACATGGGGAGAATGCTTTAGGTTATTGTAATGTACAAAAATTTTTGGATGAAATCCTAGAAGCACAGAAAGCAAAAGGGAAAATTACACAAACAGGATTATGCTACTGCAGAGCAAAGGAACCAATAAGTAGAGTGAAGAGACAGCCTTTGGAATGGGTAGAAGTATTTTCAGTAGGTACATCTGACAAAGGTTAATATCCAAAACATACAAGGAATAACAAAATCTCAACTCTAAAGAAAAGTCCGACTTAAAGTTTGGCAATAGATCTAAATAAATGTTTATCACATTAAGATGCAAAAATAATAAACAGATAAATGAAAAATACTCATGATTAGTTTTCAAAAAACCGCAATGAGAAATATCCTCTCTCTGTTAGAATAGTTTCTTGAATTTATTTATTTATTTATTTTATTGTGAAAATACCGTACAGAGGGGTTACAATTACATGAGCAAGGCGATGAGTGCATTTCTTATCAAGCATTGTAGCCTCCTCCTTCGTTTCCCCTTCCCATCCCTTCTCATCTCCCCCTGTCCCCCCACCCCCAGTCCACCCTGCCGCGCCAAAGTCGTACAGTTTGTTTTTCGACATAACCTCTTGTACATCTCATTATTGTATTGGGTCCACCTATATCCCTATTTAAACAATTTGTTTTTTTTTCTTCCTCTCCCCAAATTATACCAACATCAAATAGAGTGAAAACAGGGTATGTTATAGAATAGTTTCTATAAAGAGACTACAGAGTGGTGAGGATGGAGAGAAAGGTATACATGTTTTGGGTATATGTAACCTAGAACAGCCATTGTAGAAAACAGAGCAGAAGCCCTTCCATATGACATCTATGTTTCTATGTTTCTATGCTTATTTCAACACTGCTTGGAATAGTCAAGAAATGGAAAAAAAAACTCCCTTATCTTTCAACTAATGTGCATATAAAGAAAATGTGGTCACTGTGTACAACAAAATACTATTTATCCATAAATGAAGGACATCTTGTCATTTACGGTAACATGAATGGAACTATAGACCATTAAGTAAAATAAGCTGAAAACAGAAAAACTAGTAGCACATACATGATCTCATTCATATATGAAATCTAAAACATTTGATTTTATAGAAGTGGAGGAGAATACAGTGGTTAACACAGGTTGGAGAGAGTTGTGGAGGATGGCGCTGATCATTATGGACTACCTAGCAGTTGGGGGCGATAAGTTATGGCCTATTACTGGGCAATATATTACTATAGATAACAATATAGTACTACCTATATCAAAAAGGTAGAAGGATTTTGCAAGCTTTCACCATCAAGAAATAATAAATGAAGCCGGGTGCTGGTGGCTCACACTTGCAATTCTCAGGAAGCTGATGACAGTTCAAAGCTTGCCAGGACAGGAAAATCCATGAGATTCTTATCTCCAATTGCTAGCCTTGAGCAAAACAACTAAGGGAAAGGACCCAGACACTGAGCTTAAATCCCAAGACTGGCACACGCAAAAGAGAGAAGTGATTGAGAAGATATTTTAATCTAATTTTAATAGGTACAGATACACTGAATATTGCCTGCTTCCCCATTAGTATGTATGAGTTGTATATTTTTAGGTCAAAAAATAAATTAAAAATGCATCTTGTGAATACTCTGGGTTTTTAAGAGAGTCAGTGTAATTATGACATTTGTTTTCTGTATTGCACAAGGGAAATGGCTCCTATTTTAAAAAAAATGATAAATAGAGCAATTAAAAATACTTCTATAATCAGTGCTCTTGTGTTAATGATAAATTATGACTTAAAGAGTAAGTGCTTATTAAGAAAATCTCAAGCCCTTCCTTTAAAAGTGACCCTAAGGTAGACATTCCTAAATAAATGGAAGGTTTAGATACAGTGCTGGCAAATTGATTCTAACTTGAAAGGTAGAATGCAGAGAAATCAGCCTCCATACATGTGGAGAAGCAGGAATGTGAAGCGGGGATGTGACAGTCGATGAGCCTGTATTTCTCTGTGCTATTGTCACTCTTCATACTTGTATTGTGAACAGTAAAACTATTTCACTTCTCCGTTCGTGAGGCCCAAGAGAATTATGAAAATAAATCTCTTATTTCCTAGGTCCAATTTGCCCTTGGGTATTAGCTAACTATTCTTTTCCTTTTCCTCAAATGGAGCACTGTGATTTCTGGGAATGCCTAATATTCCTTATTCTATAATAAAGAGCTCAAACTTAATTTCTCATTAAAGAACGTTTTTGCATCTAATTTAACAAATAATGTAAGCTTTGGGAGAAGAGAATAAGTCTAACCTGCTCATTGGGCCAACCTAAACTTTTTTTTTCTGAATCTTTACCCATTTTACATAATCTACTTTCCATGTAGCAGCAAGACTGATCTGGAAATCAGCATGTATGTCAAATTGGAGAATATCCATGTAGAGTAATTTATACAAGGAACCAATTTAAACACCTCATTTAAATTTCATGGAGATCATCTTGCTTGTCCAGCAACTGGCAATGAAATAAGGTTAGGAGGAGCATACTCTTTATTATCTCTCATTTTGTTTCTCTTTGACACTAAAATTGAGTCTCTAAAGAGTCCTGTATCCAAACAAGAGAAAACAAAAATGATGTTCCAGAACTTTATTTCTGAAGGGTCAGATTTCTCCTACGAGCTAGATCCTAGTCTTTTGCCAGAATTAGGTCATATGGACCAACTTCTGTGGAAGGATCGAAAGATAAGAGCTAAACTTTTTATTTTGCATAGTAAATAGAAGCCAAGTGAGGGTGTTGATAGGTAGCCAACAAACATGTCATCTGTAAGATCTTTTGCTACCTTTTGCTCCTAGATGGGGTAGATCATCTCAAACTCTTCAGTGGAAGAAAGAAGAAAAAAAAAAAAGAAGGATAACTTAGCTGATTCTATTTTTTTTTAATCCCAGGTTCTTACAAGGCTGATGATGCTGGATCACATGAATCCAAAGTCTAAGGATATCCTAGAAAATACAGCAAGTTTCAATCACACAAAAACCATTCAGCTATATTCATATATATTAAGAAATGTCTGTTTCTCATTTCTATCACAGAATGTGTGATACTTCATAATTACCTATTTCAGACTGCAGTGTTTAATGCAATGCCAATTTAAAAGAAGATTCTTTAAATTGGATTTTTCAAGATTTTGGCCAACAATTTTTGTTCCTTTCTCTTAACCATCAATATACCTTTATTAACTTATACATTTGGTGTAGAAGTGAGGAGTGAGATGAGAAGCAAGTTATTTAAGTAGCGTCTTTGTTCATAAGCCTTGAAATCTAAGTAAGGCAGGGTAAAGATGTACATTTCCTAAAAAAAAATAAAACAGATGGTTAGAACAAATTGCTTGCTAATCAGATAACTTTAACTCTTTATATATTTTTGAAGGAAAAAATACAAGGCTAAAAATGTTTCAAATAATCTAGTTAATGTTCTATGTTGTATGTTTTATCTGAAATAGAAACTCCAAATAACATTATCAATCTATCTCAGGAAGAATTTCAAAAAAAGGGGGGGAGGGAGTGATCTAAATGGTAAGAACTTCAAAATAATAGAAAATGTTTTCTATGAATAATTTACTTAGCACTTAAAATTAATTTAAAGAATTATAAGCCTTTGGCAGCTAAAGAAATACTCAAATAGAACACATTGGAGTCAGATCCTCTCAGCATGGTAGAGACTCATAAACTACAAGGGCATAACCATAATGATCTAAGACCACTCACTAAATGCCAATTTTAAAGGTTATATCATCTTCCTGAAATATCACATGGGAACCAGGTCCTTAATATGTGGTTCTTTGTGGGCAAGTTCAAGATCCATTATACAGCACTATGCTTATTGTTTATATAATGAGTGATTTTTTTCTGAAAAAGCATCATCATATTTTCATCTCATTATGGGACCCTCAGAACTTAGTTCAAATTGTTATGAACTTTCTGCTTACCTTTTAAAAACTGCCAACCAATGTACTGAATTATAAATTAGAACAATTTTTACCACACATAGAACCATTGCTATATGTGAGACATTTTAGCTATCTTAATTCAAAACTCTTAAAAGGAATTAGTTTGGAATGGTGATTACTAAATTTCTCTTATAGATAATAATAGGAGTCTTTGGGGACATTAATTTGTTTCAATTTAAAGAGGCATTTTCTGTTAAATCTAAGGTTTGAATCCAAGTCTGTTTGAATGGAAATTATGCATTCCTAAAAATGCACATAGTTTTCCAAAAGCAGATCTTCCACAAACTGTGATTTTTAAGAAGTGATCATTTTTATTAAATAATTGAGTAATTATAAAGAATAAAGCACTATCATTGGTGCTAATAAGGATTTAAGAAAGATTCACATTCATTCAACTTTGTTAATATTTATTATATAAATAACCAGCTTTCAAAACAAAAGCCCATTTCCTTATAAAATAGATAGTTTGGATCAAGACAGATTCTTGACTTTGGAATCTCTTTGAAACAATGTCCTACATATTCAACTGGAAAAAAAATAAGACAAAAAGATGATAATGGAGGAATTGGGAGTCAGTAAGTTAAACAGTAAGAAAATAGGCTATACAATTCACAGAAAGACTTCTTATCAAAAGGCAGAGAAACCACTCAAGGATTACATTAAGTAATAGGGTTAAGAAGAATATGATCTGAAAAAAAAACTGAGTATCTTCTAATAACTGTAAGTACATGAGTTCCTAAAATGCCATAATATCCATGAAATTATGTTGCATAATGTAATAACACGTTATGGTACCATTAACACATTATAACTATGTCATTTGTAAGGCTAATTTTTTTGTGTAAAACCACTTAACTACATAAAATTGAAAATAATGATTATTGTAACTGCTTTCACTTTTCATCTTTAGAAGTTCAGGATTAAATACTTCATATGCAGTTATTTTATGGTGATATGTATTTTTATGGAGTGGTCATATAGAGTTCTAAGTAATAATTGTCTTAAAATTCCCATATACATAAATCATAAGATCTTTTCACATATTATCATTATGAGAAGTCAAGGTAAGTCATTTAACATGCATTACAATGAATATAAAGTTATACATGGAATTTGGGTAAAAAATCTGAAAGTTTCAAGATAAAACTTAATGCTAAAAACATACAGATACTATGGCTATCTAACCTAATTAAGCCCAATTTTCTTCTTCTTTTAAAATAGTTTTTATATATGGTGTCATAACTATGTATAATTTTATATTTTATACATTAAAATATAGCATATTTATTTATTTACTTATTAAAGTCACACACACTTTTGCATCTTCACACTGAGAGTCCTCATTATCTTAAATATAGTATATTTAATTTAATATAGTTTTATACATTCTATATATTACATAATTATACATTTTATATATTATATTTTTATATTATGTATTTTATAGTGTTTATATATTATACTATAGATTATAAAATCATATATACAATCCATGTAATAATTCATCTTGAACCGATTTATTTTAGAGGGAAAATATGTCTAGGTTGTTTTTGTTTAGATTCTTTTGAGAAGAAATACAGAGGGAAACAAAGGAAACAAGCTAAGGTTATTTTCTCTATGTTTAAGTTATGAACCCTAACAGTAAGAGTGGGTACAGTATGCTTAGTGTCAAAGAGCTAGTAAGTAAACCAGAGAAGTTTCTAAAATATCATTTATTCAGTTAACTTTATATGAATATATGTTAGACAGCAGGCAAATCTTTAGGTAAAGTTTATAAAAATACATAACATACTATAGCTATCCTTAAGAACCTGATCATGTGATGAACAGAGGCAAACACTTGGACTGAAATATAAAAGTAAAGGATACATTTTTGAAGATGCTATAAAAATTTACCTATAAAGTCTTTCTACAATATATATAGTGAATACAAGAAAACAACACATTAAGAGAGTAAGAAATACTGTCACTTTATTTAAATTTGTCCTTGTAAGTTTTACTTACCCATTATTTTTTCCTCTCCTGTCTTTTCTTTTGTCTATTTAGATTTGAATATGCAAGAAAAACTACTTTTATATTCAAAACAACCTGATAAATGCCATAGTAATATTCCAACAGGAGACAATCTTTAATCTTAATAAATCTTTTTGTTTACCTTTAAGAATAGGTAATAACTATAAATGGTGATAGTGTACAAGTGTTGATCAGGTTAAAATTTCAATTTCAGAAACAATATCCTTGTCCCTGTTATCCTGATTTCTTCAAATCTCAACTTCCAAGACTTTACATGCTTTCTCTATTAGAGCTTCTAATGTACAAAATTGAGCGATGTTCCCTTTAAGATATGAATTCATTCCCAGATGGCTGTGTACATTTTTTTTACTACTTTCAAGGTTATAATGTGTAGATGTTTAAATGTTAATATAAATTTTAAACTCTGATTTTTTAATGTACCCTTTTCCAAGATTTATTGTTGGGATTTTTTCCTTCTCTTCATTCCCTTTCTTATTTATTATTTCATTCTTACATGCTCCTAAAAAATGCGGCCTTAAGGAGACCACAACACAACTCCATTCCCCTTTACTTTTTATCATTTCTTATATTTCTTCTTTTTTCTCCTATATTCCTTCCTTTTTCATTGCAATTTTGTTGGCAACACTTTCCAATTATTATCAGCTGCAAATTTAATTAACATGGTGTTTATTTCTTCTTCCAGATAATTAATAAAGTTGTTAGAGAAAACTTGGATGAATACCAAGCACCCCATCAGACACCTCCCCTATGTTGGATGCTCTGCCATTTATAATTACCTTTTTCTTAGGGTCTTTAAGCAAATTTTCAGTGTTGATTCCAGTGCCAATTTAAATTAATTTGGAGGGAACTACTTTAAGAAACACACCAACTGTTTCACAGTCCCATCTTAGTCTGAATTCTGTAAAATATTTATACTTTAATATTCATGCCAAAACGATAGTAATGAAATAGAACATGTAAGCCCAAGGAGAGCAAAGTCTGAACATTCTCAATGAGATAGCATGGTCTCAATAAACATTGAAGACAAAGCTCTAATTGCATTATTTATGAGCTAAATGAGAACATGAAGGAAGCATTTCCTTTTCACCTTTGGTGCCACTTATTTCCCATTTCACTTAACTTAATGAAATTAGTAGCTGATTTCAACTTTTATTAATCGTTTTTTGGCATATAATGTTAGATAATAATATATTGAAGAAATGATTAAGTTTTGTCCAAGAATGCTTTCAAGAAAGCCTTATATTCATATGTAAATTGAGTTTAAGCTTTTTAAAATGGAAACTTTAAGTACTAACCCAAGTTTTCTCATAATTTTTAACCCTTCACATACTTGAAAGACATAGGATGAGGTCCAGGGAAAAGGATGGACAAATGAAGAGAAGAAGGAGAAAATACAGACAACTAAGAAATTAAGAGGTGTAAGGGAAGGGTTGGGTAGGAAAGAGATGAGTGCAAATGTTGAAAGGGTGTGACACTGATCAAGATGTGTTGTATTTACAAATTGCTTTGCTAAATGGCAATTCTTGGTATAGCTATTAAATACAATATTAAAAATAAATTGAAATTAAATTTAGAAAAGAAAAATTATCTAAATCATGTCTTTATTTTAATATATTGTATTTGTATATTAAATTTTATTTTTCCATTAACAGAAACTCTTATTATGTAAGTATACTATTATTGAATTTTATCATATATGAATCCTAAAGTCCTAAAAACAACTTGAAGCTGGAATCAACATGACATATTATTTCATGTAATTTCATTCACCAAAAAACTTGCGTCCACTAAAAGAATGATAGGTAGATTGTTGAGAAATCTAATCATGTGAACCACAGAACAGCTTTTTGATAATCAGACCCTTGAAGTTTCAGGTCTTTCAGAAAGAAATTTACAGTCAGTCATTCCATGAACTATTGAACTATTGTACATCTTTTGTGAATTAGTTGGCTTACACACTTATCCAGAAGACAGCTATCATCATAAGAAAATGTAAATGAGTGGCATTGATATAAATAAATTGTTATAATACAACAAATACATAATTTGTGCAATTTTAGGCTGTATATTCAATTACAGGAAATGGACAGATATGCCAATGATCATTTGTCATAGTTACATGCAAGCTATACCTATTTATTAATAGAGAAAATTATCTAGGAGCTCTGAAAATAGGGCCAATAAATGAATCTCCATAGCCAATAACCCTTGCTTACATCTAATTACAATTGTCAAACAAACATAATTTAGAGGTATGTATTTAATTTTCTTTACACATAACTTACTAAGTAATTAAAATAACTTAAACATACATAATATGCTTAAATGTTTTCAAAGGGAATAGTTTGGCTTTCCATTGTTAAAGTTGTATTCTATGTTTAAAGTGCAGCGATTCTATCAGTATTTTTTTCCTGAATGGGAGCTGATGATCATATGACTAAATGAGCTACATAGAAAGTTAACACTAAACAGATTTTTCTTTCAGGTGTGAGACTCACTCTTGCCAAACTATTCCTATACAACCCAATTTTCCAAAAAAGCTACTACATTTGAGGTCATAAAACATGTCTTCACTTACATGTGCATGCTAGTATATTGATACAATGCTACTACCTGTGAATTTGATAAAGAAAATTCTCACATCATATTGGTGACATTTTCTTTGAAGTGAAGTAAAAAAGGAATGTGTAAAATATTAGGATTTATATAATACTTGTAGTTACTAAGTTAAAAGCCAAACATAGTTGAAGACAGAGCTACATATACATTTTAACTATTTTCTTTCATGAAAACTCACCAAATTTACTGTGAAGAAGCATGAAAGTGAAAAATATTTAATTTTTTGACCGACTATGAAGATAAGAAAAATATCAGAAAAGCAATTATTTTATAGAACTTAGAACCAAAAGCAGTTGAAATAAAATGTGTCCACAAAGAAGGGATTGGTAACATATATGCATATGTAAACAAGTCAATGTATGTATATAAAATCTGTTGTAGAATAAATTGAAATTGCATCTTGACAAACTTCATACACGTATTTTTTTGGGGGAGGGGTAGTCTTGGGGCTTGAACTGGCCTGAGAGCTCTCCCTGAGCTCTGCAGCTGAAGGCCAGTGCTCTACCAATTGAACCAATGGGCCACTTCTGGTTTACTGGTGGTTAATTGGAGATAAGTCTCATGTACTTTCCTGCCTGGGCTGGCTTTAAACAGCAATCCCCAGATCCAGCCTCCTGAGTATCTAGGATTACAGGCATAAGCCACCAGCACCTGACTATGTACACATAATTGTACACTCAGACCTCTCAATAATAAATAAAATAAAGTTAATAAAATATCTCTACCTGAACTAATGATATTAATAAAACTAATATTTAATTATATATTAAAACAAAGTACTAATTTGGGAGGCTGAAGCAGGAGGATTATGCATACCAGGGCAGCCTGGGGTACATAGTAAAATCTTGTTTCGGATAATAAAGCAAGACAAAATAAAATGTTTCAAATCATTAGCTCTAGAGAAGATTAACAGTATAAAAGAAGTAATCTAAGATGAATAAGTAGATAAACGTACCTTAAAGAAAGTCAGAAGATCAAAAGAAGAAAAGGTGATATTAACAAAATTGCAAAGGACTTGTTGAGGACAATTGAGATAATACTGCATCAACTGGAAAACATGCTCCTGTTTGTGAAAAGCACATGATGCAATAATTAGCTCCTGAATTTGATTGTTAATTAATTAATTGTTAAAGTATCATTTTGTTAAACTATCATTAATAAAATAACAGAAGGAGTAGAATTTACTGAAAACCTCCATTAACTTAGCATAAAATATCAAAGATTAAACACTTGAACTAAAAATAGAGACCCATGGACTTAATTTTGGATGGTAATTTTTTTTCTACAATAATTTAGTTCATTCGTTAGTCAAAGATAATGAGAGGCTATAATGTGCCACACAATATCCTCATGGAATTTTCAAGGTAATGATTAACAATGCTTGTTTCATAGATTTTACATGTCATTAGTGTACACATAACCAAAGATATTCAAAAGATAGGGAAGAGAAAATATACAGAAAACTAATAAATTTCAAAGATTTTTTATTAATAAGTTTTTTATTGTGAAAATACCGTACAATTACATGAGCAAGGTAATGAGTACATTTCTTATCAACCATTGTTGCCTCCTCCTTTGTTGCCCCTTACCATCCCTGCCCTCCCAGCCCCCCCCCCCCCACCCACCCCCCCCACCCCCGTTCATTTTTTGACATAAGGTCTTGTACATCTCATTGTTGCACCTGTATCCCTATTTCAACAATTTGTTTTTTCCCTTCCCCTCCACAAAGTATACCAATATCAAATACAGTGAAAACAAGGGTTATACCTTGGGGGAGGGACATATAAAGCAACAAAGAAATCATCTTATAAAAGTGTTAGAAACGATAGCAAGAAAGAAACCATTTGAGTCCTTATCTTGGGGTTCATTTCACCTAACACCAACTTATCTGACCGATTCTGCTTGTCTCAGACATATACTAGTTATTGCAAATAAGGAAACCATGGGAGCTATGTTTCTTTAGGCCTGGCTTACTTCACTAATATAATTTTTTTCAAGTCTTTCCACTTCCTGAAATTTCAAGCATTGTAGCCTCCTCCTTTGTTTCCCCTTCCCATACCATCTTCCCCCGCCCCTCCACCCAATCTTTTACCACATGCAATTTCAAGCTGCCAAAGTGAATTCACAGAGCTGGAAAGAATGGCTAAAATGTCAGCATTTGTGTACTAAGATGAACCAGATTCAGTATTCCAGTGGTGGGGTACAAGTAAATAAGTCACATTTTATTTCCAGGTATGTAAAGCTTCAGGAGTTCATCATTCAGAAGCCCTTTCTAGGAATGAATATAAAATTCAAGGAAAATAAAGTGTGCAAATGAAACTCAACTTATTCAGGAATGTTTGCAGACTTAGGTTGTCCAAATTTTTCTGCCATTTGTTAGTACAAAAAGGCAATTCAAAACTCTAGCTGTCCAAGGAAGTTTTAGCTGGAGGTTTTGGCTATTGATTGAATGTAATTTTTAAAATGGTGCAATTAGAAATAATTTGTTGGAAAGCATTATATTCAGTTTCTACAGAATTAATTACTACATGGGACATTCTGTGTTCAACAAACCTGGTTTTTTCTTTTTTAATTTTTTTTTGTCGGTCATGGGGCTCGAACTCTGGGCCTGGGTGCTGTCCTTCAGCTCTTCAGCTCAAGGTGAGCGCTCTACTACTTGAGCTACACCGCCACTTCCGGTTTTCTGGTGGTTTATTGGAGATAGGAGTCTCACGGTCATTCCTGCCCGGGCTGGCTTTGAAGCGCGATCCTCATATCTCAGCCTCCTGAGTAGCTAGGATTAAAGGCGTGAGCCACGGGTGCCCGGCACAAACCTGGCTTTATAAATAGGATAATATTTAACTTTCCACTCACTACCAATATTCACAATTAATCTTTATACAAAATATAGAAAACAAGCTTATGCAATTTAAGCATAAAATGGCATATATGTAATATAATGAATAATGCATATAATATAAATATATAAATAAAACATGTGGTTTCTTATTTGCATGATAAATGAATTTGTGAGAACTTTGCATATCATTTGCATGATAAATAAAATATTCAGGATAAAACTACATTGCCTAAACTAATGTAATTGATAATTTGAAACTAGTGGCACAACAAAACAAACTTTGAAGAGGTGGGAATGATAATATTCATGTCTTATACAAACATATAAAATCAAAGAATTAGGAATCAAGAAATCAAAGAAACAAGATATTATTAATATAACTAAAGGCAAAATGTAGTTCATATATTTTAGAGTAGTTTATTAATGAGCTACAATTATTTTCCTTAATGGAAAATAAATAGAAATTATATCTCACTGACCAATTAAAAAAAAGACATTTAAAAAATAAATTAAATCTGGATCTAGGAGTAAGAAGTTGATAGAAAAGCTCACTTTTAATTTTATATCTTTTTGTACTTCCAAATAAAAATGTAATTATACACATACAGATATATATATACAGCACATATACATATTTAGTCACAGTCAGTTTCAGCAAAAATATCTTCTTTTCTATAGGATTTAACACTATAAAGCCATTAAAACAATCCATATCCTTACAGACAACCTGTAGTAAGCATTTTTAGAGGACATGGCAAATATGGATTAAGTTATTCCCCATTTTATATTTCCATATGAAATATTCTTAAAATGGAAACTTCTATTTAATGTTATCATGGAGAGTACACACACATCTGAATACACACACACACACACACACACACACACACACACACAATTACATCCTTAGGATGATAACCCTATCCATAACCTGTAACATGAAACTACAACCAAGAAAAGAAAGGAAGCAACCATGTTATGTTTTACTTTAATATCTTCTCTTTTGTTATCTAACTATTGGAAACCATATTGAGTGACTTAAAAGAAAGCTCTCCTGTCAGTTGAATATTACATGATATCATTTGGAAGTGTGCCTAGGTTACTAGATCACAAGAAAAGATGGCTGATGAAAGTAATTGTTGTCTTGTAAAACAGACTGTCTAGAGATTCATCTATTCCACCACTTGAGGATACAAGTTGTCTATGAACCAGGGGATTGGCCCTCCTTTGACAAAGAGCTGTTATGGACATTGTGATCTTAGACTTTCTAGTCTCCAGAACTATAGAAAAAAATTGCCATTTTTTAAAGTTTCACATTATTTTTTATAGCCATCTGAACAGACTAAGATAAGAACAAACCTAAGCATTTAGGTTAACAGCAAATGAAAAGAATTTGGAAAAATAGAAGTTGAATACTTAATGTCAAGTATAATTAAAATAACATTTGAAATAAATGTTATGATATTGACATACTTTTAGAATTAAACTTAAGGTACCATGATATTTTGGATGAATGTGTTTCCAAATTTTTGTTAACTGTACACAAATTATATAATAAAAAAGTAAAAAAAAATAAACCTTAATCTGGCTTTACACATGAAGATATTGAGTTAATAAAATCACTATTATTTACTATAATGTTCAAATTTTAATATGACTGGTCAGTCTCTATAATATCATAAATTCTTAGTCAGCAATCAAAAGTGCCATAGTCATATTCTTTATCACAACATCTCCTCATTCTAATATCAATCTACAGGAATATTGATGTCTAAAGTAGACAAGCCACTTTACCAGCACATGAAAAAATATCAGACCTTGTAATGAAATCCATTTTACTATAGTATTCAGAAGGAAATCATGCTTTAACACAGATCCACAGGGGACAGGGCCAGTGCTCTGTATACTAGGAGAGCCATGCTGAGCAAAGAATTCAATTTCACAATGTGATTCACAGAGATGGTTTCACACAGTTGTTTGCTTTCAGCATCTTGCGAGGGGGAAAAAAAGCATTTTTTTGCTTGGTTCTTTTTTAGTCTTCATTTGTTTATCTGCTCATATGCTGGGATTTATTTTCTCTTCTATATTTGTAGTTACATTTATCTTCCTCTTGTCAGTGTAGGAGTACCTTTCTCAGTGCTGGCTTAGTAGTCATAAATTTCTATAGTTTTACTTTTTGTTGTATATCATAGAAGGTTTTATTTTTCTCTTAGCTCTTAAAGATAGCTTTACTGGGTCAATTAATCTAAGTTGGCAGTTGCTTAACTTCAGTACTTTAAATATATCATTCTATATCCTCATTGCTTTTAAGGTTTCTAGTGAGAAATCTGCTATTATTCTAATGGCCTTACTACTTATATGACTATTATCTTCTAGCTTTTAATATAGTTTTCCTGTTTTGCAAATTGAATGTTTTCACTATACTATGTCTTAGGATAATTATGTTCTGTGTGAATCTTTTGTATCTTAAAGGCTACTTGTACCTTAATAGCTGCTTCTTTCCCAAGGTTTGAGAAACTTTCTCCTATTACTTTATTGAAAATTCTTTCTAGCTTTTAACTTTCACTTCTTCTTGTTCTGTGCCTACAGTTTTTTTAGGTTTGGTCTCTTAATAATATCTTTGAGAATTTGCAGGTTCCACCAATATTTCATTATATTTTATTTTGCTGATTTTTATGTAATGTCCTAATAGATCTGTAACATCCTTGAGCCCTATATTCTGTCCTCAGTTTGATCCACGCTACTGGAGAGATTTTCCAGAAGATTTTTATTTGGCTTGTTGATTTTTCTGTTTACAAACTATTACTTAAATGCATTTCCAGGATTTTTGTATCTTTTTAATGAATTCCAATTGTATAATATTCTCTTTATTTCACTCATTTGCTCATTTGTATTCTCATCAAGTTTTTTTAGTTGTTTGTTTATTTTATTTAGCCAGGCCTGGGCTTGAAGTCAGGGCTAGGGCACTGTCACTGAGCCTTTTGTGTTCAAGGCTAGTACTCTACCACTTGAGCTACAGCATCACTTCCAGCTTTTTTTTAGTAGTTTATTAGAGATAAAAGTCTCATGGTGACTTTTCTGCCTAGGCTGGCTTCAAACCACGATCCTCAGATCTCAGTTTCTGAGTAGCTAAGATTACAGGAGTGAGCCACCAGTGCCTGGCTAGCTGTTTATTTTTAATCTCTGAATTCATTCAGCTTTTTATTCACTGTTTGCATTATAATACTTAAACACAGAATCGTAATCTTTTATTAAAATGACTCATTTAAATAACAGAATCTTGGTTGCACATAACAGTGTGCACCTATAATACCAGCTATATGCGATATAGATTTGGGAAGAACACTGTTGGATGTTAGCCTAGGCAAAACACAAAACAACAACAACAAAAAAAAACTAGCAAAACAATACCTCAATGAAAAAGACCGGAATGATGGCATACATCTGTAATCCTAGCTATAAAGGAAGTGGAAGTAGTATTTTCATCATTTAGAAGATTCTATCTAAAAAGTAAGTAAAAGCCAAAAACACTTAAACACTTGAGTATCACTCAAGTGGTACAAAATGTGCCTAGTGAGAGTAAAGGCTCATGTTCAAAAACTAGCACCAACACAAATAAAAATAGCATCTTGAGAGAAAATTTTATAAACATGAAGTATATGAAAATATCTATCAATTATCTTCATAAAAAGTTCTTACAAGTATTATTACCTCATAAAAGGATAAAGAATTCAAATTTATGCATTTTTTGATGATGGTGTCTTTTTTAATATATATATATATATATTTGGTTTTATTTTATTTTTTTATTGTGAGAATACCATACAGAGGATTAATATATTTTTATTGTAAAGATATTATGCAGAGGGCTTACAGTTAAATGAGTAAGGTAATGAGTACATTTCTTATCAAGCATTGTTACACCCTCCATTGTTTTTCCCCTACCATCCCTTCACTTCCCACCTCCCCAACCCCTCCCTTCCCCTACAAAGTGGTAAAGTTCATTTCCAACATAGTGTCTTGTATATCTCATTGTTACAATGTGTCAACCTGTATCCTTATTTCGGCATTTTGTTATTTCCCCTCCCCTCCCCAAATTAGAAAAATGTAAACAAGATGCAGAACACTGGAATCAAATACACTGAAAACAAGTGTTATACCATGGGGGGGAAGAATGTACAAAAGAAACAACAAAATCATATAATGCTTTATAAGTACATTAAAAACATCAATAAAGATAAAACCTCAGGAACAGCACCCAACCCAGAGTTCAAGCCCCACAAGTAACCCCTCTATCCCCCCAAAAAGATAAAACCTCTTGTGTCTCTATCTTGGGGTTCATTTCGCTTAGCATCATCTTATATGGTCATATGTACATAGCTTTTGACATTTTCTGCTTGTCACAGACATATACTACTTATTGTAGATAAGGGGAACCATAGGACCTATGTTTCTTTAGGCCTGGCTTACTTCACTTAATAGAATTTTTTCCAAGTCTTTCCATTTCCTAACAAATGGGGCAGTGTCATTCTTTCTGATGGAGACATAAAATTCCATTATAGATAGATAGATAGATAGATAGATAGATAGATAGATAGATAGATAGATAGATAGATAGATAGATAGCATACACCCATTTTCTTGATCTGTTCATTTACTGAGGGCATCTGGTTTGGTTCCATATCTTAGCTCTGGTGAATAATGCTTTGATAAACACAGTTGTGCTGGTAGCTTTAGTATGGCCTTGTTTGTGATCATTTGGGTAAATGTCCAAAAGTGAGATTTCTGGGTCATAGAGGAGGTCTATGTGAAGTCTTTTGAGGAAGCTCCATACTGCTTTCCAAAGTGGTTGAACAAGTTTACACTAACACCAACAATGCAGTAGTGTTCCCTTTTGGCCACATCCCCTCCAGCATTTGTTGTTATTAGAGTTCTTGATTATAGTCATTCTAACTGGGATGAGGTGGGATATCAATGTTGTTTTGATTGGCATTTCTTTTATGGCCAGAATTTAAGCATTTCTTCATGTGTCTATTGGCCATTCTTATTTCCTCTTTTGAAGTTTCTTGTTAAGTCTTTAGCCTACTTATGTATCAGGCAGTTGTTTCTTCGAGGATTTGTTGGGGAATTCAATTTTTGAGTTCCAGCTATATTTTAGATATGAGACCTTGTCCCTGTATGAGACCCTGTATGGCTAGTGAAGAGCTTCTCCCAATCCGAGGGCTTTCTATTGATCTTGTTAGCTATGTCCTTTGCCATGCAGAAGCTCTGCAGTTTTATGCAATCCCGTTTATCCAACCTTTCTTTGATTTGTTGTGTTTCTGGGGCTCTATTAAGAATATTTCAGCCTGTGCCAAGGAGCCCTAGAGTTTCTTCTATTCCTTCTTGTAATATTTTCAGGTTATCTGCTTTGACCTTGAGGTCTCTGATCCCTTTGGAGTTGATTCTGGTGTATGGTGATATATGGGGATCTAGCATTAGTTTTCTACAGATGTTTAACCAATTTTTCCAGCACCATTTACTGAAGAAGCTGTTTTTCTTTTTTTTTTCCCCCTCTTTGCTTTTTATTTATTTATTGTGAAAATACCGTAGAGAGGAGTTACAATTACATGGGCAAGGTAATGAGTACATTTCTTATCAAGCATTGTTGCCTCCTCCTTTGTTTCACCTTCTCATCCCCCCCACCCCCACCCCCGGCCTGGCCAAAGTTGTAAAGTTTGTCTTTCAACATAAGGACTTGTACATCTCATTGCTGCAGTGAGTCCACCTGCATCCCTATTTAAACGATTTGTTTTTCCCCTTCCCCTCCACAAATTATACCAACATCAAATACAATGAAAGCAGGGGTTACAGCGTGGGGGAAGGACATACAAAGCAACAAAGAAATCATCTTATAAATATGTTAGAAACAATCGCAAGAAAGAAAACAAAAAATATTTGAATCCTTATCTTGGGGTTCATTTAACCTAACATCAACTTATCTGACCTTTTCTGCTGAAGAGGCTGTTTTTCATTCATTCTATTTTTTAGCTCCCTTGTCGAAGATTAGGTAGGTATAGGTCTGTGAGTTCATTTCTGGGTCTTCAGTTCTATTCCATTGGTCTTCAGATCTGTTCTTGTGCCAGTACCAACCTATTTTGATGATGGTATCTTAAATGGTGTGCTAACTAGCAAGAATGGCTTCAAAATAAGGTTTTGTTTCTTTGTTTTGAAATATAATTTTTTTTATTTTTCAAGAATTAGATAATGAAAATTAATTTTAGAAGAGATACTTAGAAACTGGGCACAGTGGTTTATGCCTGTAAGTCTGGTTACTCAGGAGGTTAAGATACAGAAGACTAGCATAGGCAAAAATTATGGAGACTTTATCTCTGAATAAGCCAAGCAGGATGGTCCACCTATCATCTCAGTTAGTTGAAAGCATTAGCAAGACTATAGTTTGAGGCCAGTCCTAGGAACAATTATGAAAGCCTATCTGAAATGTAATTGGAAGCAAAAGTGCCAGATAATAGATTAAGTGTCAGAGTGCCTGGATAACAAGTATGAAGCCCTAATTTGAACCCTAGTACCGTGGGGAGGGGGGGGATGGATATATAAAGATGACTTACCTTCTGGGATTTTTCAGTCAAATTCATGTGTTTCCTCCGAAGATTTATATTTGTGTACCTTAACACAAAACAGAAAAATTTCTAACACATCTTCAAATCTTCTAAACAGAAGGTATAGCATTGTTAAAACTATTTGTCATAAACATTTAAGTCATGGGTATACAAATTAGAACATCCCATGGCGCTCCATCCATCTGAAATATTTTGAGAAATAAAATATATTTGTAAGAAAAATAACATTGAAATGATGCTCCATAGAACTCAATGCAGTAATAATTACGAAGCATGAAAACTTGACTAGAAATTCAAATGTAAATATTTGCAAATCAGGGGTATTATAAAATCAGTATACTAATTTCATAAATATATATCTTTCATAATAATTCTATGTAGGTACTATAGCAATTAGAGGCAGGAAAGGAGAATGCAGTCATATAAATAAATGTATATCTTACAGAATTATGAAAATTGAGAGAAGAGTTTGGTTGGAAAATATGGGGAGAATGATGACTTTAAAGAAGATATTTATCATTATCTTCACAAACTGCTTTGTTCAATGGCAACTCCTTTGTACAACTATATAAAGATAATAATAAAAGAAAACATAAGCAAGATCTAGAATCAGCCTTTGAAATAGGCTTTAAATCTAAGAGTTGTAAATCTAAAAGTTTAAAGTTTCTAAAAGTAAGGTATAAATTGTACATAACTGCATATAATTTACTGAATATTCCCTAGTATTGCTTTATTAGTGAAAGTGAAATGTGTTTCAATACATCAATAAATAAATAAATATTAAGGTATTTCCTTAATTTCATCATCAATATTCTCTTTAAATATATATATATATATATATACATACACACACAGAGTCTGGTTGTATATATAAATCTTTATTTACCTCTATATACATACATTTAATATATAATTTACAAAGCTATGCAAATGTTTTAAGGCTGCTTACTTAAAAGTTTTACTGGTGCAAGTGAGAAATCCAAAAATTAAAATGGGATGTAAAGAATGAATCATGTAATGTACTGTCAGGAAATTCCCTTCTTAGAGAAGAATACAGCTCAAGATAACATTGTACTTGACTTGCATTCACAAGATCTGAATAAAAGAAGGTAAATACAAAGCAAAAATGGATTTGCTATAATTTTGATTTTATTTATTAGAAAAACATCTACAGTCTAAAACATTTATCCACTGAATAGCAAGTACTAGTTGATCTTAAATAAGAAAAGTTTTAAATGGAAATTTATAAGTACTTTGACCAGTAACTAAGAGTATAAATGAAACATTAGTGGTGAAGATATTACTCAGTGGTAGAACATTTGTTTAGCCCTGGAAGGCTTGGATTGAAACACCAGAGAGGATAAAAAGAATTCAATTTCATTTTTAAATAAAATATTACAACAGAAATATGCATATATTGTAGCACAAATGCAATATTACATCAACTAGACCAAGGTCTGCACAAAAGACATTAATATCCAAGTATTTCCAATCATTTTTAAAAAGAAATGACCATGTTAATTAAAATTTTCTTTTACTATTTGATGTAGATAACAGTCACAGGATTTCACAAACCATTATAACTGGAGATAATTTTTCCCTCAATAATTTCTTACAACTTATAGTGGAATTCTTACTATTTTTAAAAATTATATTCATAATATGTAAATCATATATATATATGAGTTTAGATTTTTTCTGTGTTTTTAGAATGTTGTTCCTTAAAAGCACAAAGATGATTTTTATATTCTATGTAAAAATTCCTACAAAGAAGAAATTTTCTCAAGACCTTTTACTTATTAATTGTTTTTTCTTTAATTTTTTCTCAAACATTTATTTAAAATACAGTACTTTGGATTACTAACTATAGGACTGTAAAGTTATCTTGCTGACAAGTCCTAAATCAAGCTCATTATGCAGTTGTACCTTGATTATATATTATTTATACTTCTGTCTAGCCTATACTTTAAAAAATGTATGTATGCAGCTCAGTTTCTTCTGGTCTCATAGATATCCAGGCAGCAAACGTGTGTTTCAACCACCTCTCCACACCTCAGAATGGGGTTCAGAATTCAAGCTCCCTCCTTGCTCCACATTCAGAGCCATGAAAGGTTCGGAGGGGGAAAAACAGGTAGATGCTCCCTGATTTCAGCTCTGCTAACTGTGAAGTCAAGCTAATACCTATCTCACAGGGGTATCCAGAGGATTAAAAAAAATAGATTTTTATAAAGCTCTTTGGAGATCCTTGGATAAAAGGGGTTGCTGAGGCACACGGCATTCTTATCTCCCCAGTTGCCACAGAGGCAGCGATTTCCCATGGCATGTTGTATCAACTGGAGAAAAAGCAAGGGTGAGCTGTGGAAAATAGGAACATTGGCAACTGGAAAGAACAGATAGCAGGATCCCATCTGAGCTGCATGGGCTGCCTCCTGGGAGGCTGATAGATAGGATTGTAATTAATGGAGGGAGAGGATGGTTCCCTTCCGAGGATAGCTGTGACATTGCAAATTGGGAAAATTACACAGTCTGTATTCTGTAATTTTGCTTGAGTTAAAAAAAAAATTAACTAGGAAAATTGCCTCTAGGAAAACTCAAAAGAAGCATAGCATCAAAATGTGTAATGTGAGAAGCTTAGCATTGAACTTGAAAGGTATCCTGGAGTTAACTATTTCATTTATAGACCAGGAATTTCTACAAACCAAGCTAAGTAAGTGTGGTCTATAAAGATCCTGCTGGGATTTGCCTGTGGATAAAGATGTTGAACAAGGCATTGCTCGAGGGAGTAAAGTCTTTAACGCCATTTGCATTAAGTGTTAAAATATAGGCTGAATTTTTAATTCCTCGAACTCGAAGAAGCCTCATTTTAGCATTTAGAAAGCTACTTACTTCAACTACCTCATTTTGTAAATATTCACTCTAAAAACCACATATTTCACTTCCCTAGAGAAGAATTAATTAGGTATTCCTCATTGCTATAATATGACATAATGACATTAATTTCTTGTGTATATGTGGGCAGCAGAGTAAGATGATAAAAAGCATA
This sequence comes from Dipodomys ordii, assembly GCF_000151885.1. Taxonomy (NCBI): domain Eukaryota; kingdom Metazoa; phylum Chordata; class Mammalia; order Rodentia; family Heteromyidae; genus Dipodomys; species Dipodomys ordii. The sequence continues at coordinate 14,764,537 of NW_012267221.1, forward strand.
GATTTTTAATCCCTCCTCCTTTTTTCTCTGCTGGTACTAGAAATCACCCAAAGAAAATAAAATACAGGGTCTAAATAAAAATATGGGGATATGGAGGAAAAATCAATAAGTACTTAAATTATTTAAAGAAAAGCTACTACCGAGTGTCTTACTGTCATACATCATACCCTGGATCTGAAAGCAGACAGGTGAATTGTCTCCAGCCTGCATTGGTTTGGACACTCTCTCCAGTACGCTCATTAGCAGCTCCAAGTCTAGGCTCCCTGTTAGTAGAAAGGCAGGGATCACAGCAGGGAAGTTTTATCTCAGGCTTCTCACATTCCTGCTCTATCTTAGCAAAGCTTTACAAAGCCTTTTCTGGCAGCTCATTAGTAGGTGCACTGATGCATAAGAGACAGTCATTAGAAGTGTTTTTCAACATTGGCTTTTGATCAGGTGACTAGTAGCATTGTGAAGACATTTACTTACATTGTTTTCCATAAGAGATTCTGTTGCTATATTGAGAATGACATACATAAAAAATGTTGAAAACTAGCTTGACCTTTCTATGACAAAAGGAGAGAAGAAAGAGAAGCTCCATCAGGTCTCTGAATCTTGCCTTTATACTGTCAACTATGACGTAATATATGCGTGGACTCTCCTCTCAGCAAGTGCTCTCTTTGAACTCTAATATTCTAAGCCAAGTTCAAATCTACAATTTGATTTTGGGTTATGACAAGGGACATGAGAATGAGCAAATACAAACAAAATACCATAAGCTGTATAGTCTTCATAAAGACTAGATTTTGTTTTCAATGTAAAAGCTGACTTTTCCAAATAAGGACCAAATTCGTCATACGTAACGTTGTACAGAATTGTAAAAATCCAAAGACCAAAGTTGATTGCTGATTAATCTCTAAAAAGAACTTCTATTGTAAAAATTGGTTAAGGCTGCAAAGGTATTTTTCTTAGAATAAAATTTAGACACTACATGTAGAGAAAGCATACTAGTCAAATGAACAACTCATAATAAAAGATTGATTTTGTTATTCCTTCATGAGTATTGTAAAGCAGGGTTTTATGGTTAACTGTTATCTTCCTCATGAATTACCTAGTTATTGATAACTAATTTTGACTACCAGTATTCTCTGCCCTTCTCCCCAACACATCAACTTTGTCAAGCCTTAGTTTGATGAGAATTTTTATTTCATCAGTTCCCAGAGCACACAAATTTCTACGGGTTCCTTATGAGCAGAAAGCAATCATGTTACACACATAGGCTGACAGAGAACTCAAAAGGATGGGAGCTTTTTTTTGTCAAACTTTACTGAAACAAAGTGCATCAGCTTAATCAGGTCTGTTCTTGGCTATGTAAGAACATGACATGCCAATTACATAAACTTTCAACTAAGTGAAGACTCCTGCTGACTAATTCAGTGTTGATTGTTTTCCGCTACTTGGCTTTGAGTGCTTGTTAAGACTTGAGAGAGGGGGAAAAAAAGAAAAAAAGAAAGAAGGAATGGAGAGGGGGGTAAAAATTGTAGGAATTCTCTCCTTCCGTCAAACACTCTTATGATTGCTAGCAATTAGTTAAGCTTCTTGGCGGTAAAATGACAAGATGAAACTTGACCAAATACAATGTGTGGAGCTCACAGGCATCTGCCCCAGCTGAAAGACATTACAATGTTTGTTAACCTTATGGGTCATTCCTGATTCACTTCTGCAGACAGAAAACAAGATTTATATAACACAGATCAATACTGCCCTAAGACTTTCGCCATTGAGGATGCTAGATTGAGGCACTTCTCTTTATCAGTTTACCATGACACTAATGTATTTTGCCTGTTTTGCCTGGGCAGTGATGAATCTGTTGGCAAGAGAAAACAAATAAGTTTTGTTGTTGAGAGACATGTTGTCCATGATTTGTCTCAGCAGACATGCCAACTTGCTGGCCAATTCATTTCCTATTTAATTTAAGTGGCATATCTGTCTTCCCCTTTCAGGTATGTCTTTTGTCTACCGCACAAGCACACTGGCAGTGCTAGGAGAGTTCACACTAGATCTCTGCAAGTAGATTGGCACAGCCAAGAACCTACTCTGCTGCAATTTCCAGGAGATTCTCTTTGAAATATATAGCCACACTACTGAAACTAGTGTGTAGTGTGAAAGTTCATTTAGAAAACATCTTATCAGCATTCTACAAAATTGTTCATACACTTGATATTACTTTCAAATTATAAGTACATAGCCAATATCCTTTTTAAAAAAAAATCAGAGCTTACTTTCCTAAATGCAGAACTGTTTTGTTTACACCAGTGGACTAAGAAAGTGATATTTAATGCTTAACTCTGAATAATATAATATGAAAATATTTAATGATGTGCTACTAGAAGCATCTTCTTCATTTCCTCATTTTCTCTATTAATGTTACTCATCTTTGAGATATTGAATAGTCTGTAGGAGATTGACAACACTTAAAATGATTCATTTTAAATGTAATGCTTATCAACCATATTTCTAAATGAATCATCTTTTTAAAAGAAAGCATGTACTCTATCTGCAGGTACTCATGACACCTAACTAAATATAAATAGAAAAGCCAAGGGAAAAAATGGCTTTACATTTCAAATCATGACAAAACTGATGTGCTAGGAATATGTGTCAAGCACTAAAACTGTAACACAGGAATTCCTCACACTCTGACAGGCCTTAAGCAATGGAACAGTTAACATGGTGTGGCATAGACCACAAATGTGCCGGCTAAATCTCTGTGTCAGAACACATTAATTATAGCAGTCAGTTTACCTTCCTCCTTCATAACATTTTTGATTAAAATTTCACACATTACAATGATATGTGTCTTTTCTACAAGCTGTGAAATTTACTCAACCATCAATGGTTTTGAATTTTATTCCTAAGAAGCTGAGAGTACATTAAAAAGTTGACTTATGATGCCTGAATAGTAAAATGAAACACAGTTCCTTCTGGGTAGACTTCAAATTTTATACCACCAGTGATGTCGCAGAGCAAAACATTCATTAGCAATACTTTACCTCCAAAAGCAATATGTTCTCTTAAAATTTATAACTCCAAGGGTTAATTAAGCTGTAGATTATCATTTGAAAGGTATCGTCAATGTAATGAATCCCTGAAGATGAAAAATAAACAATAAAAGATAATCAAAACATTTATCTATTTAATGGATTTGTGTAGTTGTATTGTACAAGTTATTTAACAAATGTGTAGATATTAATAAAATAATGCAATGATACTTGTGAACATGTTCAAATCATTACCTAAATTGAAATGAAATCTTCATGTTAAATTTTATAGTGGAAGAAGTTTATAAATCTATGTGTTTGAAGTACAATTGCTTTTAAGGATGAAGTACTATGATTTTAAGTTCTATACTGGGCTTATTGGTAATGTAACATGAAACTATTCTTCACATAAAAGTCAAGGATTTAATAACATAACCTAGACATTTCTTTGACAGTCCTTTATTTATTGAGCCAAATTTTCATCAGTTGCATCCTGGAATTACTCTTCTTGAAGGGTCCTTTTTTGTTTGTTTTTCAAATCCTTGGGCTTGAATTCAGCACCTGGGTCCTGTCCCTGAGCTTCTTATTTCAAGGCTAGCACTCTGCCACTTTAGCCACAGCTCCACTTACAGCTTTTTTTGGTGATTATTTGGAGATAAAATTTTAATGAACTTTCCTACCTTGGCTGACTTTGAACCACAATTTTCAGTAAGCAGCTTCCTGAGTAGCTAGGTCTAAGCCACAGACACCCAACTTGAAAGGTGATTTTAATAGCTATTTAGGTATGTAAAATATGAGTGTCTATTTCTGTTTTGTCATCTTCACCTTTTAGACACTTATATGAATTTCAGATTCATTGGTACAGCTAAATCCTATCACTATATTTTAACTTAAGTGACATTTCTCTTATTAAAACAAATTTGCAATTAATTTATACACTCATTTGTTATATGCAACATATGTTATACTATAAAATAACATTTTACATTTTATATTGTGTTTAAAAGTCATGTGGATTTGAATGCTAATAGATATTCTTAGTCCAAACTTTATATTGTATTACTAATCTTCTTATCATAGAGAGAATACACTTAATAAAGGAACTAATTGGAACCTAATCAATTTCTTTCAATTTTAACAAGTTTCATATAATCCAATAACTTCGAAGTTATAATATTCAAATATTAATGGGTGCAAATACTGAGAGTTACAGTAGTCACATTAGCAAAAAATGAAGTTTTGGTTAAATTATAGGCCAGGCACTAAAGATTGTCTGAATGGTTAATATCTGTTAACATACATCAATATTTGAAAATGAATTTTGAGAAGTAAAACTTGTGGAGCACATGGGCAGCAAAGATGGCGCTGGGAGGGGGTTGAGTGGGCAGAGCCTAATTTACTGTAGAGCACATGGGCAGCCAAGATGGCGCTGAGAGAGGGTTGAGTGGGCAGAGCCCAATTGATCTGCCCATCGGTGCCTAACCAGCCCCTGAAGGCTCAGGTGAATGATAGGGTGTGACCTTGACAGTGATTGGTTCCTCTTCCTCCTTTACCATACCAACCACCCTTTTTGTCTTTAAATGGGGCTGCTCTCTGTTAATAAACGAGTTTTTCTACCTGCTGGATTTGGCTCCCTACTGTGTCTGATTGTCTCCTGGGCTGAGGGAGGCTAGGGAAGGTGGGGGGGAGCGCCGCACTTACCTTTCCTTGACCCCGTCCGTCTTTTGTGGGACGGACGAAGACCCAACAAAAACCAGTCATTTTCTGTACCACATTGTTATTTATATAAGTTTTAAGATTGACAACCAGTAGTAGCATTCTCCTACTGTATTAAGAATGAAAAATTTTAGACTTCTTTCTCTTCAAGTAACTACGCAGATCTCTCGTAGAAATCCTCTTGTTTTGGATATGAGGTACCCAACTGTTAACCTAACTCCAAAGAGGTCTTATATTGTGAATAACTAACACATATTGCAATTAACACAATTTTTATTTTTTTTCTTGTTTTTAGTCAAGATTCTTTGCTAGTGATTGTTTCTCATTGATTGACTGGAGAGAAAAAAGTATGTGGTCTCTATCTCTTTCCCCAAGAATTGTCTAAATCAAACTCATTTTTCCATTTTCTACAAAATGTTTTCCAAATTGTTTTAGTTCTTTTGTTTTAACTTTGTTTTTTTTTTGTTTCCTTAAATTTCCCCAAGTTTAACTCAAGGTAATAATTAAAGTATTGATTAATTATTGATTCAGTTATTGGTTAATAATTGATTGATGATTATCAAATGTTGAGCAAGTTCAGCAGCATCAAATTTGTCATGGAAATGCTACATTAATCATATCAACAAGTAGAAAAACACAATTGTAATTACAATTAACCTACAATTGCCCCCAACTTGTATGCCCTTTCCAAATATAAAAGGAAATTACTTATTTAGGAGGCAGTGTTGACCAACAATGATAAATAACATCATAAACAGGTCACCCAAGAATTTTGGACATGCAAATAAGGAATATTATGAAAAAAAAGTCATTTCCTTTCCCAAGACAATTATTGTATAATTGGCTAACACTGATTTGTGATGCAATGGAGAAGTTGTACATCACAAGGCCTTACCTTGTAGAGATAGCACTAGAATGTATCACGCCTCATTCTAATTCATCATGCCAAGATTATTTGACAGAGACATATCTTCTCCCAATGGTACTTAAAACTATACTATCCTGCATCGAATCGAGTTATGAATGATCTGATTTCTCAAATCCTGCTCAAAGAAATCCTATTCAAAGGATGCTCCTTCCTGTTTGTCTAATATCTGAAGCCCACATACCTCAGATCCCCATTATTAGATGTTTTAAGAACAAAAAGATCCTGGCTCTGCTGGCTCACGCCTGTAATCCAAGCTACTAAGGAGGCTGAGATCTGAGGATCACAGTTCAAAGCCAGCCCGGGAAGGAAAGTCCGCAAGACTCTTGCCTCCAATAAACCACCCGAAAACCGGAAGTGGTGCTGGGATTCATGTGGTAGAGTGCTAGCCTTGAGCTGAAAAGCTGAGGGACAGAACCCAGGCCCACAGTTCAAGCCCCAGGACTGACAAAAAAAAAAAAAAAAAGAACAAAGAGAAACATTTCGGTCCAATAAAATTTTAGGTAATATGACTGTTTTTTATTAAACTGAGATAATTCTCAATTCATCCAAAGATTGCAGTATTTTTTTTAAATCTATTGTGAATCAGAATCACCTATGGGATTTAAAACACACATTTTAAAATCCTTCTGATTCACTAGGCTGAGTATAAGACTCAATAATTTCCTTGTTTAATAACCTCTCAGGTAATGCTAATGCTTTTGGCTTGAATATAATATATCGAATATAATTATGCCTAAAGAGCCTAAAGAGGAAACTATCTGAGATCCTTTGAATACTAACAAAAATGTTCAGATGAAGTAAGTAGATGAAGGAGCATGTAAATTTACTTTTTTATTTTTATTTTTTCACCAGTCCTGGGGCTTGAATTTTGGGCCTGCACACTCTTCCTGGGCTCAACTATAATGCCTTACCACTTTGAGCCATAGTACCACTTCTGGTTTTCTGGTAGTTTATTGGAGAGAAGCAGCTCAGGGACTTTCCTGCCTGAGTAGGCTTTGAACTTCTATCCTCCTGAGTAGCTAGGATTGCAGGTGTGAGCCACAGGCACCCAGCTTTAGTGTTTTCATGTTTTTTTTTGTGGATTTTTTTTCTTGGATATTTTTAAATTATCTTTAAATAGTTGTACAAAGGAATTGAAATTGCCATTCTGACCCACCTCTCCCAACCCATAATTTCCCTCAATTTTCTTAATTTTGAGTTTATATATTGAATTCATTTGCCATTTAACAACAGTTTATATATACAATGTATATTGATCTATGTCATCCCTTCAATATCATTGTCCCTCTTCAATCCAACCCTTACCTTATTTTTCTCAATTCTGTAGTATATACAATGAATTTTGACTCTGTTATACCCCATTCCTCTTTCATTTGTTTACCACTCTCCCCTTGTCCCCATCCCCCCTTGCAAGTACCCATTTCCTGGTATTTATTTTGTTGGGCTTCAACTTAGTCTTAGTATTATATTATTTGAGCTCTTTATAAAGTCTATTCTGCTTCAGTTAAATCATTTGTAACTGCTTGCATACAACCCAGTGTTTACTCATAGATTATAGGTAAATCCTAGCTACCACAAATAAAGGAAATCTTGCAACTAGTGACTTGGAAAATAATTTGACCTGTAGGAGCACAGAATTTGTCTTTCTTGAAGATATATATTACAGAAAATAGTCAGTATAGATGAGAATCTGGTTTTCTTCAGCATTATTTTCCACTTTAGTTGTCTCTTTGTGTTCAGTTCTATGTCATTCCTCTCCTCTTCATGAATATCACATAGGGAAATGCCATACAAAAGTGTCTGTCTGTGTGTGTGTATGTGTGTGTGTGTGTGTGTGTGTGCTGTTTCTGAAAACTTGAAAAGTCATTGAAATTTTCACACAGCCAGGTGCTGGTGGCTCATACCTGTAATCTTAGCTACTCAGGAGGCTGAGATCTGAGGATCGCGGTTCAAGGGCAGCCCAGGAAGAGAGTCCAATAAACCACCAGAAGACTGGAAGTGTCTCTGTGGCTCAAGTGGTAGAGCTCTAGCTTTGAGCTGAAGAGCTGAGGGACAGCTCCCAGGCCGAGTTCAAGCCCTATGACTGAAAAAAAATAGATAAAGAAGCAAAGTCTCACTCTAAAATCCACCATGTACTTATTAATTGTTCAAACAAAGATGATTCTGTTTTATCAGCTTTGTACTCTATCACATGCATCCTTGTTTTTAACTATAAAAATATTTTTAATATTTCTTCAATACTCTAATAATATTAGTTTTGAAGATTAGCAATAGTTCTCCCCTGCAAATTTTTGCATCAAAAATGACCAAGCAGCTCCAACTCTGGAATTTTAAACAAAATCTAATTAAGCCAACAAAGTTCACTGGAAGGGGTTAGGCTGTTTTCCTGAATGCACATTCCACTGCTCCTTTGCCTGGAAGCTCTCTGCCTCATTTTCAGCTGACTTTTTCTCCTTGCTGGCCCTTGATCACTCTTAATGATCCCCAGCTGTATCAGTTCCCTGCCTGTTTTAACCCCAATTTTCCTGGCCTCACATCTCTGCAGCATCTGGATGACAAACGAAGCCTAGCTGGCCACTACCTTCTTAATGGAGTCCCAGATAATGGGTGGTTATAGAAATTTAAATTGTTTCTTTTGTTCCTTTGTATGTGCTAACAAAACATAATTTGTGCACTTAAAAAATCAGGAATGAAAGATAATAATGCTGACTGCCTTTTGATCAGGACACTATAATATCTTGATTCTCCACCCTTCTCACCCACTTCACTATTTAAAGGTGTTTACAAACCTAGCAGCATAGAACACTGTCTATGACTGAAAGGTTATATACATCTGGTCAGAACTGACCACAGTTATGTAACCTCACTACATCCTAGATAACCTGCTATTTCCAAAACTGATCTTTCCTTAGGATACTTATTCATAAAATTCCTCGACTATGTTAATAATAGCCCACATTTATATGCTAAAATTAAAAAAAATCAAGCCTTGGAGAAAATATTGGCAGATATGTACTCTTGTCATTCTTGGCTATCTGATCATTAGCAGGAATGAATCATCACTATCCATCCTATAAGCAAATATAGTGAACAAACACAAACTCAGCTGAAGACTAGAGATTACATACTGTCAAGAAAGCATGAATAAATAAATAGTCAATATGGAGATACAACTTAAAGTTATATATTTAATGTCAATCAAATGCCTAACTGTTCAAATTATTAGTTTATACTTCCACTGACACACAATCTCTACTATATAGGTTCTTATTAGGAATTGGTGTTTATAAGCTCCAATTATTTTTCTTAAAACAGTCAAAGAAAGGATACATAGGTATCCATTGTGACTCTCCCTAGCTCCTGGGATGATTCTGATTTGCCTCCAGCCTCATAAACAATGTAATCATCAGCTTCAAACCTTTATGATTCACATTAACCAAAATATTAAGCATTATCATAGAGAAAGGAGAAATGATAGATTTCAAAAGACATGTATATCATCTATTTTTTGCTGAATTTTTACCACCATAGAAAAGGGTAATAAAATAAGTGAAACTTCACTTTAAACATTTAACCCACAGAAACTTTTTCTCTAGAAACTGAGTAGAATTTGCAAAAGTAAAAATACATTTGCTTGTTAAATTCAAGTTTTACTCATGTTTTTGCTTTTGTTCTACACGTAACCACCTCTGACATGTGTACATATGCTTATATATGTGAATGTGTGAAGTGTATGTCTGTGCTGTGATATATTTTGAAAGCTTAGGTGTATAGATAAGTGCATTTAGTGCATGCATTATATATAATGCATCTATTCATTAACATTGCATTTCAAAGTATATATGTTGCTATTCACTTTGAAAAATGTTAAGGAATAATCACCTATGAACAAGTTTTTCTCACACACATGTACAATGATTTTATGATGCACTCCAAATTTGTCTTTGTTTCATTCAGTTAATAAAAACTATATATTAAATACTATTATTTGCTGGACATTGAATCATTTACTGCTTTTCCTCCAGAAACAAGATTTTATTTTGTATATGCAACACAAAAGTCAAGTTTACATTTGATATTTATGCCATGATATTCCCCTGAGAACCAAGCCAAACTCACCAAGAACAGAACTCAACTTAAGGTCTCCATATAACTGTCTATAATCTTATGCTTGTGATATAGCTATAGACTTCTCTATAAAAGCTTGTCCTGTCAACACTGATTTCCGTAACAAAGGAAGAATGAGAAAGGTTTCTGGTATGGCTCCTAGGATCAAGGTTGCTTTGCTCTTAGCCCCTGAGATTTTATACTTTTGCCCACTTACATCAGATGTAAGATGTAAAGCACTTTAGGACTCTGAAATGCAAAGAGCTATGTAAATGTAAGATTTATTCATTCACTCTGAGCTGATGAAGGCCAGTGTCTGAACTTGACTTGTAGAAAGGATTTTTTTTTTTTCAGGAAATGGTTCAGAGTGCTCTTCATTCAGGTCTACTGGGTATAATGTGTCCAAAGCAAATACCCAAAAGGCCTTTCTTCTACTAAGTTCACCACCTGAATTATCCTCTCTTTGTGAAGGATTAATTTTCTAAATGCCTATGAATTTCAAACTAGAAATTGCATTGTACAGATTAATAAGGAGTTTAGCTGTAGGGCAATCGGTTGTACTTTTTCTAATCAAGCTCAATATACCAAAAGTACTCTTTTAAGATTCTAATAGTTCACCAAATGTATTCAAAGTCACATGAGTATGCCATCAAATGAATAGCTTTATCGGGCTGGGGGAAGGGGGGAAACCAGTTCCTGAATTAATACACTCTGAGGTTCTCATTACCAAGAAAGAGTGTGTGAAAGGAGCATGTGATAAATGAGAACCAGCAGTATCTTTCCTAAAAGCATAAGTAAATTTAAATGATACTCCTCTGAATGAATACACAGGTGCCAGGGAGTTCCACTGGGAGATTATCTTCACTTTTGCCTTAAAATCTTTTCTTACATAACAGTCTTTAACAATTTTTTCAGAAAAGGATTAGCAGGTTTCTTTAATTGCCCCTCTTCATATTTCTTCCATATTTTATTTCCCTTTCTTTTGTTTTTATCCTTCATTTATATTCCCTTTTACAAACTCAGATGCAAAGAACAGTTTCTCATTTCCTGACACATTATCATCTTCTGTCTCTTCATGTTGAACTCCATTTTGCTTAGTTTTGTTTGTTCATTGTTCCCATCTTTCTTTTCCTTTCTTCTTTGGAATAGGCATGCACTCCAAGATGAAAGTAATCTTGTTTGATAATGGAAGAATCCTTATTTTTTTTTTGAATTGTGAGGCCAGTGCCTCTAACACCTATAATTCTATGTACTCTGTAGGATGGATGAGGAGGATTGTGGTTCCGCATCTGCTGAAGTAGAAAAACCCAAGGGGCTTTATCTCAATAAAAGGAGCTGGGTGTGGTGTCCCATACCTGTCATTCCAGGTATGGAATGATCTGGAAAGCCTAAACTAGTTGGATTGCCATCTACCTGAGCAAAAGGTACGACCCTATCTCAAAACTAACAAATTTTAAAGGGGCTATAGACATGGACTTATGGCAGAACACTTGCCTGGTAACCAAGAAATGCTGAGTTCAAATTCCAATACTCCCTACCCACAAAGAAAATTGCTTTGGATATAATGTGAGTTTTGTACGTATGTACATATTCTTGAATTCGGAGTTTTGTGTGCCTGCTCTTTTTTCACTCAGCCCTAAATTTTATTTTGCTCTTTCTCTTTTTATAAATAACATTTCATTTTATTTTAAAGGTCATGTACAGAGGAGTTGCATAGGTAAGGTAATGAGTATATTTATTGTCTTTTTCTTCTACTTTCGCTCCCCCCCAAACTCTCCTCCCCCCAAAGTTGTAAAGTTCATTTCCAACATAGTGTTTTGTGAGTATCACTCTTGCATTAGTTCACCCTTCATCCTTTCTCTCACCATTTGTTATTCCCCTTCCCCTCCACAAATCAAATAGACATATATACAAGACACAAGGTACCAAAATCAAAAACAGTGACACCAGCGGATAAACAAAAGGAAAATAAACATAAGAAAAAAAAGGAAATAACAAAATGCTGAAACAAGGATACAGGTTGACCCATTGTAACAGTGAGACATACAAGACACTTTGTAGAAAGTGAACTTTACAACTTGATGGGGGAGGGGAGTTGGGGAGACAGGGAGGGAAGGGACTGTAGGGAAAAAAGAAATGAGGAGGTAACAATGCTCTAGAGGAAATGTACTCATTATCTTACTCATGTAACTGTAACCTCTCTGTATTCTATTTTTACAATTTAAAAAAATTGCCTGTCAATAAAAAAAGAAAAAAAGAAAGAACTGCACACAATACATTAAAAAAATACTTGTTTCCATACCACTCTCTTTGTACTTTAGTCCATTATTATTATTTAGTCCATTATTGAATAAACATGTGCATTCACATGTATATTCACACATCTCCCTTGTGATGTACCCTTCAACTGCTTTCTTCCTTCACTGTTGATAGAAGCAGAATTGTATATGTACTTATGAACTTAAGCAAAAATTTGTTTGGAGTAACTATGCACAGGTTGAATTGTGGAATTGCGTGGTCATATGGTGGAGATATTTACATAAAATATTTCGCAGGTTATTACATGTGAAATATAGCATATTACCTAACATAGAGTATTGAAACTCTGAGTTCTTTTTCCTTTATTAGTAACAATGGTCAACCTATATATTTTCTTATTTACTTCTTATCTTTTTATTAAAAAAATGTTCTATTTAATTTTGGCGGGGAAAAAAATTTTTACTCTTTAATCATAATAGTGTGTTGAACATATGCGTGGAAGTCTTGGGTAGTCTTACTTTCAGGCTATTTACAATTTTTTCTTCTATTTTATTTTATTCATTATAATTTAAGCCTACTTCTTGTCCAAGTTTTGGAGCATAGAGCCTTCTATTCTAACATTAACCAAAGAGTTAACAATTGAAGAGCAAATATGTGTAGGCAAATAATATGTTTGGTAAAAAGTAAAATCAGATGTAGAGGTTAGTAATCCAAAACTCTAAAAAGTATTTTCCTTTCTATTTTTGGTCACTTTCCCATTTTCATTTTTAAAATAAATATATCTAAAATATTGTGTTACCTTAGATTGTGACTTCAAGACTAAGAAGGACAAGATGGTGCTACCCAGTACCTTAAGTAAGTAGTAGAAAGAACATTTTCTTTTTAGCCCTTACAGTTTCTTCCAAAATATGTGAGAATTTCCTAGCTCTATAGTGCTCATAATTCTTGGAGAAATTTTGCGTTAATAATGACATTTTTAAAAATCCCTCCAAATACTTTGGCCTGGGGGTGGGGTAGATGGGAAGGGATGGGAAGGGGAAACAAAGGAGGAGGCAACAATGCTTGATAAGAAATGTACTCATTATCTTGCCCATGTAATTGTAACCCCTCTATACGGTATTTTCACAATTAAAAAAAAAATCCCTCCAGTTCCTAATAAAAAACAAGACGAATCTGAGTTCATAACATTGACACTGATGGCTAGATTTATTCTTTTAGTACTGCAGCAAAAAGAAAGTGTAATCTTTAAGTCTTTCTATCCTGAAAACACTAAGAATCTCATCATCACCCTCCTCCAAGGAATGGAGGAAAGTGCAGACACTTGGAACAAATTATTTTCTTTCATCCTTCCAAATTTCATCACGTGGGCCTCACTTTGAACAAATAATATAAGAGCAAGTTACCATTACGCTTGAATAAAACAAAACAAATAAATCCACATAGTAGTGAATGTATGACCTTTGATTAATTGCTATGTATTTTCATCAATTGCACAAACAGCCATAGACCTATAAGGAAATGTGTCCTGCTGAATGTCAGTGCCATGTCACAGTCAGAAGTCCTCTGTAGAAATTAGCCAGACAACTTGAACACCAATGAGCATGAAAGCGAGAGAGCAGTACAATAATTAGGCTCTGATCATTTTCAAAGTTCTCAGTTCTTGAATGTGGCAGTGACTAAGAGCAGATTCACATCTTAGAACATATTTCATGATTTGATAGTCTCTTTCTATTTTAATTGATTATTTATTCTGCGGTCAATGTTTTCATAAATCACAGTTGAAAACTCAGCAAGAAACAATGCATTTTATTAATCAATATATGAAAACTATCCATTAGTAGATTTTTTTTTAATTTACAAGTTTGTAAAGTACTTCAGAAACTACAAAGAAACAAATGTAAAAGTATGATTTGGTAATATCTTGCATATGGTATGATTAGTCTATAATTTTAATGTAAACATATCCATCAAGACATAAAATGTTACTGCTGTAAAGACGTCTCTTCTTATAAAGGTAATTAAACAAAAAAGACTTCCCTTCTTATAAAGACAATTGAACATTAATGTGAAACACAATAAAATTACGTATTTTTAAAACTAATGTTAAGTAATTTCAAAATATCTCTAGTAGAAAATAATATGATAATCTATGAGAATAACTTTACCTTCAATGAATATTAGGTGATTACAACAACTTAGAAGACAAGTTATTTGAAGATCAAGATGTACTATAGCATATGCTTTTCAAGTTTCTACGGTACCATTGGCATTATGGGTTTTTTCTTTTTATAACTTTAATAAGAAATGTCAAATTTTAGGTTTGGTAGTTCTTTCAATATATCAGTATCATCATTAATGGGAATGTATAGGAAATGAACAATTATTACCATACCAAGGTGAATTCAGATTATGGTATATTATAAACACTAATGTAAGACAAAAAAATCAAATACTGTGGATTTCTGATGAATTTTAACCATGCAAAGATAAAATATTAATAGACTATCTTATATAACCATTAAGGTAAGACCAGAGAAGTCAAATACTTTAAATTTCATAGTTTAATATAATATTTTGGTTTTTGAGTTTTGTTGGCTGTTGATTATTTTCTGTTTCAATAAGCATAAAAATGTTTCTTTTATATGTATTTTCTTTAAATCAACTATACATAACCAGATACCAGTCCGTGAAAGTGTGCAGATAAATTAATACTGATTGTAATTGACATTTTAATGTATTCCAATCCAGATAGAAACTCAGGAGACTTTTAGATATTTAAACTGTGTTGTGACAAACATATGGATAACTGGGTATTGAGATTTGATTTGATCTATTATTCAATTATCTAAAAGGTTTCAATTTGTGGATTTTATAAGCTTTTATAGAATCTGTCATCTCACTACTAAAGTCACAGTATTCATTCACACATTAGAATTTTTTAAAGTTGATAACTGTGAAATTTTTATTATTTTATTTATATGAACATATCTGATTAGTTTGCATTGAGAGAAGTATGTATGAAAATTAATGTTAATCTGTATAAACACATGCGAAGGTGAAAAAAATAAGAGTAGAGAACTTTCAAAAGAGGGTTATTTTGCAGTATATTTAGTACTATTCTCTTGCAAATGCTTTAATTTTGTTTGTTTGTTGCTTTTGAGGTTTGAGGCAAGAAAGATCATAAAATTGAGGTGTGAAAATTCAAATAGCAGTTAATTAGCTTAGTTAGACTGTTAACATGAACATAATGGACTCTCTGCATTTCCTCTTTTCCATTCTCTGACTCTGGCAATTATGCACCAGCACTTCTTGAACAAGTTATTGTACACAATTTCAGCAAATGAAATGCTTGCACATCCAACATAATTAATCCAGCTTATTGAAATTATTTACTCATCTTAAATTCAATCCAGCTATGATGACCATCACTGAGCTCATTCATACAGCATCTTTGATGCTCCACAATTGGTTGTGGAGAAAAGATTATTTATTGAACAATTCATAATTTAGAAAGACTAACTTTACCAAAGACAGATTCTATTTATTGATTTTTACTAGTATGTCCCTGGAAGGTAATCCACAGTTGGTTCTTGAACTTTTTTCTTGAAAAAGAAAATGCTTTGTGATGTATTATGATTCACTCTTTCTTTTCTTCTAATTTAACAAACTGTAGGGGAAAATAAACAGGAAAGTAATGTACATCTTAAGTGGATTTAGAATGGGGTTTATAAGAGGTAATTTCTTTTTCTTCTTATTGTGAAAATGATTTCAGAACTTTACTAGTTCCCCAAATGGACTCTTTTTTTGTTAGTTTTGAAATAGTAGCTATTGATTTTTTAAATGTATTTTATTGTAAAGATAATGTACAGAGGGGTTACAGTTACATGAGTGAGGTAATAAGTACATTTCTTGTCAAGCATTGTTACCCCCTCCTTTGTTTTTCTCTTACTATTCCAAAGGGACTCTTTTATCCTAAGAATAAGTCAACTTTAACTTTTTCTTTGTGTTTTTGAATTATACTTCCTTTTCAAGCCAGTTTGTATCCAAAGGGCTACCCAAATCCACTTCTTTATTATTATACTACATTTAGTTTCTTTTTTTTATTATTATGAAAATATCATACAGAGGGGTTACAATTACATGGGCAAGATAATGAGTACATTTCTTATCAAGCATTGTTGCCTCCTCCTTTGTTTCCCCATACTATCCCTTCCCCTCTCTACCCCCACCCCCAAATCCCCCTACGATTCCCCCCCCACCCCGCTAAAGTTGTAAAGTTCATTTTTCGACATAACATCTTGGTACATCTCATTGTTGTAATGGGTCCACCTGTAACCCTATTTAAACAGCTTGCTTTTTCCTTTCCCCTCCACAAATTATATCAACATCAAATACAGTGAAAGCAAGGCTTATACCCTGGGGGAGGTACATACAAAGCAACAAAGAAATCATCTTATAACTATGGGTGAGTATGTAACAGAGTTTAATTTATGGGAGTATAGACTTCAGAAACTTTCAAGTTTGACATACTTAATTCATGCAATATTTTTAACATATTATCTAGATCTTAGTATTTTGTTTTGGAAAAATAGAAATCATCCAAAGTATTTCTCATGCTATATATGAAAAAAACAGTGTAATTAAGGAAATTAAACATGGCATTGAGGATAAAAATATAATAATCTGTCATCACTACTACCATCACTCAACCTTAAAAGCTGCATGCTAGCCTCTGTTTTGCATATTAATTGCAACAAGAAACAAGAAATAATAGAAGAAACCTATGACCCGCAGAAAGACCTCTGAATAGTCCTAAAGGAAGAAATATACCTGGCCATCCACTTAAAGAGCAGTCACTACCTTATTGCAGTATCAATTTTTCATGGCTTGAATCTTATGATATCTTAGAATATTTCAAAGATACACAACCAAATCTAACCTACTACATTTAGCTTTAATTCCTCAGCATACTAATGCAAATGGACAAAATTATCAGGAGAGGATTTAAATAGGGGCCAGACATAAAGCAGGGGACAGTAGAAAAAACAATGTGAAGAAGTAGTTATAGCACTTGCTTACTTACCAAGTTACATGAAGAGTATGGGAAATGCTAGAGATGACTCAGGTTTCCTCCTGCTCTTTTCCTTGACCATTTGCTACCAAATGCTTAAATCAACACTGAACAAATTAAAGGTTTGCTTGGTAATTTACAATCTCATTTCCACTGAATTTTAAGGATGTCTCTAAATTTTACTTAGTACAAGATGTATTTGGAGTCTCAATGTTAATTCCTGGTGGAGATGTCCCTGAGGTAAGACTGAAATTCAAGAGAGATTGTACAACTACCTCAGTTATAAGGAAACACATGCAACAAGACATGCAGTAAAACACAGTGCAGAAGTTCACTATCTCTTCAGGAGCTGTTCATTGTGCATTTCAAGGCTTCTCTTAATTTTATACCAATAACTAATATATTATCAAACTTTTATAAAAGCAGCTTTATTTTAAGAAAAACTCTGTCCCTAAGTATTTGAGTTACAGGAAAACCTTTGTTCATACTCATGTTCTCAAAAGCCAGGAAAGACACAATTTGGAAAAGTGTTGATAGTGACAAATTCAGTTATCTCGAAGACATATACAGGCTGCTCAGGTCTTACAATCTATTACCACATAGCATAATGCTGTCTACATTGACTGGGCCAGAAATACTTCATTTCACTAGATCACAATCTTATAAGACAGCCTTGTCATTTTAATTTGTCACTCTTTGTCTCCTATATCTCATTGAAGTCTCATCTCTTCAGCCAAGTGCCATAGGCTACTTCTCTCAGAAAAAAAAAATCCTATCACACTGAATAGAAAAAGGAAAGTCACTAAGAGAAAGTTTGTGTCTAAAGACACTAGTAGAGATTCCATTCCCACAGGCATAGCAGGTGGTATAAATACAATCTAAACTGAGACAGAAAAAATGAATTGTTGCTTCTATTCCCTGTCTCCAATGTCTCTGGGAATGTTATATCTACTTCTTCTACAGAGCTATTGATTTGGCATCCTTTATCATCCACAGAGCAGAAAGGAGAGGGGAAAAGAAATAGAGTATAGAAGGACTCTTGTCTGATATGTGATCTAATCCTCAAAGAAATGCAACAATTTTGAATTAACAAGGACTGAAAAGCATTCCTTGTAAGTATGAGGCATTTTTATTTTGTGTTTTGGTCTCTTTTTTAACTTTAAGCAGAGGCAGCATTGTATCAGCAAAGTATAAATAACTTTCTGCATCCCACTGCAGTGCATTCCTTTTCAAATATATTTAAGGATTAATTAATCTATAATTTTTTATTTATACTTCCTTGCTTTTTTGGTTTTGATGCCAACTGAGATTTCTGTAACTCCACAACACACATTTCTTTCTTTACATCTCTTTACATTTCACCATTGGAGAAATGGAGACAAAATGAGCTGTATGTTTTCTAAATTCTCTCTCTCTCTCTCTCTCTTTCTTTCTCTCTCTCTCTCCCTATATATACATTCATTTCATTTCTAAAGCTGCTTAAACCTATTAGAATACAATTTACTTTAGGACAATACTTTATTTCATAATACTATTTGCCATTTCTTCGTTTACCAGGTGTGATGACAGAATTAATTTTTCTTCTTCTGTCCCAAAAGGATTTCTTTTGCCCCTCTTCCTCTATGTGATTCAGCAAATCAAGACTTGCACCATTAGTATAAATATATAAGAATTTGGCAAGTGCTGTTAAATCTGATTGACTTTCTTTAAAACTAAAAATAACATTAAAATTAACAAAACTAATGAAAAAATGAAAGGAAGACTAAAATTAAATTCTCCAGGTAATACCTTAGGATATTACTTGTTCTTCTCTATAACTTATCAAGAAACTCTTGGAACTATAAAAGAGAATCAAGATCAATGTGATGTAAAATAACTTAATTTTTGTGTTCCTGTCCATTATATTTTCATGAAAACTGAAAACATAAATCATAACTTGAAAACTAGATTCAATATTAAAATCATATATTTATTGTTTAAATTACATATATAAAAAGAATTTATGTATTTTTTAAATACATGATTTTAGAGGGTAAAGGCCACCTGTGTTTGACAATTTTAGCTGACAATCAATGCAATGGAAGAGTCTTCTGTGATGCCCTGTCCTACCTCCAAGAGAAAAAAAACGGAGGTGGATATCAAAGATCAGAAAACAAAGTTTTTTTAATTTAAATTTTATTTTAAAGGTTATGTACAGAAGGGTTACAGTTACTTAAGTAGGGTAGTGAGTACATTTCTTCTTGAACAGTTTTACCCACTTCCTCATTTTCTCCCACTTTTTCCTTTCCAACCCCTCTCTCCCCAAGTTGTAAAGTTCATTTCCCACATAATGTCTAGTGAGTATCCCTGTTGAATTGGTTCATCCTTGGCCCATGGTTTCTCTGATTCCCCTTCCCCTCCACAAATCAGATAAACTTACATACAAAACAAAGGGTCCAGAAATAAAATTTTTAAAATGACAAAAGGGAATCAACCAATGGCAAAAAAGGAAGAACTGCAAAGTATACATCATAAAAACCTCTTGTTTCCATCTTGGAATTCATTTTGATAAACATCATTTTATATGGCCATATGCTCATAGCTATTGAGCCATTGTGATCTGGTAACACTTAAGACAGTCTCTTAGATTTCAGCATTTCCTCTCGTTGATATGGTCTCAGTCTTGCTCTGCTAGAACTGCAGCATTGATGAGGTCTTTTTCTAATTTAGAATTTTAGAATATGGAAAGAAAAAGTTCTACTATCACATTTTCTTACCCTTCAAGCATGTAAAAAACAAAGTGAATAAATCGCATATTTAACATACCTGTGCGCAGATGGGCAAGAAACAAATGTTTCCTGATAAAGATAGCTTTACATCTGCGTATTCACCTGTTCAAAGAGCTATAGGAGCAGCAGGAAAAACACAGTAAATGTTAGGTAACTATGTTCTTGAAAATGATAGAATCAATGGGTTGTGGCCATTAAATAAAAATGATTTTCTAATAATTTTTACTGTGAATATTATGGATTTATTATTGTACAAGCATCACAAACATCAAGCTTTAGAATGTTTCTGTCTATAAGAAAAGTTCCCTGCAGCCCCTTAACAGATTCTGCTCTCACATCTGAGTCCTAGATAACCAAATGTGAATTCTCTCTCTATATAACTATTCCTTTTCTAGATATTTCAAAATTGAAAATATATAAAATACAGACATGTGCATCTAGTTCCTTTTACAGAGCATAATGATGTGCTTCTTTAGATTTTTTATAAATCTTTTTTTATAAATGTTTTATAATTTTTATAGATGTTTTATTTTTTTGGATTTTTTTATTTTATTGTAAAGATGCTGGACCGAGGGGTTACAGTTACATGGGTAAGGCAATGAGTACATTACTTGTCGATCATTGTTACCCCTATCCCTGTCCCACTATCCCTTCCCTACCACACCTTCCCCACTTCTTCCCTCCCTCCCCTCCATGGCCGATGTTGTAAAGTTCATTTCCAATATACTGTCCTGTGGGTATCCTTGTTGCAATGGGTCATCCCGTGCCCTTGTTTCAGCATTTTGTTATTCCCCTTCCCCTCCCCAGATTAGACATGTATATGTATATGTATATTTACATATATACATGGAATGCAGGGAATCAAAATCAAGTACAGTGACAATGGGGGATATACCATAGGGGGAGAACATACATACAAAGGAAACAACAAAAACTAATAAAATCACATGGCACATTTAAAACAATAACAATAAAGATAGACCTCTTGTGTCCATATGTTGGGGTTCATTTTACTTAGCATCATCTTATATGGTCATTTGTACATGGCTTTTGAGCTTTTCAGCTCATCTGACAAGATTATTCGATATGTATACTAGTTACTGCAAATAAGGGAAACCAAGAAAATGTTATGCACACACACACACACACACACACACACACACAAAATGCTTCCATCAGAAAGAACGACATTGCCCCATTTGTTAGGAAATGGAAAGACTTGGAAAAAACCATATTAAGTGAAATAACTCAGTCCCCAAAATAGTTTATTAGCATAAATTTATTGCACAAAAGAGGCTTCTTTGTTATACTTGGAACATGTATTTATGTATAATTTTTTACATTTTTATTAGCACATATTATTTGTACAAATGCATTTCGTTATATTTCCATGTATGCATTCAATTGATTTGTTTGGCTTTGTTTTGTGGTACTAAGAATTAAACTTGGAGCTTCAAGAGGCAGGTGATCTACTTCTTGAGCTCCTGTCCCTTGCTTTTAATTTGTTTTTTGTTTCAGGCAAGTAGAGTGATTTTGTATTCATGTTTTAGGAACAGCTTCAGAAACAAAAAAGTTTGTTGACAGTCGGAATTGCAATGAATTCAGAGATCCATTTGGGAACAATTATCTGGAAAATATTATTACTTTTGATTTATCAGTGTAGTTCATCCCTGATTTCTTCAGGTCTCCCAAATTTCTGTCAGAAGCACTGTAATTTCTTGTACATAAGTGTTGGGCTCCTGTTATTAAATTCAATCCTAAAAATTCTGTTCTGTTCCTGCTATGAACAGAAATGCTTTTTTCATATTCATAGCTTTCATTGTTATGATAGATAGATAGATAAATAGATAGATAGATAGATAGATCTATACTATGTATACAAAGATATATGTGTTCAGAAACCTAAAGGTTCTCTACATAGCATATAACTTCTTTAATATTTGAATGCCTTAAAACAATCCCAGGCAAAAAATAAATATTCCTGGAGGTATAACAATTCTAGACTTCAAACTTCTACAGGGCTACAGTAATGAAAACATGTTGGTACTGTCCTTGAATTTATTCCACATTTTTCTATTCATTGAGAGAGGAATATTTAAATTTTCAACTGTAATTTTGAATTGGTTTATTCTCCCTTAAGTTTTATCATTTTTGCTTTAGACATACTGAAGCCTGGATTGTTTGGTGAACTGACATTTAGAAATATTATGAACCTTTTGTTTTATTTAATCTCTGTCTATCCCAGATATTTTTCTTGCTCTAAAATTTACTGTATTACTTGATATTGCAGCTATTCCTATTTACTTTGATTTCTATTTGTGTGCTACATCTTTCTCTTATGTTTTACTTATTTTTTCTTTTAGTTTTAAGGTAACTGTACATCATATTTTAAATGATATTATTTTTAGCCTACATAGTTTGGTTATATTTTATTTATTTATTTATTTTTATTATCTTTAAGTAGCTGTGTAAAAGAATTACCATTCAACAAAGCAGTTTATGAATACAATGTATCTTGATCAATGTCACCCCTTTAAATATTCTCACCCATCCCTCCTAATCCATTTTCCCTCACTTTCCTTAATTTTGTAGGATATGCATTGAATGTTTGTCTGCATTATCCAAGCTTATATTCATTTATCTACCCACTATCTCCTTAACCCTACCTACCCCTTTCAAGTACCCACTTCCTGTTCATTTTGTTGACCTTTGATATCACCTTGCTAAGAAATACAGTTCTCCCTCTGCCTACCACATTTCAGTTAATATATTTGTATATACTTGCATTCTACACAAAGTACTTACTTATATATTCTAGCTTCCACATATGAAAGAAAACATGTAACCTTTGTCTCTCTATGACTCACTTCAGTTAATATAAATTTTCAAGATCCTTCCATTTCTTTTCAAGGAGATTTTATTCAAGTCTGTGTTCTAATTCACATACTTTGTTCATTTATATTTAATGAAACTACATTACTGGTGTTATAAGCAAAGCTGAATAATAATAAATAATCTAAAAGAGTATAGTACAGTCAACAAAAATAAGAAATATATGCACTTTATTTCTGTTATTCAATCATTTATCAATTTATTATTTCCTTTCTTTTTAGAGAAATTACTTTTTATTTAGGGTAGATGCTCTCATTATATAAGACAATTTTCAGTTCATTTCCATAGGAAATTGCTAGTACATATAAAATTCCGAGTTTACATTTTTTCTTTAAGACCTGAAAAATTTTGACAACTCCCTCAAAATTTTGTTTTATACAGTTCTATTGGCATGATAATCATATTTCCATATAAAATAATATAAATAAAACAAGATAGTTTATTTCCATATAAGAATTTATTTCCATATGATTTACAATAATTTATTTCCATGTAAGAATTTCTCTAGCTTCTTTCAAGATTTGTCTTCATCTTTACTTTCTGAAGATTGTTGAAGATATGTCTTGGTATTGGTTTTATTGAGTTTATCTGCTCAGTTCTTGAAACTAAAGATTTTTCCCATGTCATTTTTCAGCTGCTACCACTTAGAACACTTTTATCTACCCTCATTTTCACCCATCTTGGAATTGTGATGATAAAAACAAAGAACTCTGGTTATCTTCCCATGTTTTGTCACTATTTTTTTCAGTCAATTTTCTTTGTTGTTCAATTTGGGCAATTTTGTATTGTTTTGATGGTTAAGTTCACTGATCCTTCCTAGTAATCACTGATTTTTGACCCTGAACTCATCCACTGAGTTTTTGTTTTAGCTTGCTTTCTAAAATGTCTAATATTCTTGCTTTTTAAAATTTGCACTAGTTTCTTTTTCCATGTTCTATTTAAGTTCTGAACTATTTATGGTCTTGATGACACTCCTTAGTTTTCTTTATTAGTTTGAAATATGTTCATAATTCTTAATTAGGAGAATTTTTGGTTTTGCTAGCTGTCTTAAATTCATGGTCAGGTCATTCACATAAGCAATTGTGTCATCTCAGTAATAGTAGAAATTAATACAATAATCTTTCCTTATTCATAATGGCACCATTATGGCTTTGTGATTAATCAGTAACTTTTAGATTTGTGAATTATTTCATAAGTTGCTGGACCTTAGTTAAATCTTGTGTGCTATTGAGCTTCCTTTGACAGTAATGTAACATGATCTAAATCAGCACTGCTATATCAGATGGAATTATTAGTTTTTGACTTAGATTATAATTGACCTTGATGAGAAGAAGCCATGTTACCACTAAACATATGTATTAGTTCCAGTTCCTTGATAAACTTGCATTAATATGCACAACTTGTTACTATGAAGGACCTCTTGTTATTATTATGAACTTGTAGTAAATATGGGGTCCCTTTTCTCACACTTAGAAGATAAAGACCTTGCATCCCAATAAACTTTCTCTAATACTACTAAAATGCAAGGGGAGAGAGAAGGAGGACATACTTTGGAATTTCACTGAAACCTGGAAATTTAGGCTACAATAAATTTGCTTTCAATATGAATAGTAGGTGCTAGTGCAATATAATAAAATGGTTTTAGTTTTGTTTCTTGTACTGGACAACGCTCTATCAAAACTGACTCTTTGGGTAGTGATAAACTTTAAATTATTTTTGTCTTTTCCCAGTGGCATCTGTAGGTTAACATTTTCTGTAGTATCTGTCTGTGAGAATGAAGCAACAATATAAACTACTTGGTTGAATTATGGGCCATGAAATCCCTACCCAAATTTCCATAGTGTCATTAAATTTCAGGGCCCTCTCTTCAATGAAATTGAAAGCAAAAGATCACTACCAAATTCGTTCTATGAGACCAGCATACCCTTCATCCCAAAACCTGATAGGGACCCATCAAAGAAAGAGATCTATAAACCCATCTCTTTAATGAACATTGATGCAAAACTCCTCAATAAAATTCTGGCCAACTGACTACAACATCTAATCAAAAAAGTCATACACTATGACCAAACAGGATTCATTCCAGGGATGCAAAGCAGGTTCAATATATGCAAGTCAATAAATGTAATTCAGTACATCAATAGGAGCAGGGACAAAAAGCACATGATCATCTCAGACAAGATCCAACACAACTAGGAATTCATGGAATGTTCTCCAATAAAATAAAGGCCATATATGACCTACAGCCAGCATTACACTTAATGGTGAAAAGTTAAAACCATTTCATCTAAAATCAGAAATGAGACAAGGATGACCGCTCTCTCCACTCCTCTTCAATATTGTATTGGAATTCCTAGCCAGAGCAATAAGGCAAGAGACAAGCATAAAAAGAATCCAAATAGGGAAAGAAGTAAAACTCTCCCTCTTTGCAGATGACGTGATCCTGCAATTAGAGAACCCTAAAGACTCCTCCCCCAAATTAGTTAAGCTGATCAAAAACTTTGGCAAAGTAGCAGAGCATAAAATTAACCCACAAAAACTGGTAGCTTTTCTGTATGCCAACAATAAAAAAAGTGAGGCTGAAATTTTTTTAAAAAAAGCAACTCCTTTTGTAATAGCCTCTAAAACCTAAGCTACCTACGAATAAAAAGAGGCCAAGGACTTCTATAATGAAAATTTAAAAAAAAACTTTAAAAAAGGAAATTAAAGCAGATTTACAGAAGTGGATAAACTTCCCATGCTCCTAGATTGGGAGAATTCACATCATGAAAATGGCAATACTGCCCAAAGCTATCTACAAATTCAATTCCATACCTATCAACATCCCAACAACATTCTTTAATGAAATAGAAGAAGCAATCAAAAATTCTCATGGGAAAATAGAAGATCCCAAATACCAAAACAATTCTCAGCAGGAAGAACAGTGCTGAAGGAATATCTATACCAAACTTTAAACTCTATTATAAAGCTGTATTTATAAAACGAGCTTGGTACTGGCATATGAACAGGTCTGAGGACCAATAGAACAGAATTGAAGACTCAGACATGATCCTACAGACCTATGGCCACCTAATCTTTGATAAAAGAGCCAAAATTATTAAATGGGAAAAAGACAGCCTGTTCAACAAATGGTATTGGAAGAATTGGTTATACACACATAGAAAATTGAAGTTAGATCCTTATCTATCACCCTGCATAGAAATGAACTACAAATGGATCAAAGACCTTGAGGTAAAAGCAGAGACACTGAAAATATTTCAGCTAGGGCTCCTTGGCACAGGCTGAAACTTCCTAAATAAAGATCCAGAAACACAACAAATCAAAGAAAGAGCTTCTGCATGGCAAAGGACCTAGATAGCGAGATAAATAGAAAGCCGACAGATTGGGAGATCTTCACTAGCTAAACAACAGACAAGAGTCTCATATCAAAAATATACCAAAATATGAGACCCTTGTCCGTTGTATAGCTAGTGAAGATCTTCTCCCAACCAGTGGGCTTGCTATTGATCTTGCTAGCTATGTCCTTTGCCATACAGAAGCTCTGCATTTTCATGCAATCCCATTTGTCCAACCTTTCTTTGATTTGTTGTGTTTCTGGGTCTCTATTAAGAAAATTTGGCCTGTGCCAAGTAGATCTAGGGTTTCTCCTTTTCCATCTTGTAATATTTTCAGGGTGTTTGCTTTAACTCCTAGATCTTTGATCCATTTGGAATTGATTCTGGTGCAGGGTGATACATAATCATCTAGCTTTAGTTTTCTGCAAGTGATTAACCAGTTTTGCCAGCACCATTTACTGAAAAGGCTGTCTTTCTTCCATTCTAATTTTTTAGCTCCCTTATCGAAGATTAGGTGGCTAGTGGTCTGTGGGTTCATTTCTGTGTTTTCAATTCTATTCCATTGGTCCTGAGGTCTGTTCTTGTGCCAGTACCAAGCTGTTTTGATTACTCTGGCTTTGTAGTAGAGTTTGAAATTTGTTTGAAATTTGGTATTGATATTTCTCCAGCACTGTTCTTCCTGTTAAGGATCATTTTTACTACTCAGGGTATTTTATTGTTCCCTATGAATTTTTGGATTGCCTCTTCTATTTCCTTGAAGAATGAGGTTGTAATCTTGATAGGTATCACATTGATTTGTAGATAGCCTTGGGAAGTATTGCCATTTTCACGATGTTGATCCTTCCAATCCAGGAGCATGGGAGATTTTTCCACTTTCTAAGTTCTGTTTTGATTTCCTTTTTCAGGTTTTTAAAGTTTTCATCATAGAGGTCATTCACTTCTTTGGTTAAAATATATCTGGAACTCAAAAAATTAAATCCCCCAACAACAAATCCTCAAAGAAACAACTGCCCAATAAATAATTGGGCTAAAGACTTAAAGAGAAACTTCTCTGAAGAGGAAAGAAGGATGGCCAATAGACACATGAAGAAATATTCAACCTCCCTAGCCATAAAAGAAATGCAAATCAAAACAACATTGAGATACCACCTCACTCCAGTTAGAATGGCAAGAATCAAGAACTCTAACAACAACAGATGCTGGAGGGGATGTGGACAGAAGGGAACCTTACTTCATTGTTGGTGGGAATGTAAACTTGTTCAACCACTTTGGAAAGTAGTATGGAGGTTCCTCAAAAGACTCCACATAGAGCTCCCCTATGACCCAGCAATCCCACTTTTGGGCATTTACCCAAATGTTTACAAACAAGGCCACACTAAAGCTACCAGCACGACTATGTTTATTGCAGCATTATTTACCATAGCTAAGATATGGAACCAACCCAGATGACCCTCAGTAGATCAAGAAAATGTGGTATATATACACAATGGAATTCTTTGCGTCCATCAGAAAGAATGACATTGCCCCATTTGTTAGGAAATGGAAAGACTTGAAAAATTCTATTAAGTGAAGTAAGCCAGGCCCAAAGAAACATAGGTCCCATGGTTTCCCTTATTTGCAATAACTAGTATATGTCTGAGACAAGCAGAAAAGATCAGATAAGTTTATGTTAGGCTAAATGAGCCCCAAGATAAGGACTCAAATAGTTTTCTTTCTTGCTATTGTTTCAAACATATTTATAAGATGATTTCCTTGTTGCTTTTTATGTCCCTCCCCTGTGGTATAACCTCTGTTTTCACTGTATTTGATGTTGGTATAATTTGGGCAGGGGAAAGGAAAAAATTGTTTAAATAGGGATTCAGGTGGACCCATTGCAACAATGAGATGTACAAGACCTTATGTCCAAAAACGAACTTTACAACTTTGGTCCGGGCGGGGGTGTAGGGGCAGGGGGAAATGGGAAGGTAGGGATGGTAAGGGGAAACAAAGGAAGAGGCAATAATGCTTGGTAATAAATGCACTCATTACCTTGCTCATGTAATTGTAATCCCTCTGTACAGTATTTTCACAATAAAAAACTTATTAATAAAAAAAGAAAAAATACACTCATAGCTCAAAAAATTAACCCTCTAATAACAAATCTCCAGCAAAACATCCACCCCATTAATAATTGGGCTAAAGAATTAAAGAGACTTCTCTGGAGAGGAAATAAGAATGGGCAATAGACATATGACATTATGCTCAGTGTCACTGATCATAAAAGAAAAGCAAATAAAACCACATGGGGATTCCACCTCACCCCAGTTAGAAAACAAGTAATAAGAGATGCTGGCAGGCATGTGGCCAAAAGGGAACATTACTACATTGTTCGTGGGAATTTAAGCTGGTTCAACCACTCTGGAAGGCAGTAGGGAGGTTCCTCAAATGAGTAAACCTAGAACTCCCCTATGATCCAACAATCCCACTGCTGGGCATTTATTCAAATGGGATCTCAAAGTAGGCCACATTAATGTTACCAGCACAACTATGTTCATTGAAGCATTATTTACCATAGCTAAGTTATGGAGCCAACCCAGCTGCCCCTCAATGGATGAATTGATTAAGAAAATGTGATATATTTACACAATGGAATTTTATGCTTCTATCGCAAAGAATGACATTACCCCTTTCGTAAGGAAATGGAAAGACTTGGAAAAAATCTTATTAAGTGAAGTAAGCATACTCTAATGTTGGGTCTTCGTCGGTCCCACGAAAGACAGACGGGGTCTGAGGAAAGGTAGGTGCCGCGCTTGCCCATTCCACAGCCTCCCTCAACCCGGGAGACAATCAGACACAGCTGGGAGCAAAATCAAGCAGGTGGAAAACTCGTTTATTAACAGAGAGCAGCCCTTTTTAAAGCCAAAAAGGGAGGGTTGCATGGCAATGGAGGAAGAGGAACCAATCACTGTCAAGGTCACACCCTATCATGCACCTAAGCTTTCATGGGCTGGTTATGCCCTGAATGTAAGGTGAATTGGGCTCTTCCCAGTCTACTCTCTGTGCCATCTTTGCTGCCCATTTGCTCTGCACTCTAAGAAATATAAGCTCTATGGTTTTCCTCATTTCTAATAATTAGTATATGCCCAGGTTAGTCCTGACAGAGAGTAACTATGTACATATGACCATACAAAATGATGCTAAATGAAATGAACTACAAGACATGGAAACAACAGGTCTATTCTTGTTTTCCATTGTTAACCCTTTTCATTTTTCTTTTCTTTTCTTTCTTTTTTTTTTTTTGTTAGTGGTAGTTCTTGAACTCTGGGCCTCTGCCCTGTCTCTGAGCTCTTCAGCTCAAGGCTAGCACTCTACCACTTGAGCCACAGCCCACTTCCAATTTTCTGGTGATTAACTGGAGATAAGAGTCTCCCAGACTATCCTGCCCAGACTGGCTTTGAACTGTGATCCTCATATCTCAGCCTCCTGAATAGTTAGGCTTATAGGAGTGAGCCACCAGCGCAGGTCTTACTCATGCAAATGTAACCCCTCTGTACAACATCTTTACAATAAAATAAAAGTTAAAAAAAGACAGAAGAATACAAGAAAAATTTCAGAGCCCTTATATCCTTCCATTTATAATTTTCAGGATTCGAACTTAATGTAGTGAATCTTTGGGAATAATTAAGATGATAGTATTAGGAGATGTGACACTCAAAAGGGGCTTTGTTCATAAGAATAGAATATTAGTATATGAGATTGATATTCTTTTCAAAGACCACTCACCTATTCCACTAAGTAAGATATCAGTTTGTGGCATAGAATTCCATTGTGTGTATATATGCCACCAAGAATGACATTGCCCCATTTGTTAGGAAATGGAAAGACTTGGAAAAAATTATATTAAGTGAAATAAGCCAGGCCCAAAGAAACATAGGGTCCACAGCTTCCCTTATTTGCAATAACTAGTATATGTCTGAGACAAGCAGAAATGGTCAGATAAGTTGATGTTAGGTAAAATGAACCCCATTATAAGGACTTAAGTGGCTTTTCTTTCTTGCTATTGTTTGTAACGAATTTATAGTGTGAGGTTTTTTTTTTTGCTTTTTATGTCCCTCCCCCATGGTATAACAGCTGTTTTCACTGTATTTGATGCTGATATACTTTGTGGAGGGGAAGGGAAAAAAATTGTTTAAATAGGGATACAGGTGGACCCATTGCAACAATGAAATGTCCAAGATGCTATGTCGAAAAATGAACTTTACAACTTTGGCGGTGTGAGGGGAGAAGTGTAGTCGTGGAGATGGGAGGGCAGGGATGGTAAGAAAAAACAAAGGAGGAGGCAACAATGCTTGATAAGAAATATACTCATTACCTTGCGCCTGTAATTGTAACCCCTCTGTACAGTATTTTCACAATAAAAATAAAATTTAAAATAAATAATAAAAAAGATACCTGTTTGAAAATGCCATCTATAAAATAGGAAGTGAACCCTCACTACATACAGAAAGTGGCATTGCCTTGTTCTTGAATTATTGTTCTTTAGCATGGGCGAAAATATATTTGTGCTGTTTATAATCTATCTAGTTTGTCATATTTTATTTATAACAGCTTGAATGGATGAACAGATAAAATCGTTACCCTAATGGAGTACTGTATTAATTCTCTAAAATGTAAACCATCTTTGGAACCAGGTAAAGATGCTTGGAGACTTTGTTGTTGATGCTAGAAAAAGTACAAGCTGACATAAATAGCTTGTTAAGAGTGATTCTGCATGAAGGACCTTTTGAGAGAAAGTATGAATATTGATTTTGGTTAAGGAATTTCTGCCATGGTATATTTTAATTTCTTTCCTTTTTTTAAATGTTCTGTATCTATAGCTTGCAATTGACATAAATCATCTTATTACAAAAATAATCTTTTTATCCCCTTCCCTCAAATATTTTATGACTTGGTGTCCCAATCTACATATTTTCTACATCTTTTTTTTTTTTTTTGTCGGTCGTGGGGCTTGAACTCTGGGTCTGGGCACTGTCCTTCAGCTTTTCAGCTCGAGGCGAACGCTCTACCACTTGAGCTACAGTGCCACTCCAATCTACATATTTTCTATTGTGAATTCAACAATAACTTTTCATAGCCATGATTTTAGGACTTTTGATTTTAATATTTATATTATAGTAGGAGTGATTTACACACTACTAGTGCCATACTATAACGTAGGTACACACCAGTGTCAGTTACCTCATACTTTCCTATGTTTTTCTATGTTTTCACCTTTCCAATTTGTGTCTTTTTATTTTATCTTAAAGGAACTCCTTAGCAGTTTGAAGCCAGATATAGAGATGACGTATATCCCATCTTCTGTTTGTGTGGTTTTCCTCCCCTTCATTTCTGAAGAATAGTTTTGATAGGCAATTTTTTATTTGATCATAGGTTTGTTTCTTTTTTATTCTTTACATTATTTCCATTTATATATTGTTATTTCAAAGATGGTGTACCGAGGGATTTCGCTTACATAAGTCAGATAAAGAGTACATAAGTCAGATAAAGAGTACAATGCTATTCTTAACACTCTGCCCTCACTGCCCCAATGTTGTCCTTCAGCTCTGCAGCTCAAGGCTAGTGCTCTACTACTTTAGCCACAGCTCCACTTCCATCTTTTTCTGCTTATGTGGTGCTGAGGAATTAAACCCAGGGCCTTATGCATGCCAAACAAGCACTCTACTACTGAGCCACCTTCCCATCCTTCTTAACACTTTTTAAATCAATTTATTTTTCAATTCAACAAGACTTCTACTGAGAAACCCATCAATAAACTTATGAACGTTCCCTGGCATATCATGTCTCTTGATGCTTTCAGAATTTTTTGTAATTGATTTCTGAATGCTGTTTATATTGTGTGGTGCAGAAGAACTTCATGTTTTTGTGTTTGGAGATTTTGGAGCTTCATTTGTCTGAATATTATTTTTGCTCTCCAGTTTTGAGAGGCTTCTAGCAAGAATTTTCAGCAATTATGTCTTCAAGTCATTTTCCTGCCACTTGTTCTCTTTAGAATTCTCATCATACACCTCTTAGTCCACTTGTCTGGATTAAAAAAATAAAACAACAACAACAACAAAAAAAACCTTCTTTCAAAAAATAGTCTCTTTTTTTCTCCTAACTGCTAATTTCAAATTCCCTCTTTATATTCATTTATTCAGACTGCAGTGTGGTTGGTTGTTCTGCTCTTACTTTATTACATTTTTTATTTCATTCAACATAATCTTCATAAGAGATTCTGTTTCTTTTTCTATGATTACTATCTTTTTGTTGGCCTTATAGTTGGCCTTGATTTGACTCCATGTTCTTGTTTGGCTACTGGGCTTCTTTAAAAAAAATGTTCAGAACAATTTTTTTTATAAATCCTAGATTTGCATTACTTTAACATCAGTTATAGCATTTGTTATTATTATTTGTATTAACAATTGTGCTTAATTTATAATGTCATGCTTTGTTTCGGTTTGTTTAATCTTTCAGCCTTGCATAGCTTTCTGTCATTGATGGAAAAGTCACTTCCTCTGGACTTTACCAACTGGTTTCATAGACTGAAAAGACCTTTAATTTTGAGTGGTGGCACAGTACCAAATGACTGAGGTGTGGTATTTTGACTCTGAGGGAGCAGTTATGATTTTCATGAAGGTCCATCAAAGCTGAGGGCAAAGACTAAAGGGCTTTTTAGTGTTCAAGTGCAGGGGCTTGCAAAAACAAGGGACTACTTGGGTGTTGGGTGAGAGAGACTATTGGGATTCTCCTACTCCCTTTTTTTTTCTATAAAGGAAATTATGGCTAAAGAATCCCTTTGACACTAGATTAAGCTCACATTTATTCTCTCCACTGAAGTGGGACTAGTGCTTGAACCTAGCACCTTTGCAACAGCCCTTGACCCAGGGCCTGAAACTCGGGTTCACATGGACATAATGCAGCTTCAGGGTCAAGAGTGAGAATAGTGCCAGTGACCATAGTATATATAACTCCACTTCAGTTTTGGAATGATGTGCAAAACATGGAAGCTTATGGAACAATTGAGATATGTCGTTGAGAGTACAGGTAAGCAAAATTACAGTACACTCAAATCCAGGCTG
This sequence comes from Dipodomys ordii, assembly GCF_000151885.1. Classification (NCBI taxonomy): domain Eukaryota; kingdom Metazoa; phylum Chordata; class Mammalia; order Rodentia; family Heteromyidae; genus Dipodomys; species Dipodomys ordii. Next base: position 14,797,730 of record NW_012267221.1, read on the forward strand.
TGGAAAATCTCACTGTAGCAGAGTTGAGTTTGGGAGAATGTACAAGTGAAGAGCAATCACAGCCCAAATGCCTAGAATGCATATGCATATGTCTAGAATGTTAGCTATATTGTCTGCTATGAAAGTGTTACATGGCAGATGTATAGGCATATTCTGGAGCATAAACACACAGAGACTGACTACATATCTGGGGTGAAATGCATAAGATGTGTTGGCTATGTTGATTTTAAGCTCAAACCCACATGGAGTGACAGCAGAACTTAGTCTGAAGTGTACAGGCACGTGAGTGAGTGAGTGTGTGTGTGTGTGTGTGTGTGTGTGTGTGTGTGTGTATGTGTGAAGTGACCAGAGCTCCAGGGTCTTGCACCTGTGTAAGATTGAATAGCATTCAAGTTTAGGAAGCCATAGAGAGAATATCTTGAATGTTTGGGTACAGCAGTGTCCTGAAGTTGATGAAAGCTAATGTTGTCCTTTGTAGAACATGACAACAGATTTTATACTTATGCACTTGAAGGGATATCTACTGTGAAGGAATCAAGAAGTCCATGGGTGTGGTATGGCAGCAGCTGTAGACTTCCTCAGTAGAAAAGGCTCTCAAGTTCCTTGGGAGAGCAAGGCACTGGTGACAATGGGTGGCTGATGATGAAAGTTCTCACCTTTCTTTGTTGCTAGCTACTTCTAGTTGTTTGAGTTAAGTCAGTTTTCAAAATGATCAGTTATGTAAAATGATTCTGTACTTTTTGTTCCGCCACATGGCTGCAGGTTTTTAATTGAACATTTGCACCCTCCTGGGGATATTTTCATTTACTAAGAGCTACATAACTAATTTACTGTGGGGTGACAAAGGCTGGTATCTCCTACTCCAGCATCTCTCTGGTATTTCTGTCATTGGTTCTGTTAAACATATGTAAATAGTCATTGGGAAACTGTCTTTGATTTATATTTTGTTTGCTGATATTTATGCAATATAAATCCTTTGCACTATAGCATTTTTAACTATATCTTGCTTTCTTAACTTTCTTTGTTATATATTTACCATATTAAAATTTTCTGGGCTGGGAAGGTGGCTCAGTGTTAGAGTGCTTGCCTTGCATGCATCCTTGAGGCCCTGGGTTTGATTCCTCAACACCACATAAGCAAAAAGAAAAAAGCCTGAAGTGGCGCCGTGGCTCAAGTGGTAGAACGCTAGCCTTGAGCTGAAAATCTGAGGGACAGCACACAGGCCCAGAGTTGAGGCCCCACGACCGGACCCCAAAAATTTTTTTTTCTAAATCTTCACATATGTTTACTTGGGTTCTTTATAATATTTTGTAGTTATCATTATCTTATAATGATAAAAATCATGTATTCATTTAATTGTGGATATATAAATGATTTCAGGTTAATTTCTAAGACATAAATTAGTAGATACAGTATCATGAACATTTTAAGCTTTTATACATGTTACCAAATTGTTTTTCATATGATATCTGAAAATATGATTAATTTCAATCATACAAGTTATAGGCAAAGAACTCCCATTTCCCTGTGCTATTACTTATTTGGATGCTATTTGGAAATTTTTGATGAGTAATCCTATTTTTAATTTCCCCATAGTTTGTATTTTTATAAGACAATAAATAATGTTATAATATTATTGATAATACCAGTTAAGAAATGTGTAAATATCCAAGGAGAGAACACATAAAACCTATAGACATCTGTGTGCCAGAGTACAGAAGATATTAAGTGCTTACTCATTTATTTGTCCATTTATAAAACATGTTGTAGCAGGATTAAACCTAGTCCCCAAAGAGACATTAACTTGTATTATACTGAAGTATTTATTATTGCAGCATATGTAAGAGATAATATTTGTTTACATTTTTAATTACTTACATTTTCAGCCAAGAAAATCTCTGAGGATAATGCTTCATTTACAAGACAGTCCTGGCAAAAGACAACATAATGTAATCACATATTACCAACAATTTCATGACAACGATGCTACGGGTTTAAAATGACTTTCAGATAAAAGCTTAATTATAGCTAGCTATAAAAAATTAAACAGAAGATACAATAATGGTACTAAAATTAAATTAAGGGAAAAAGCACCACACAGTACATTGAGATGTGAATAGAAATGAACATACTGAAACTAAATACCTAGCATATTGTCCATTATGCACTGAGATCTCATTGTTAAGAGTCTAATTCTCCTTCGTCAGTACTCACAATGTTAAATACAAATGAACTGCATGACTGTATTAAATAATCAGAATTGATAACAATATATGTTCTAGTGAATTAGTGGCATGGTAGTGGAGATGGGAAAGCAGGATCGCATTAGCAGGAAGGTCTGGGACCGCATCATCTTTAACCATTTTCCAATTAAATATACATAACATTCAGTAAACAGGCTGAATGTATCTCAATTGCAACCTTTCCTGTTGATTTAAGAACATATTTTAGAATGACCATTTTAATGTATCTGTAACTTATGCCTCAGCATCTAATATTTTTAATTAAATAGAGAGCCATTGTGAAACCTTAACTGTAAGAACTGGGTTTATTGTATTCAGAAATATATAATAAACAGATACATTGTATGTGTCATATATAATAGGAAGACACATTGTATTTTTATGTTAGCTGCTAACATTCACTCTACTATGCATGATATCTGTCTGCCTTATTAATTTCAGAAACCTCATGAATTCAATTGGTCCCTTCACAAAGCTGTCCTGAGAAAGTAAAATAAAGTAAGAAAAGCATAGATACACACACTCTAGTCAGCTACCTAGTCAGTTCTGACCTGATCCAACTGTTCTCTTTTTATGAGTGCCCTTTCCTGACAGCACATGCATTCTCAGTGAGGTTACTAGTGTTGTTTGCTTCTAATGTATCATCTATATAATGGGTCAATAGAAGAAAGAGGAAAATGTATTGTTTTTCAAGAAGCTTCAAGAAAATGTTATTATGAGTCTGGCTTGATTGATTGGGGGAATAAAATTAAAATAAAACATTTAAAAATAAAAGCTTATCTATAATTTTGATAATCACTTGTCTTCTATTATAATTTTTATTTGGCCTCCAAAAGTCAGAAGCATTTTATAACCATCAGCTGGCAGAAGACAAAGGAACAGTGTGACTATCATCATTTTAGAATAAAACTAAACACAATGAAGTCCAATGAATTCTCTGAAATCTTTTGGTCTCCAGTTTAGATAGGAACAGGAAACATGCATCTTTTTCATTGGGCTGATGTCATATGGTTGTATTCCCCAGAGATCCCTGCAACACTTTTAAGATAAGATTCCTAAAACCCAACATGGATCTATTGAATTAGAATCTCCAGGGATGTTTTCTGAGAAAAAGTGTCTTGAACAAGGATCCTGATGATCTTTATTAAGAGACTTTGACAAATGTTACACTATAGCCCAAGGTAAAAAAAAATCAATAATTTGATTCTGAAGGGAAACGAATCAAAGGTTCCAAATTGAGATTTAAAAAATGTAGCTTCAATTAATGATGAGATCTTCTCATCTTTAATTTAATTTATAAGTCTATTTTTTCAGATTTTTACCTTCCCAAACTTAATAACTCCTGCCTGTGTAAAGTTGCTTAATAAGAAAACAGTATCTTCCTACTTTGGGGGAAAAATGCAAAAATAGTAACAGCATTTAGTGACTACATATTCTTTTAAAATTACCATTCCAAATCTTAAACTCACTTAAGAATTTTAGCAAACCTAAGAATGCAATTATATATATTAAAGGAACTAAAGTAAGAGGTGGTTAATTGTCTCAAAAATCACAAAACCTCTTATAATTTTGAAACAACATACATGATGCCAATATACTATTTCTGGTTACAATTACAGTCTGTGCTTTAAGTGACTGATATCTTTGTGGACAAAAAAAAACCCTAACATATTTTTAATTTCTTAAAACATGATTTTCACATCAAGGTGTAGTAATTTTCCCTTTCTTGAACCTATATCTCTCAAGTGTCCTTAGATACCTAACATATCTCTCAACATCTAAGGAAAATGGCCATCAATCACAATTTAACTATTAGAAGACAAAGTTGTTTGAAAGCTACACAATAAAAATACTATAAACTTAAAAAATCTGTTAGAAGGAAAGTAATATCTGAGTTAGTAGTTGAGTAAGAGAGCAATGAACCATGAGAAAAATCATTGGATTGTCCTTTTTTTTCCTATTTGTAAACAGATCGTGGTCATACGTGTCACTGTGAAAACAGAACAGGAAAAATCCAGAGCCAAAGCAAATTTGCATGTTAAATTCTCTCTTTAAATATGATAGGACAGTAAAAGTATAACATCTTCTTTTACCAAAGAAACAATGTTTGGTTGAGCATGGTGGTATACAGCAGGAATCCCAGCTACAGGGGGACAGGAGAATCACTATTTGAGATGAGCCTAGGCAAAATATATGTGTGTGTGTGTGTGTGTGTGTGTGTGTGTGTGTGTGTGTGTAACAATTTACCTCAGAAACAAAATATAAACAAAAGAGCTGGAGTTGTGAAACAAGAGATAGAATATTACATAGCATTTATAAGACCCTGGGTTCATTGGAGCAGCACCAACAATAGAATATTAAGCAGTAGATGATGAGTTAAAGTATTCTATGCCTTAAGACTATTTTGGAAAATGGTAAAGATTTCAATTGCTTTACATTTTGTTAAATATATAGAGGTTAGTATATTTAACCCTGACATGGTGGAACATACTTGGAATCCAAACCCTTGAGAGTCATAGCCACAAGGATTATAACTGTGAGGCCAATCTGGATCATACAGTTTGATATTGACTTGACCCTGAGTTGGATTATATAGTTTACTCTTTTGTTCTGACAAGAATCAACAAAAAAGTTAACATACAACTTTCCAATAAGGAGAAATACCAGAGAACAAAAATCTAATGTTAATTCAGTCGTGTCTACATATAAAAATAGATATGTAGATAGAGAGATAGATACATGATGGATAAATAGATAAATAAATACATACATACATGGAAAGATTTTTTTGCAGTATGTTTTCCTTTTTCCTTAATTGGAAGACTATAATCTTAATCAATATTTTACATTTTCATTTGTTTGGTTACATTGCTATTATCTTGACATTGCTTATTATTTCAGAATAATATGCTTTAACAGTAGTCCAATAACAATAAAAAAGATAAACTGATAACAATGGGCAGATTGCATGATTTCTTGAAAAAAATCGTGAAATATTTTAAATAAATTATTTGAATTCAAGAAAGAAATTTTAAATTAAAATATTAAAAAGTACAAGATAAAAATATAGGATAAAAATCTTAACAGATGCCATAAAATGGTAATATAAGGGTAAATTTGCAAAACCATTGCAACTAAAGGACTCTAGAAATAAATCTAAAAACATATACAAAATATCATATAAAGAAATATGAAATACTAATGAACAATATGAAGGACATAAATAAAGAAGCCTAGCATGAACTTATATGGATTCACACACAGATTCAATAAAATCTCAACCAAAATCAAATGAGGATTTTTTGTTTTTGTTTTTTTGTTGTGGGCCTGAACTCAGCCTGTACCCTGTCCCTCAGCTCTTTAGCTCAAGGCTAGAGCTCTACCACTTGAGCTGTAGCACCACTTCTGGCTTTTTCTGCTTACGTGGTACTGAGGAATCAAACACAAGGCCTCACTTATGCAAGGCAAGTACTCTACCACTGAGCTACCTCCCCAGCTCGAATTTTTTTGTTTTTTGAGAGTTCATGAATCAGGTCTATGTTTGACATAGAAGAGCAAAGATAAAGTCTATCAATATGCATATAACAAAGACAAATTGAGAAAACTTCCTTAGTATATACCAAAATCAAGAACATGTTGGACATCTATAAAGCCTGAATTAAAAAAAAAATAAGTCAAGGGCTGGGATGTAGCTCAGTGGCAAAGTGCTTGCCTAGCAAGTGCAACGTCCTGGGTTTGATCCCTAGTACCAAAAAAGAAAAGACAAAAAAAAAAAAAAAAGAACAACAGAAGTGACCACTACAGAAAGAACTTTAGAGATTCATGTCTCTATGGAGAAATGACAGAACTGGATGTTCAGATATGTGGGAAATAAGTAATGTAGTTTTAATTGATTAATTTCATAAAAAATGCTATTTAAACCATATACAAAAATATGGGTAGGAGCACTAAATGTTACCTAAAACAAAAGTTTTATATTTAAGAAAAAATTAATTATATAGTACATTTTAAATAAGACATAAAGGTATGAAACATAGAACAAGACGATTTTGACCTTAAAAATTAAAACTTTGACTTTATTAAATAACATGTAGTAAAAATAGAAACTATATCCAGAACTGCAAAATGATACTTGGAAAATTCTGAAATGATAAAAGTATGGAATAGGGAATATATAAATAATTCATAAAAATCCAATGAAAAACAAAAATGTCAATAGAAAAGAAAATGACCATGCATTCCAACAGAGATTTTTTTAAACTACTATCTATCTATCTCTCTATCTTTAAAATGTATTCAATTTCTATGGTTATCCAAGATAAGTGTACTCAAAATGATGTACTGTGTCAAGCCCACTTACCAGTTAATTTGGTAACAAGTTTTAAACCTAAATGTTCATTGTGATTGGGAGTAATAGAACCTCATATGTAGACAAAATTATTGAATAATATAACTTTGCATGTATTTCATTTTCTAATGAATACAAACAGTTGGAAAATATCCCTAAATTCAGCAGTTTCAATTATTGTTAGTTTATAAACTAAATTTATATAATTAAAGACCTAAGTGAAGAAATATGTTTCAATGTAAACATACATATAGAAAAATACAATAGTATTAATAACATTAAGTAATAGCCAATGCAAATATTTTTGTTAAATGTGTTCATAATCCAGATATTTTCTAATAGTACAAATGAGTAAATGGTATATCCCTAAAATTATGTTATTACTAAACTTGAAAAAGATGAGAGACCTCATAATATTAATATTGAGTAAAACCAGGATTCATCAAAAATACAGGCAGTACCTTTATGAATATGAAATTGAAAATAATGAACATCAAGAATACCATCCAGGGTAAATATACTTTGGTAAAGCTTTGGGTAAAGATGAACAAATTGTGTCTATACATTTTTATATTCTTTTAATTTATGATGCATTACACAAAAATTGAAGTCAGTGATAAAATGAATAAACCACAAACAATATATATATATAGTATGACACACTTGCCATCTTTTATTTCTTTTTATTATTATCCATAAGTAGTTGTACAATGTAGTTACCATTTAACAAATCAGTTTATGAATATATCTTGATGAACATCACCGCTTTCAACATTCTTCCCATGCCTTTCCTACCCACCCTTCCCTCACTCTTCATAAGTTTGTAGTCTGTACCTTGTATCCTTAACTGCATTCTCCCTCTCTTCTCTTGATTCATCTATCTCTTTCCTCTTGACACTACCCCACCTCTTTCAAGTACCCACTTCCTAGTGTTTTATTTTGCTGTACTTGAATTTTACCTTTCTAAGGAATTCAACTATTTTGGATTTCCCTTGAATCTAATTAATACATTTGTTAACACTTGCATACCAGCCAATGTATTTACTTTTAAATTATATGCTTAAATATATATGCCAAATCTAGCTTCCACAAATAAGGGAAAACATGCATTTCTTGTCTCTCTGTGATGAATTACTTCACTTAACATAATCGTTTTTATTTCTTTACAAACAGAAAAATATCATTGGTTTTAATTTCAACTTAAAGTTCTCTGAACTTAACTTGCAATAAAAAATTGCAATCAAATACCATATATTTGTTTTTTTCCTGATTTGTCTAAGTAATGTTAGGTAAAAACAAAACTCATGTGTCATAAAGAAGTATGTTGTGAGGGTACTTATTTGAAAGAAATATGTGCACATATTTCTTATTTTTGTGACATATATACCCTCATCTGCTTGGAAAACTTATTTCAGTTTTTAAGATATTTTTTCTATTTCTTTTAAAATCATGTATTTCTCATGAATAAGAAATAAAGAGAAACAAGTAGACAACAAAATATGCATTACTTGTAAAGGAAACAAATTATTTTGGACTCTTCCAAAACACCATTTAAATAAGTGGATTTTATCAGATTAACTAATGGGATTGCTTTTATTTAATGACATTTTACTGTCATTTGCTTTTAATATGGTAATGCACTTTAAAGAGTTACTATTTCATGCATACAGAAATACATGTATACTCACAAAAACACAAAAAAATAAAATATCAAGTGAAACTTTCGGTAAGGCCATAACTAATCTACTAAATGAGATGAAAAATAGAACACAAAGCATTTGCCCATAAGGAATTTTAAGACCTTGACTTCACAGTGAAATTGAACTTTTAAAAAGCCTGAAGCTCTAATAAAGCAGAGATTCATTATCAAAAGTTTTTATGAATATGGGAAAAACAAGAATATATTAATGATTTGAAGAATCTAAAAATAAGATGACCTCTTTAAAAAAAATAAACAGCCTGAACTTATGGAATACATGGTAAAATACACTTTGAGAAATACTGTTGCTTTAAAAATTACAAATTTTGGCTGTAATACACTGACATTACTACACCTACAGATGAATCTGAATATCCCTGCTTTTGCTCATTGTTTCTAAAAGTATCACTGTAGTTTTTTGGTTACTGAATTGGGACAGGCTGATAAAAGTTTTTATAATAAACTTTATCACTTTAATTAGGACTCTAGGTGGAAATGAACTGAAATGAACCAAAGCTATATTAAGATACAGAAAAATTTTAATATTATAAGTTCTGCAAAATTATAGATCTTTACAAGGAAAATATGTAGTTAATTTCCACAACAGTGATTTATAGAGAGTTCAGCTATACTTTTAAGTTTATAATTGCTTAATACTGAACCAAAATATATGTCACATTGAAGAGGCTTTTTTTTTCCTTAAAGAACTATGTTAGATCACATTGGAAAAATTATCTATGTTAGTTCATTTGACAAAAATAAGAGAATATATATTCATGTGTGGCTGGCAAAGGAGAATTAGGGTATTTACCAGTTGTCTAGTCAAATGATATCCTACAAGGATATTTATTGTGGTACAGGAACGATTTACAATCTACTGATTTTCTAACCAAGAATTTGAATTGTCCTGGAGACAGTATTTGGACCTAATTCTTGAAAAATAATTATATGTTATTTCATTGTACAGATTAATTGTCCTGTGCTAATATATGGGTATACAATATAGGGTATGAAAACACATTTAATTTATTGTGGAGACAATCAACTACTGAAGTCCTAATGTGGTGATTGCTCCATCAGGAACACTGATGAGCTATGGAACCCAGCTGAAGTCTTAGCTGATCTTGATTACCTGCAAAATTAGCATTCGTGAAAAGACAGCAAATAGACATTCATTACTTGTGATATCATCTTTGGTCTAAATCTCTCTTACAGATAGTAAGTTACTTAAGACTCAAGAAGAAACTCTACTGCATAGATTATATGTAATGTATTTATAGTCACAGTATCTCTGTCCATTCCCTAGATACATGCCCTTGAGTTATTTAGCCTCTTTCCAGCAGTTTCATAATTTGCAAATTAGTGATAAAATAGAGTAACCTTATTGTAACAATGCTATGGAAATTGTAAGCATTCAGTACTCGACTTGCATTATAGGAATTATGTAATGACTTGCTACATTCTTGGCTTGCTCTTTCTGCAAAGCAGCCAGGTACTAAATCAGATTTATGCTCAGTAAAGTAGTTACAGTTTAGGGTTTTGGCTGTCCAGAATTAATCTACTTAATTTTGTATTATTGTTGTTTTTCTTGAAGAGTATACTTCAAATTGTATAATGACGAAAACCAAACAAAATTTAGCTTCATCCCTGGTCAAGTTCAGTGGACTTAATTTACATAATTGTAACTTTCTTTTTTTAATGAATAAGTTTTTTTAATTGTGAAAATACCTTACAGAGGGGTTACAATTACATGAGAAAGTTAATGAGTACATTTCTTATCAAGCATTGTTGCTTCCTCCTTTGTCCTTTGTTTCCTCTTACCATCCCTGCCCACCCAGACAGGATCTAGGCTTTTGACCAGTACCTACTCAAACTGATATCCTTTTATCTCTGTTCCCTAAGTAGCTGGGATTATAGGTGTAATGAACCACATCTAGTCCTATTTGGAAGATTTCTTTACCTAAGAATTTTACCAAGAAAATAAAAAGAAGAGTTGAGAATGATGGAATATTAATTGGCAAAAATAATTTCTTTTAGTTAATTGTACAAATGAATAATTACTTTAGTCTCATTATAGTCTCATTATTTTTAGAAAAGAGAGATTGCAAAGTACAAAGGGGAGAGTTGTGGTAGGTTTCAGAGAGTGACTGCTTAGAGTGTTTTCAATAAACCTTTTGAAGTCATGAAAATAATAAAGGTAAATATTTCTTTAGAGAAACTGAAAAAACAGCTAAACCATACTGCTGGTTAGTTTAGAAAACTTCATAGCCTTTATTAATGCAGGAAATACATAGAAATTTCAGGGAAAGTGTACTCACAAAAACAAATAAGGACTTCAGAGCAAATCATTGATTTTTGTAGAAAAAAGGACACCATCCATAGAGCTGGAATGTAATATTACAAGGAAGGGAATGCAGCCAAAAGATGTTCATTTTTCAGCCATTTATACGATAGAGTCACTCATGCTAGAGAATGTAGAGCCTACATAAAACATATACCTTTTCTCCCCCCAAAGAGCAAAACATACTGATATATAACTCTTGAACAGTTTTTGAGGGCTAAACAAAAGGTCCTCTATGGCGTATTAGGTGCCAAGATAAGGAGATTAATAAAAGCATGCTGAAAGTTGAAATTTAGGAGATATGATCAAAGTACCAGTATCTTTGACTCCATGGACTTTTGTTTTTCTTGATTCTGGAATTAGCCACACTTTCTTTATTAATCCAGATTTCCAAAGGTCAGAGATACTCTGTCTCTATCCTGATTGCACATCAGTAATTTATTTGGTTTTAAATTCTTTCACAAAGGAACGATTTGCTTAACAAAATCATTATAAAGATATGGCAAGGAACTATGCTAGGTGACATTCTATCCTGTACTTTTCTCCTGAATCACTTAAAACCTAATGATTCTCTCTGGTGATTTTGAGACCATTTATTCTTTGCATAAATGTATTCAGCATTCTCCAGTTGTATATTTTTTTAAAAAAATCTTTAAGATGGTTTTAAAAAATCTACTTTCTCTATGAATTATCTTTATATTTTATATGCTGTCCTTTCTGTATCTGTTTCATGAACTTCATAATCCGCACTATTGATGTTTTATTCCCCTCGCTTTTAGAAATTGAAAAAAATTCTAGATGCAGCTCAAACAGGAAAGATTCTCAAAATCGCATAGAAAACTATTCCACTCTCAGCATAATACATTTAAATGCCCTCACATCCCTCACCAGAACTCTGGTGCTCAACAGCTTAACTTTCTCACCATTTCACAGAACACTGTATATTCTCTGTAGGCATCATATTGGATATGTGTAAGTACTCGTTCAATAATTATAGACTGGTATGAAGCAAGGTGGAAAAATATCATTGACTTCATTTATTTTGGAAAATGTACTTTTGTTCAATAGCAAGAGAAAGTTGTTAATTTAAGTTTTCATTTCTAGAGTTACATCTATCTGTTTATTTTCTCATACGTTCAGTCCCAGAACTGAATTTCCTTTGACCTGAGAATATTTTAGTTCCTCTCCAAGTAATCAATGGCTTCCTGTTCTTCCATCACTTTCTTAATTTTCACAATAGAGTTTAATAATGGGGGCCAATCCGGCCTCAATATTTATGAGGACAGAAGCAGCTCTCTTCAGTCATCATCCCACAATTGTTATCAATCTGCTTTCTTCTTACTTCAGGAACAAGTTTTTCTTCTGAACCAATTATTCTCCTGCTTTGTCCTCTGAAGAATTGGTTTTCCACTTGAAGCTATTTCTCTCTTAGGGTAAGTTATTATGTCTGACTCATCTTACTTATTTCTTTACCTTTTTTATATTAGCAAATTCTCAATTTCACATAGTTCTTTTTTAATTCTGAAGGAATTTTGTTTTGCTACTCTTTCAAAAATCCAAAGCATGTCATCAGTTCAAAAATACAGAAACATATGTCACTTAAAGCAATATCAATAGCTATATTTTGCAGATGTTATAAAAACATCTTGTAAGCAACTTATCCAACTTCTGTGTTTTATTTTATTACCCAATAGTATCTACCAATTATGGAAATAATTGATTTCTAAAAACAACATCAATTATTAAGGAAAATTATTCTTAATTAAACTTGGCCACTGACATAAATTGTCTATTAACAATACTCCTTTATCTTTCTAACATCACTGAAAATATAAGGAAATTGATTCTTTGTGAAAATAATGTGTAGTAACTGAACATTTATATGAAGAAGTAGGTTGATAATTGCTGTAAAACCATAATATAGATGCAAAGTTGAAATGACATCCAGACAATAAGAAAAGAAAGATGTGATAGCCAGCCAAAAAGAGGTAAACAAGAGAGCCCCACAAAGTAAACATAGTCTGTTTTGGTCATGGGTTAAGGGAAGTAGTTGGTAAATGTGTGTATACCAGGAAAGATAGCATTGATCAGATATTCTTCCAACTCTCACCCACTAGACCCAGGAATACAATATTCAAGACAAAGTGAAAAAATGGAAGATGTTGAGTCTGTCTTGAAGCATCTATCTACTCATCCTATTGACTAGGCACTAAAAACAAGACAATATGGACTCCAGCATATCTGGCAAATGTAGACCTTGACCAATATCCTATTTGTGGCCAGTGGGAGAATGTTTTCATTCAATCTATACACATGAAATTGCTATAGTTTATATAGCCCTCCAATAGTCATTAGAATATTGTAACAGGCATTTAATATAAACGTGATTCAAGTTGAAGACAAGTTAAAAAAAGTTCTAACTTCTCTGTAGAGCTGTAACCAGAGCAAGCCAGTATAATTTCTGATTGCCTGTACCACAGAGGGGAAAATCATGACTCCAATATATTGGAATAGGCAGTGAATGATCATGGCAGCAGGAACTCAAGTTATGTTAAATCCAGATACTTGATAATGGGGTCATACTTTTTCAGTTGTTGCTGTTTTACTTGCCCTAATATTTTACTCTATTATGAAAAGTGTCACCTTCTCTCTTCCCAACCTTCTACATTTGTTTTGCACAGGCAAGTAACCACTTATTATCTTCTTCCTATCTGCTCTTCTGCTGTCCTGCCTATATGACAGAGGTGGTTATTCAATATACTTATTGATCATAAGAGATTTTGTAGTTTATATGTAAACTATGTAGCAATGTCAATAGTAATACTTATGAATTAATATAGTTACAAACTTGTTAAAATATATTTTCCAGTAACAAGATTTCTTTTAACATCTATACCTCCTATATTAAGCACTGGGAAATAGAAAGTAAGAGGAGATTAATTGATGATGGTGGTGGTGGTGGTGGTGGTGGTGGTGGTGGTAGTGGTGGTGATAATGAATATGATGAACAGTATCCAGATCCTCAGTTTATAGTCTAATGTGAAAACAAATAAATGAACAGAGTATTACAAAACAATGTGATATCAATTTATACAGAAAGTGGTAAGAAAGGACACTTAGATTAGAGTGTAGAGATAGGAAATCAAATGTCAGGAAACGCTTAACTAGTGAGAGATTCGTCAAGGAGAGTCAAAATTGAGTCTCTAAGAGTGAATAAAGACTATTTTAAAATAGCAACAATGAGATGTACAAGTCGTTATGTCGAAAAACGATCTTTACAACTTTGGTGCGGGGGGGAGGATCGGGGGAAGTGGGGAGAGTAAGGGAAGGGATAGGAAGGGGAAACAAAGAGGAGGCAACAATGCTTGATAAGAAATGTATTCGTTTTCTTGCCCATGTAATTGTAACTCCTCTGTACGGTATTCTCACAATAAAAAAATAAAAATAAAATATAAAATAAAATGGCATAGGTATAGAGTCCAGAGATACTATGGTAGATATTGGGGAAGTTGTACATGTGGCTTGAGAATAGCATGCTGAGGCAGAAGAGATGGGTCATAAAAGAAAGGCACATGAGTACATGGTCAGAAGGTGACTATGTTAGCCAAGAAGAATATCCTATCAGAATTTAGACATCCTAAATGGAAAGACTTGGAAAAAAATTATATTAAGTGAAGTAAGCCAGACCCAAAGAAACGTTAAGTCTCATGGTTTCCCTTACTTGCAACAACCAGTATACATGTAGGATAATCTTACCAGACAAGCAGAAAAGGTCAAAAGCTATGTACATATTACCATATAAAATGATGCTAAGTGAAATGAATCCCAAGACAGGGAAACAAGAGGTTTTATCTTTGTCGCTTTTGTTTTTAATGTACTTATAATGTAATACGTGATTTCTTTTGTTTCTTTTGTATGTTCTTCCCCCATGGTATCACCCCTGTTGTTACTGTATTTGATTCCAGTGCCCTGAATCTTGTATTTACACTTTTCTACTTTGGGGAGGGGAAAGGAAATAACAAAATGCTGAAACAAGGATACAGTTTGACCCATAGTAACAATGAGATGTACAAGACACTATGTTGTAAATGAACTTTACAACTTCGGGGTGGGGGAGAGTTGGGAAAGTAAGGAGAGAAGGAAAGGGGAAGGAAAGGAGGAAGGGAAAAAACAAAAGAGGGGGTAACAATCCTCAATAGAAAATATATTCATTATCTTACTCATGTAACTATAACTCCTCTGTATAGTATCTTAACAATAAAAAAAAAGAATTTGGACATCCAGAGCTCAAAGCTGTGAAGAATATGCCATTATTTGTGCCTCCTATTCTATATTTTTATTATAGCATTCCAAACATACCAAAACAAATTATTTCCAACAAAGGAATGACATGACTAGCCATGTGCCACTGAAGAGAATACTGGTAAGTACTTAAAGAATTATCTTTAAGTAGCTAGACATTATGTGAGCCACCAGCATGCCAAGCAGAGTCATTCTAGTCCATGTATCCTTGTTTTATATTTCATCCTTTAGAACCATCAAATCATTTCTTGTTTCCTTTTCAAGGATTTCTTAGAGAATCTAAAGATTAGTCTTTGAAGCCAGCATAGCCTAATAAATAGGAGATACTCTTTTTTGTACATTTTATTGTAAAAATGCTGTACAGAGGGGTTACAGTTACATGAGCAAGGTAACGAATACATTTCCTACTGAGCATTGTTGCCTCCTCCTTCATTTTCCCCCTACCATCCCTTCCCACCCACTTTCACAACAATCCCCTCTTCCCTCCGAAGTTGTAAAGTTCGTTTTCAACATAGTGTTTTGTACATCTTACTTTGTTTTTTTCCCCTCCTCCTGCCCAAATTAGAGAAGTGTATATACAAGATGCAGGGCACCAACATCAAATACAGTGAAAATAGGAGTTATTTCCAGTTAATCAGCCAAAGATGGAAATGGAGGAGTAGCTCAAGAAGTAGAATGCCAGACTTGAGCAGAGTGCTGGACCCTGAGTCAAAGTCCCAGTACAGTCATAAATGTGCATGTATTTTCTAATTAAATAAATTTTATGAATCATGCATGTATGTGTGAGTTATTTAATTGTAATAATACTAGAGAATATCATAAGAAAAATCATCTCATATCTATATGTTCAATAACATATAATATAATGAATACTCAATAAATGTAGATATTCATTCCATAAGATATAATTTATAATTTTAGATGGTTGAAAGGTACACATAAGTGGTTTGAGCACATAATTCTTAAAATATTACAGGATTACACTCTGGAAAAGAGATTGAGAAATTCTTCAACAACATGTATGTATACTGGCATTGAGAATACTAGGTCTGAAGGAATTTTAGAGAACATTCATTCAGATATTCTTTTTCTAGATGAAGAAATTGCCTTAATCAGTTGAACTTCTTCAGGATGGCCTACAATTTGAATGGGAAGCGTACCTCCCATGACACGTGGTATTTTACTAGAAAGGATAAAATAATATACAGTAGAGTGAAAAAATCATTCATGATTGTCTTAGAATGTTTTACAAGACATAAGAAGGGCATGTTTAAATTACTTATAAGAGGAAGTGTCCTAAAGGCAAGAGCAATTTAACAATGGAATAGCCACCCAAAGAGGTCATGAAGGAAACATCAATAAGGCATTCAGAAAGAGATTAAATATATTCCTACAGGGAATAATATAAGTGTCTGGCAATAACTTGCACTGGATACAAAGGCCTGAATACAATGACCTGTCATTTTCCCCATAGCCACTGTGTCTATGATTCACGTAAAATAATCATGAGAGCAAATAGAGGTAAGATGAGCATCAATGTGGGGAAATTATGAGACAAAATAAAATAGAATGGGCAGAATTGACAGTGTAACTTAGAGAAAAGCAACTCTTTTACAAAGGAAGAGCTACTAAGTGATACCTGTGGTATGTCTTTCTGCAGGTATCTACAAAAACAATGGCAGAACTCTCAGTTGGGATTCTGTCAAATACTCTAAGATGCTAAAAAATATTCCCTACTTATAATAAAAGAATGGTGTGTATTTTATGCTTTCATATTCTCATCATAAATGGTGTAAATAAAGTTATGGAAATAATTACCAAAAAAGCAATTTCCACAAGACTTATATGAAATCAGACAACTTGTGAAGACAACTTGCGAAGGTTTGTACAGGCAGCAAAACACCACAGTGTAGCATCATAAAATCAGAAGGCATGTATATATGGAATATAACAAAAATATATTGGACTTGGTATTATAAATGAGTTGCTTATAAAACCAAATTTGTTTTTCACCAGTCTGGATACCAAGCAAATCAAGATCTTTGTGCAATCAAATTTAGTATGGCATTATGGCTAACTTCTAGATGCATAAATAGCCACCTTCTACCTGAGTCATAACATGGTAGAGGAAACTCTGGTATCTTTCTATGGGTATTACTCCTATGCAAAGTAGCCCCACTTTCATGTCATAATTACTTCCAAAAGACTCTGCTCCCTAATACTGTTAATTGAAGTAAAGATTTCAACATAAAAATTTCAAGAAGGATACAAATATTAAGATCATTCAACATCATAACTAGATTCTTAGATATAAAGTTTTATATGATTGAAAAACAGTAGCATAGGCTTTTATCATACTCATCCCTAATATATATGTATGAATATGTCATATTTTGCTTATTATATCGTGACATACTTTTATACATAGCATATTAAAAATAAACCATACTGATTTCTACCTAAGAACAAGCTTAATTCCACTTCAAGAAAACAAACAGTAAAACGATTTCACTCTCTTACTGCTTACAAAATCCTTTTAAACAGGTCATGAAACCCAGAAACCATAATGAAGAATGATGTTGATTTTCATTACATTAAAAAATATGTATTTCTACACTTAAGGAATCACCACATATGCAAATGAAAATAAAATAATAATGTAGAAATAATGTAGAAAATAATTTGAAATACGCAGTTATTATATGCAAAAGTTAACCATGTGCTGTATTATAACACATATATAGAGTCTTTTGACATTTATAAGAAAGACAAACACTACTTTCTTCCATTTGGAGTCATATTCTTTTTTTGGAGTCATATTCTTGTACATAAGCTTCATTACAAATTAATAATACCAATAAAGTAAGATTTTTTATTGTACAATGGACAATTTTTAAAATGACATATAATAGATGAAGATGAAAAATGAAACATTTATATAATGCTGAGGTAATAAAATATTTGGAACTTTCCAAAAAATAACTTAAAAAATACAGACATGAATTTTATGCTTTCTTAAATCATAATTATTAATAAAGGAAAAATATATGGCTATAAGGATATGTACCTCATCACTGTTCATTCTGAAGCAAAATGAAATAGCTTTGGCAACATTTTCCTAGTGAAACCATGATTACTTTGGTTTCATATTCTTTAATTCCATGTAAATTATCCATGAGTGACAAAGATATACGTATACAAGCTTCATGTGTAAAACTTTCACTCTGAACTTTAAAGCACTCATTTTATATAGCAAGACTCTGTTACCTTCTAAAAATGTTGGAAAATATATTGATGTACAATGTAAAAAGTACTATGTGATTAACCAATATAAAATGAGTTTCAAGGTATCCCAAGATATTTTAGGAAAATATATGTTACAGGTACAAATACCTTATATACTCCTAAAATGGGAGCACATTTTAGGGATGTTCTTACAATGAAACTCATTGTGACTGTGTTATTTTAATTTAATTCATTTTCAAGCCCTGACTTCCTTTTTAGAAACAAGAACATGGGATCTGATTACTTGAATTCTAAAACCCTAATTTTATGTAATCTACAAATACCCTTTTGATAATAATTTATTGAAAATGGTTTAGCTCTTTATTTCACTTTGAAAAACCCTAAAGCCAAAAGTAGGAAAACATCTGTTTGTTGAGCTTGTTTTCATGTTGTCACTTAATGTTCTAGTTATAGAAGTACTGAAGCAAATAATGTGGCCAGAAAACATTTGCTTTTTCTTGAAGAATACGAGTTTGTGTTTTTTTCCTGATAGTTAAAAATTCTGAAACTCTTTTATAAGTTTGTTTCTTTGTCTTATGAAATGGATGTCTATGAAATTGTCTTGAAAGGATGGTATATCCTTTTCATGTCTGCAGTAGTATATAATTCTGAGAAGGTGTTTTATTATTAATGCCCCAGTCATTATTAGATAAGTGCAATTATACTGGGGCTTCTTTGCCTAAAGGAAAGTTAAAAGGAGAAAAGGGAGCCCATGGCTTTATTTTTCCATATAAGTTATTAAACAAATAAATTTATGGATTTTCTATTCTGATTCAGTTACTAATGTAGGTATGAAAAGCACTGTTCCCATCAAGAATAAAGATATTGAGTTATACACACACACACACACACACACACACACACACACGAAGGAAAAAGAGGAAGAAAACAGAGGAGTAGAGGAGAAAGAGGAGGAGGAGAGGGGGAGGAGGAGAAATAATATTAAGAGAAATAAAAGGAAGAGGAGGAAGAGGAAGAAAAGAGAAGAGTAGAAAGAACAATAGTCCTCTTCTCTCAAGAAACATTCATTTTATGAGCAAAAATATGAAAATTTCATCAGAATCAAAATATGCTAAGTAGAAACACCCTATTGTAGTAAGTATAGAATGAAGGGAAATTCTTTTTTAAAATACTTTTTTATTGTAAAAATACTGTACAGAGGGGTTACACTTACATGTGCAAGGTAATGAGTATATTTCTTATCAAGCATAGTTACCTCCTCCTTTGTTTTTCTCCTACTATCCCTTCCCTCCCACCTCCACAACTACACTTTCCCCCTCCTCCCCCTCCCCGCCTAAATTGTAAAGTTCATTTTACAACATAGTGTCTTGTACATTTCATTGTTACAATGGGTCAACTTGTATCCCTACTTAAGCATTTTGTTTTTTCCCTTCCCATCCTAAATTAGAGTAGCAGAGCACCGACATCAAATACAGTGAAAACAGGGGTTATATGATGGGGGAGGAACATATAAAGAAACAAAAAAAATCACATGGTACATTATAAATACGTTAGAAACAATAGCAAGAAAGCAAAAAAAAAAAAAAAAAAAAACACTTGTGTCCCTGTCTTGGGGTTCATTTCGCTTAACATCATCTTATCTGGTCATATGTACATAGCTTTTGACCTTAATGAAGGGAAATTCTGACCCTTAGGATCTGGGTTAAGATTCCACACAGATGAAGTGTGAGGCATGGAACAACAATAACAACAATAACAACAACAAAATAAGCAATATTAACTTTTAAGTAATGGAATTAAAATGATTTCACACAGAATAGTGAATTTGAAAATCTCCAAGGTCATATTTCTGCTTTCCTTCCATGGAGGAATACTTGATATCTTAAAATTCATTCCATATTGCAGCTGCTTTGTTCTCATTTTTTAAAATGTGTGGACAGATCATTCATGGAGAGATTAAGTCATTAAAAGCTGTTTTCCTTTCCATAGTCTGTCTTTCTTTCTTTCTTTCTTTCTTTCTTTCTCTCTCTCTCTTTCTTTCTTTTCCTTCCTTCCTTCCTTCCTTCCTTTCTTCCTTCCTTCCTTCCTTTCTTCCTTTCTTTCTTTCTTTCTTTCTTTCTTTCTTTCTTTCTTTCTTTCTTTCTTTCTTTTTTCTTTTCCTTCCTTCCTTCCTTCCTTCCTTTCTTCCTTCCTTCCTTCCTTTCTTTCTTTCTTTCTTTCTTTCTTTCTTTCTTTCTTTCTTTCTTTCTTTCTTTCTTTCTTTCTTTCTTTCTTTCTTTCTTGTCGTGGGCCATGAACTCTGGGCCTGGGCCCACTGTCCCTCAGCTCGTCAAACCCAGCTTGAGCCACAGCACCACTTCCGGTTTTTTTTTTAGTTAATTGGAGATAAGAATCTCACGGACATTCCTACCCAGGCTGGCTTTGAACCTCGATCCTCAGATCTCAGCCTCCTGAGTAGGAGTAGCTACTATTACAGGCGTGAGCCACCACTATCCGGCTCCGTATTTTTTCTTACGGGATAAGCAATGGGGAAGATATTCAGAAAGCTTTCATTAATTGTTATAAATGAAAGTGAAAAATGAATTGGATGATTTCAACTTCTAAGATTTCAACTATACTACCTCATAATTTAGTTTTCTTTAGATTATTAAAGATACTTTGTGTTTCTTTCATACATTCTTGTCAGTGATAGAAGATTAAATACCAACTGTGAACAAATAATTATATTTTGTATTTATCAATTTACCATTTTATTCTATTTTAGAGAGCATTTCCCATTGTGGGAACTATAGATTTTGTTCTTGGCTCGACTTGAAACTAAGCTTTATAAGTAACATATTTTCCCATTTTAATTAAATGGGTCATCAAAAAGTACATAGAATACATTCACAAAAATGTTCTTACAATACAAAACTTTGTGATTCGTTTTAACTATCTCATTACAGGGCTGTGTAACTCACTTAATATTCAGTGAAATGACTTGAGCATAAGATTGTAAGTTAGATACAGAACAAGAAAAAAAACAGTATAACTAACTGCATTTTACTCTAAGAAAATGAATGATATTGGGATAGACTGGCCACAATCCCAGAAAAAAACTTCAAGAATTATGTTAGCATTTAACTGAATTATAAATACAAATATAAGAATGAGTAGAGTTGCAAATATTTGAAGGTAGTGCAAACAAGGAATATTAATGTAACAGTATTTCCATTTTATCAATTAGTGAATGTTCACACACATGTGTGGCTCAGGTCCTCTCTGGGAATGTTCATATAGTTCCAGTTTCCATATAATACATTTGAGATGGTTAATTTGATTGAGCTTTTGTACAATAAGGAATGGGAGGATGCTTCCAAAAAGTATAATCATTTCAAGGATGTGTACACAAAAAGCTGGGAAAATGATATTCTAGTCATAGTTCTGGATATGTCCTTTCCTATTCACTTGCATCTCTAGGACTATTTAGTCATGAAGAATAAATAATACATACTTACCTATGTATATATATATATAAATATATATGTAAATATATAGAATATATGTATATATTTATACATACAGTAAAACCTCTTATTACACTGAGTTTTGTTTTGACAGAGTGAGTTTTTTTTTTATCCTGTGTATGCATTATGTAGCTCAGTTGATGCAGAGAAACTCTCATTATGGTCAGTTGAGTTTATATCATGTGTGAGCCTCTGTTTCCCTGTCTTCAATTTTGTGAAAATATGCATTTCAAAAAGCAAATGTGCTAGGCACTGGTGTCTCATGCCTAGAATCCTACCTACTCAGAAGTCTGAGATCTGGTAGCTTTAGTGTGGTCTTTTTTGTAAACATTTGGGTAAATGTCCAAAAGTGGGATTGCTGGGTCATAGGGGAGCTCTATGTGGAGTCTTTTGAGGAACCTCCATACTGCTTTCCAAAGTGGTTGAACAAGTTTACACTCCCACCAACAATGCAGTAAGGTTCCCTTCTGTCCACATCCCCTCCAGCATCTGTTATTATTAGAGTTCTTGATTTTTGCAGTTCCAACTGGGGTGAGGCGGTATCTCAATGTTGTTTTGATTTGCATTTCTTTTATGGCTAGGGATGTTGAACATTTCTTCATGTGTTTATTGGCCATCCTTCTTTCTCCTCAAAAAAGTTTCTCTTTAAGTCTTTCGCCCACTTATTTATTGGGCAGTTGTTTCTTTGAGGATTTGTTGTTGGGGGGTTAATTTTTTGAGTTCCAAGTATATTTTAGATATAAGACCCTTGTCCGTTGTATGGCTAGTAAAGATCTTCTCCCAATCCGTGGGCTTTCTATTGATCTTGCTAGCTATGTCATTTGCCCTGCAGAAGCTCTGCAACTTTATGCAATCCCATTTGTCCAACCTTTCTTTGATTTGTTGTGTTTCTGGGTCTCTATTCAAAAAATTTCTTTTGAACAATGTCACCCCTTCCCTCATTTTCTCCCAATTTTTTCTTCCTCCCTCCTCCCCTCCCAACATAGCGTCTAGTTAGTAAAGTCTATCCTTTGTCCCAGTGCTTCTGTACTTCTCCTTCCCTCCTCAAATCAGATTCATTCATTCATTCTTTTATTTAATAATTCAACTATTTTGGTCCTAGAATCTAGAAGGAATAGTTCTGAATTCTTTATGTATATACAAAAATCATAAACATGTACAAAATACCATAAGTATGTACATAAATGACAAAGCAGTTTGTACAACTACAATGTTCCAATTATTTCCTAAGTATCTTAGTGTTTATTTTAAATTATAATAAATTTATTATAAATTTCAGAAATATGTCGCCTTTGTAATTAAAAAAAGTGATTCACTGATTTTTTTCAAGGAGCACTATTTTATAGCTTAATTGATACTATAGAAAATCTGAATATCAATATTTCTTTAAACATGACCCCAAGGTCTCTGAATAGGTGCATTTATGCTGTATGGATAACACTCTCTCAATAATAAAACTATTCAGATGTGAAACACATCAAACATGTTAGCTTCTTTCCTTTTTTATTGCACTAATAGACAAAAACCTGATAGCCAATAAAAACAAATCTGCTTTTGCTTTTATGGCTCTGTCTTTGAAATTGTAGCCCGTTGTCTTTCAACAATGATGCAATTACAGATGAAGAAAAGAAATTGTCATATTGCAAATGCATTGCTTACTTGCTAGAAATAAACAAACTGATTTTAGTAAAAATAAAATTGACCTGGCTCTCTGCTAAGATCTCAGACTTAATAGCCACTCCAATTTCCCCTGACATTTAAAAATTATAACATACAGAAAAAAGAAATTCCTAAATGTCAGAATCCTCATAATTTCTTCATCTTTTGCCACTGAATTCTTAACTCCTCCCCTGCCCCCACGCCCAGCCTCATTGTGAGAGTGTGGTGGGGCCAAAGGAAGGATGGAGGATGATGCCACGCAGTCCATATGGCCTGGATACACCTCCGTGTGATTCTCTGGCCAAGGCCTATAACAAAATAAATAGTTGGATTATTAAAAATCATAAGAAATCATTTCACTGCCTCATTACACAATTCAGTTACTGAAAGGAAAAATGTGAGAACCGCTGTAACTGTGCTTCTCTTTCCCACACTTATTTTCCATTAATTTATCTTGGTAAATCAATTTTTGTCTACTACTATTGTGGCATATTTTCCTTTAATGTAGTAAAGTGTGACTCAAAGAAATGCTGAAAGCCTGGTAATACTAAATGAGCTGTCAATAGTGAAGAACTGAATAAAAAAACAACAGGGTTGGTAAAATTGAAAGGCAGGAATAGACAATTCAGAAGAAGAGGATAGGAAAAAGTGATAGAAATTTGACTACAAGTCTATTCAAGGAAAAACCCTCTGGGATCTTGTATGAAGAAAACCACATCACAGAGGGAAGGACTCTTACACCTAGTTTACATACAATAACCAGGATTGGGATTCAGACAAATTAATAGCTTCCTTGTCATCATACTACTAATTAGGGGCAGAATAAATATACAAAAGCACCATTTTGTCCCTCTAAGAAAACTTTAATCACAGTGTGTATCTGTCTGAGAAAACTTGGGCAGGGGGTAGGAGAGGAGCCTTTCTCAGAATATATTTATTTATAGGAAAATTTATGTAACTATTCCTTAATCTAAAAATACTAACTCATACCACATAACTTATTGGATATCCATCAGTATACCAGATTTACATCAAGATTTTCTTATTTCATACTCAAATTGGTAAAAGTAGAGGTATCTTAATTAGCTTTCTTAGTATTTTAGGTGAGTTTGTCTTTTGTGAAGTTCTATTTTTAAAATAATAAAGTAGAGCTTCAATTATTATTTTCTTCTATCAAAGTTTCAAGTACGATCTGTAGATCTATTTATATAGGTTTGTATGTATGTCTGTATATCACTGTATTTGTTAGAGAATAACATATATACATGTATACTAACACTGTACTTCATCAATTATTGTTGCACAACATCTCAGTCAATCCCATTTTTCTCATATAAACAATTTTAGAGATCATGTTGATTCTGTTTCTAAGATTGGTGGATTTATAAAAAAAACATTTACAGACTGCTAGAAAAAGAGATTTTATTCTTTTCTCAATTTAGAAATACAGTAATTATCATCATGAAGAGTATTGGTTAATGTTTTAAAACATGAGGATTAGAAAAGAAAGCTTGTTTTCTAATCAATGAAACCAATGATATTGTAGCAACATTTCCTCTTAATTTTTAAAATATTATCTATCTAATCACATAATCTAGAGAGCCATCATTTGAGGGTGACCCTTTAAAGTAATGGAGGGATTTTATATTGGCTTGTCAGTGGCAGATGAACTGTATGCTCTGTAAATTCTACTGTAATTGTGTCCATTCTCTGATTTTCCTTCAGTTTGGTTGTTAGCTATAAAATTACTGATAAGTAATAAAACACAGGTCAAAAGTGTTAAACCTTTGTTGCAAATATCACCAAATCATAACAAGGAAATATCAGCTGCAAACCACAATTCTGAGCATTTACCTGTAAAATATAGGTTAAATTACAGGATTTTTTTTTCCTTTTTGGTATAGCTTACTAAGATTTTACATTGCTTCTCCGGTTTGCCATCCAAGTGAATTTGGTAAATTTCATTTGAGAATGAATTTTCTATAATTATTAAAATCCATGGAGGCTTTTGGCCATCTTCTTTTTGTCTGGCAAGGAGTTTCATACCATATTACCATGATTCTCTTAAATATAATGAAACAAGATGAATGTTTTTAATACTCCCTGTGACTAATTCTTCCTAATCCATAGCCTTTCTTTGAAAAGAATGCTTGTGCTCTTATTTATGATGTTTTAAGGCTTTAAGGACCTCTTATAAATTTCTCTGACTTGTAGTCTTATCTGAGACAGTACTGCTCATACACTCATCAAAACAAAAATAGGAGCAACTAGGCTTTGCTGAAAACATAATAGAACAAAAGTAAAACACTATGCTGAACTAATTGGATTGACTTTGTTTCTCATTATGTTTCCCAGTAGTAAAAGCTTATCCAACAAAATATTTCTTTCACCCTCCTCCTGTGATTTGACTTCTCAATAAATTTATGTCCTGAACATCCCAAATTGCACTTCTAAGGGACAATTGGTTCAAAGAAATTCTACCTAATATTGCTTGAAAAAGGGGTTCTGTGTTCAAATGAATTTGGGAAACACTAAATTATGAGAATTTTAATCAGGTTTTTTTTCTCAGTAACTTCTCAAGAGTTGATGGTGTGTGTGTGTGTGTGTGTGTGTGTGTGTATTCACGTGTGCACCCTAGGGCTTGAACTCAGGCCTGGGTACTTATCCCTGAGTGTTTGTGCTCAAGGCCAATGCTCTACCACTTGAGTTATAGTTCCATTTCCAACTTCTGGGTGAGTAATTGGAAATAATCTCACAGGCATTCCTGTAAAAACAATAATCCTCATATCTCAACCTCCTGAGTAGCTAGGATCACAAGTACAAGCCCCCACCATCCTACTCAAGAGATTTTCTTTCCTTTGTGTAGGAAAATATTCCCCCAAACCACCACAAGAATCATATGGACTTAAAAATTTTCCGAATAGTTTTGTCCCTTCAAAGTTCTTTGTGAAAATACAATTTTACAGAACCCACTTTGGGAAACATCAAAATAAGTAACTACAAAATGCCTTACGAAATACATTTTTAATGTGAGATTCAGGCAAGAGGACAGGGAAATGGTTAAAGTCTACTTTTCTTGAAACACTAGACTAGGATGTAAAAAAAAATCCTTTGGATATTTTCCATTGAAATATGCACACCATCATGGTATAATGTATCAATCTCTTCCCAAAATGGAATTAACTTCATGCTGGCTTCATGAGGTGAAAATGGTCAAAATAAAGAATTTAAAAAGTACCTCAACCGATGATGAAAGTTTTGTCATTCTGAGTAGGTACACATATAATGATGATCACTTTGTAACAAGTTGATTTGTCAAATTCCTGACATTCACCTTGCCAACTCTGAAAGTCTCTGATGCTGAGGATATAATGATTCTAAACTTATAATGATATGCCTCTATGGAGAATCACCAAACCCAAACTCATATTTTATGTTTCTTTTAGAGATGCTTAAGACGGTGTCAAATGGCGAATTGGTTGTTGCTTTCCCCAAAATAGTTTAGGGGTCTTGCAGGTTAAATATGTGCCTTCACTGAACCCCTATGTTGAAATTCAGTGTGATGGTATTAGGAGTTAAGGCCTTTGAGAACTTAGAGTGATGGGTCATGAGTGTGGTCACACGTTAGGTTACTCTTCACAAGAAGAGACATGATGGAAAGAGTCTTTCTTTAAGTATATTATGTTAGATTCCAAGAAAAGGCTATCATTTGTCAGCCAGGAAAGGAGTTTCATGCAGATAGGATACATGGTCCTCCCTTAATCTCACACTTTTAGCTTTCACAATCATGAGAAATATTTCCTTTTTAATTATACATATTTTTATTGTGAAAATACTGTACAGAGGAGTTACAATTGCATGAGCAAGGTAATGAGTACATTTCTTCTCAAGCATTGATGTTTCTCCTTTGTTTCCCCTTCCCATCCCTTCCCATCCTCCTCCCCCCATCCTCTGCCCCCCCAGCCCCCCACTGCGCCAAAGTTGTAAAGTTATGAGAAATATTATTTCTGTTTGACTCACCCAACCTATGATATTTGACTTCCACAGCCTTAACTAAGACAAGGAATTTTCTCCTGAATTCCTAGGAGATATTCACAGCAAATCTACTAAGCTTTTTAACAGAGAAATGCTTATACATGTTCTCAATATCATGGAGAAACCCTCCAAAATGCTTTAACAGTCTGAAAGAACATCATTTACTTCCATAAATTGCATACTTAATGGAGCATGCTCAATTAATGGACAACATATAGTTATAAAATTTTATACCACCTCACATAACTATATACTCACTCAATTGTCATCAAAAATGATCTCATGAACCTTTACAGTTTATATTTCAAATATGTGTAAATATTCAATGTGAAAATTCTGTTTTCAAAACTATTGGTAGAAGAGACCCATTGCAACAATGTTACTCACAAAACACCATATTGGAAATTAACTTCACAACTTTGTAGGAGGAAGGAGTGGGGGAATTTGGGGAGGGGAGGGAAGTGGGTAACAATGCTTGACAAGAAATGTACTCATTACCTTACTGATGCCACTGTAACCCCTCTGTACAGCATCTTTACAAGAAAAGAACAGAAGGTGATGGTAGAGAGTACAGTTTAGTCTGGCAACAGCTCTAGTTCCTTATAATATTCTTTTCTTCTATGACCATCTTCCCCTGTTAAAGGATGCAGTAATCCACATCATCTGCCCAGGAGCTGACTGAGAGAAGTGCACAGTTATATAACAGTTTCATTATAGAACAGTATATTGTTCACAGGTCTACACCATAAGAGCAAAGAATCACAATCAGACCAAAGATGTTTCACTATCATGTTTGAGTTTAACCCTACATATACCCTCATCATGTAGTTGAGGGAGATTAGGTCTCCTCATTTCTGAGTGTCCCATAAAGTCTCTCATTGCAGAATCATGGTTTAAAATTCCATCTCAAACAGTTGTCTCTCAAATCCTGATTAAGCCTTACCATTTTGTTGTAACAATTCATTTGGTGACATACAATTTTTTAAAAGATATAGGATGATTTCTTTCTGACTTTTATTAAATAAGCCCTTCAATCATTCATGTTAGTACTAGAAAGAATTAATACATTCTTATTTTCATCTCTGATGGGTATCTGGTACCCAGAAAGGACCTGGAAGAAAGTGGTAGAGTTCCTGAATGAGCTCAATTATTCAGACTTCATCCATGTCTCAGATGTGAGCCAGGAGTCCAAGCCTGGATTACACCCATGGATACAGATCTTGTTCATTTTCTTCTTTTTGGATGCGCCCAACAATTTCTTCCATGAAAGGGTAGTCTGAACACTGTTCTAGATGCATACAGAGGCCCTAGATCATCCGTATTACAGAATATGGATAAAAAGAAATCAAAGCTTATGACCCTATTATTCCTCTAGCACAATACAAAAGACAGAGAAAACACTCCTATCAGAAGATGAGACCCAGCACAAGCACTCAAGTCAATATAGCAGAACCAAGTTTTGGTGTGTCAGCAAATCATATCCTGCATAGCATCTTATTTCCCCATTTAAGGCTGACTAGATGATTCTTGTCAGTCTCCAACAGAAATTTCAACATTGATACCTATTCTTCACTAACCAAAGACTCATTTGGTCTCCAAGTTAATAACAATCATAATCTGGTGAGTATTTAAAAAGTGATATGGTACATTAAGTCAAGGAAAACCAGGTACTAGTCTAACTAGATTGACCTTACAAAGCCAGACTTCTGTGAGAATACATATTCACTTCCAAGAAGCTGTAGTGAAGATCAATGAAATATATATGTGGAAATTCTTTGAAAACTACAAAGATCTATATGTGCCTGTAGCCTTCAAGCTACCTGACCCTTATGATAGCCACATAGTTTTAAGGACTAAGTCATTTTCCCATAATTTTCTACAATTAGAGATTCTTTAGATCTATTTGGAAAACATGCATTCCTTTAAGTTACTAGAGGAACAGTCTTCAAGATATGTCTTATACAAAATGTGTCTATATTAGATGTTAGATTTTAAAGAGTATTCCTTTTAAAGACACATTCTTGAAACTTTAATAAATTCACAGCAGTCAAAAATATATGAAAAAAGAAAATATATGAAAATATGTAAGCGTGTGTTATATAGTTGCTCTAAAATTTGCCAATATTATGCTCACTCTAAAAAGTTGTTATTGTTTTCTCTTATCTACCTGTGGAAGGTAAGTATCTTTCTAGCCCACTGAAAAACTATTTTATTAGTTCTTTATTGGCTAAAATTGGAATAGAATTAAGTTCTGGCCATAGAGTTGTATGAATGATCATATTATTGGGTATAAGCTATAGGTAATGATCACCATTTTCACACAAAAGCATGAAAAATTTCCATGCCCTATTCACTTATCAACAACTGCTTAATAAAGGCTAATGGTGTTGGTCTGGATGCTTCTATGAATTTTGCATCTTCTTATTATAGACATCATACAAAGAAACGTTGACAGTGAAACAGGACTTACTCTGATTATGTTAGGAATGGGCTTGGAATTGTTTTCATCTGCTCAGCACTATTGGCTCACGCCTGTAATCCTAGCTACTCAGGAGGCTGGGATCTGAGGATCATGGTTCAAAGCCAGCACAGGCAGGAAAGTCCATGAGACTCTTATTTCCAATAAACCACTCAGAAAACCAGAAGTGGCACTGTGAAGAGCGCTAGCCTTGAGCTGAAGAGCTGAGGGACAGTGCCTAGGCCCAGAGTTCAAGCCCCATGAAAAAGAATAGTTTCATCTGAGATAGTACTAGGCATATAACACTCACAAACTCTCTTTCTCACTCTCTCACTCTCCCTTCTTTCCCTCTGCACACACATGAAAACACTTGGTTTTCCCAAATTTTTTCAACAATCACAAGAATCTCTATCTTCTATCCCTTACATGTGACTCTAAAGATATCATAAGGGCAAGGGAGAACATTTCAGTAAGGATCCAGTCAAAGAAATAGAAACAGACTTTCCAACAGACAAGTGGTTAGATAGGTATGAGAGGATATAGTAAAGCAATAGGAAACATTGTGGTAACAACAGGACATGTCCTAGTAATACTAGGACATCTACATCTGGTAGAAGTTACCTCCTTAGGAATCAGATTGCAGCCAGAATAGAACCATCAGGCCTTGGAAGCTAGGAAGGGGAATCTTCCAATGAGGAAGGAATAATCACCACCCACTGTTGTTACATCTGAGTGGCATAATAAGGCCAGTTCTAGAAGAATAGGAGACAAGTGGAAATTGGAGCCAATTACAAATACTCCAAGTGAAGGGGCTTGGCTGAGGTGCTGTTTATCAGAAGATTATGTAAAACAGACTGGAGAAACTGCCTTCTCCTTTCCTTAGTTTTATGGAGTCCTTTGAGTGTACCCTATTAACAGAGCTCACACAGAAACAGTTTACAGAAAAGTAAAATCTTCTAGAGCTTAGCCCCGGTATCACAAAGCATGATATGGAAGGGAGTTAAGAAAGATTCATAATCTGTCCTGGGATCCTAACAGTAGAGATCTGCAAACTGATAAAAACAAGTCACTCCGAATGTTCCTGGTGGCCTTAACCTTTCATCTACACCCGACATTTTGTGGGAGAATAGTTGCTTAAATGCAGACCTTATTTTATGTGCTACTTCTGCTTTCCTGCTGTCTTTCTTGTTCTCTAACATCAGGTTAACCAATTATCTATGTGAAATTTTTGTTATGGTCGTTTCCTAATGAGAAAAGATACTGCTTGATACTCTTGTCCTCTCCAAACCTTACAGACTCCAAAGGATCTAATACTGGCAATGGCAGACCTGCTCAGTTCCTTGACATACACTGACCTGCTTACTGCAAAAAGTCTTGTCTGCCTGGATCCAGCACAATTTTCCTAACTGGTGCCTCATGCTGCATGCTGATCTCTAACTCTTCGGACTAGTTAATCCAAGCACTCTTTACAACCATTGTTTCCATCAAATGCCATATTGTTTTCAGTTTCATAGATTTTGCTTGTAACCAAGGCCTCAGCAGTGTCATGCCTCCTAAGACTTCCACAGCAATTCACAGAGAATTACTCTGTGCTCTTTTCCAGCTCTTTTGCATGCTGTTTGAAAGGTTGCATGTAGGAAAGTATATACTTGGATGGAGGAAGAATAAGTTAGGAAAAAAATATTAGCCTACATACGTGCATGTATATATGTATACAGATAGATAGATAGATAGATAGATAGATAGATAGATAGATAGATGGCTATCCATCCTTCTTGTTGACATTCTCAGTTTTCACACAGTATTTTTTTCAAATAGTTAGTGTTTCCATTTTACCAAAGTTGAGCAAATTGAAAGAACTTACTCCAAGCAGAACTCAGATTCAAACCCAGTTCTAAAACCTGTACACAACTGACACATTGCTTTTCAGTGTGATAAAAGCACTAGATACAAGCATCAGCTAGCCTGAAAAGTTAATAGAATGGCTCATCTTAGGTGATGATTAAATATTGTGTCCATGTCCTAAACTGATTGTACCTTTTTACTTTTTTATGTTGAGACTGAAGTTTATTTTTTAAATATGTTCAGAGGGGTTACAGTTACATGAGTAAGGTAGTGAGTACATTTCCTATGGAGCATTGTTACCTCCTCCTTTGCTTTTCCCCTACCATTCCTTCCCTCCCCACCTTCCCAACTCCTCCCTCTCTCTCCCCAACAAGTTGTAAAGTTCGTTTTCAACATAGTGTCTTGTACATCTTATTGTCAACCTGTATTCCTATTTAAGCATTTTGTTTTGCTCCTTCTCTTCCCCAAATTAGAAAAGTGTATTATTTCCCTTATTTACAATAATTAGTATATGTCTAGGATAATCTTATCAGCTGAGCAGAATAGCTCAATAGCTATGTATGTATGACCATATAAGATGATGCTAAACGAGATGAACTCCAACACATAGACACAAGAAGTTTTTCTTTGTTATTGTTGTTTTAATATACTATGTGATTTTGTTTCTTTTGTATGTTCTTCCTCCTGTGGTATATCGCCTGCTGTTACTGTATTTGATTTTGGTACCCTGGTATTGCATATACGTTTATTCGAACTGGGGAAGGAAAGTGGAATAACTGAATGGTGAGACAAAGTACAAGGGGGGAACCAATGCAACCACGATATACACAAGACAATATGGTGGAATGATCTGTACAACTTGTGGGAGAGAGGGAAAGTAGGACATAGTAGGAGGGAAGGGGTAGCAAGTCTGACAAGAAATGTACTTATTACCTGTATAAATGTAACCTCTCTGTACATCATCTTGACAATAAAAAAGAACAATCTTTTTGACTCATTTAATTTTAGCAAAACTCTACAAGATTTATGCTGTTATTAGCAATCCCATATATGATATAAACGTATATATGATATAAAG
Source organism: Dipodomys ordii (assembly GCF_000151885.1). Taxonomy (NCBI): domain Eukaryota; kingdom Metazoa; phylum Chordata; class Mammalia; order Rodentia; family Heteromyidae; genus Dipodomys; species Dipodomys ordii. The sequence goes on from NW_012267221.1 coordinate 14,830,490, forward strand.
TATATATGATATAACCAAAAAGTCAGAGCTAGAAGTAGCAGAACCAAGATATGAGTGTAGGATGAAAGTGTGGCTCAAGTGGTAGAGTACCTGTCTAAGAAGCATTAGGCCATGTGCACACATGAGCGTGCGCGCGCGCGCGCACACACACACACACACACACGGAGGGTGATTCTGAAACCTATGCACATTTTGGCTTTTATATAGTACTTCCTCTTGTGTAAGAGGCTAAAGAAAGAAGAGTAAGTGAGAACAGAGCACCCACCAGTGGGGATACATGTGTGGAAATTTTAATAAACACAGCTATGATAATGTTTATTGTAAAAGAGAATTAGTTTTAGAGAACCAGAGCTGATAACTTTTGAGCTGATTCCTAAGGGTATGAAAGGTGAATTGTAAAGATTTGAAAGTAGAATCATCAGGCTCTAGCAATGTGGTGGAGGAGCTAGGAGTCTAGGATGGCTTCCTATAGGAACAGATCTAAAGCAATAGATTCAGAGATTTATTGTAAAAAAATGTTTTAATATATGGCTAGATTTGGGCAGCCAGGAAGAAAAAGACATAGCCATAAAGTTAAGGGTCATGACTGAGCTCAGAAGGAAAAGATGTCTGTGATTGTGGAAGAATTGTCCTAGTGTGCAGCAAAGACCAGGAAAGAAAGGAAGAGGAAAGAAGAGGAAGAAAGAAGGAAAGGAAGGAAGGAAAGAGGGAAGGAAGGAAGGAAGGAAGGAAGGAAGGAAGGAAGAAAGAAAGAAAGAAAGAAAGAAAGAAAGGAAGGAAGGAAGAAAGAAAGAAAGAAAGAAAAAGAAAGAGAATAGATTTTTTCTTACTCCTTCTGGACATGTGCCTACTATATTAATAGTGTATATGCAATAAAAAGACATAGAAAGAGAAAACACCCAATGTCAGAAACTGGTTCCCAATCAACTGGGTCTTGGTGCTGCTGTGAGGTGGTCTGGTGTATTAGCTAAGTCTTAGCTTTATCTGTTGAAAATAAATCACCAGACAAGAGCTCTCTGTGATCAGACAAAACATGAACATTTTGCAAACCATAAAAGTAAGTATACAGTGACTCACACCTCTAATCTTAGTTACTCAGGAATCTCCGATATGATTATAATAATTTGAAGCCAGCCTGGATGGAAAATTCTAATAGACTCTTATCTTCAATTAACCAGTAAAATAAAGAGTCAGAAATGAATCTATAGCTCAAGTAGTAGAGTGTCAGCTGTTAGCCAAAATGCGAAGGGATGGTGCCCAGGCCCTAATGTCACTAGTTCTAATAACAGTACAAGTGTTCAGATCTGCACACAAACACACAGTAGTAACCAGATCTTAACCATACTAATATGAATACCTGCTGTCTCTATCAATTAAAGCTTTGAGTGTGGTACTTCAGTACTAAAGAACATAGATGATATCCACCACTCTTGCCTTGTTTTCATTTATCCTTCTTATAAATAATAATCCGATACACAACCCACAGAATTAGACCTGCTCACTGACATTACCCAGGCTTGGAGTTTCCACCATGCCAAAATCATACAAAACATACTCAAACCTTAAAATTTCTTTTTTTTTTGCTATTTAAAACATTATTAAGTAGTTGAACAGGGGATGCCATAAATTAAATCTGTTTATGAATATAATATATCTTGATCAATGTAACCCTTTCACCATTCTCACACAATTCCTCCACTACTCTTCCCTTCCCTCACTCTTCTTAATTTTGTAGCATATACATTGTATTCTTGACTGTATTCTTCCCCACTTCTCCTCTCCATTTTTCCACCCATTTCTCCTAGATTCCACACCATCCCTTTTGAGTATCTGTATACTGGTGTTTTATTTTGCTGAATTTTATAATTTCTTACTACCCAAGTTATCTCATAGTTCCATATGGCCATGTTCTTTCTTGATGCAAGGAATAATTAGAACAATTAAGTCAAGCACAGGTATGCTCATGATAGTGTTTCCTGGAGATTGCTGAGAGAAGGGAACATTTCTAGATTGTTTTTATAATATATGCACATATGTACATATATTATACATGATACATATATTCATATGCATGTGTATGTACACATATATGTATGTGTACCTGTGTATATACATGCATACACCACACACACACATACACACACATATATATATATGAACTGATTTATCCTCCCCTATTTCTTGGAAAGCTGAGGAGTGTAATGGAGCTCAGGTTGTAAAAATAAAGCACTCAGAATCTGGGGACCTCAATATATATATATTGTGCCAGGCTTGGGGCTTAACTTAGGGCCTGAGTGCTGTCCCTAAGCTTTTTTTCCTATTATTTCATTGGTATTCTTTTTTTATATGTTATTATTGTAAAAATACTATACAGAGGGGTTACAGTTACATGAGTAAGGTAATGAGTACATTTCCTATTGAGCATTGTTACCTCTTTCCTTGTTTTTCCCCTACCATCCCTTCCCTCCCCACAACAAAATATTGAAATAAGGATACAAGTTGACCCACTTTAACAATGAGATGTATAAGACACTATGCTGAAAACAAATTTTACAACTTCAGGGAGGGGGAAGAGAGGAGTTGGGGAGGTGTCCCTAAGATTTTACGCTTAAGGCCAAGGCTAGTGCTCTAGCCTTGAGCCACAGGTTCATTTCTGCTTTTTTTGGTGTTTACTTGACTTCTAATAGACATTTTTGCCTTGGTTGGCTTTGAACTTTGATCTTCAGATCATCTGAGTTTCTTGAGTATATAGAATTACAGATGTGAGCCACTGGCATCCACCTCTCTGTTTATCTATTTTTGTTCTTGTTGTGGCAAATTAAAGTTCTTTTATTTATTTATTTTTTATTTTTATTGTGAAAATACTGTACAGAGGGATTACAATTACATGGGCAAGATAATGAGTACATTTCTTATCAAGCATTGTAGCTTCCTCCTTTGTTTCCTCTTCCCATCCCTTAAATTAAAGTTCTTGAATGCTTTACTGATTTAAAGTGATTAATATTGACTAACATGAGTTTATTAACTAAGTAAGTTATTTATTATTAAACGAACTATTTGGAGATTTTATTTAAAAAATAAACTGAATCAGTAGAAATTTTTGTTGTAAATCGAACATAACTTTAAACCCTCAAAGTCTAACCATAAGTCCTTTAAAAGTAATAAATCTCTAATAAATTTGACACACAGCTTTTTTTCAAACAAGTGCAATAAAATAAGTTACAGAAGCATCCATGTTCAAATTGTCAGCCATTATTAGTTTTCTGGGTTTTTATTGCTATTCAAATAGCATTTTTGTTTCAATCATATCTGAAATTGTCACATGTCAAACATTCCAACTATTTACATGATAGTGCTGGATGACAATGACTCCTCTGTTTTTCAGTAAAAGGTAAAAAAATATAAACCCTTCATTATTTCTTGACATAATGTATTGTTAAAAAATGTGATGGATACAGTTTGACAAACCCAGTCACCATATGAGATATCACAAGAAAAGAAGGATAACTATGTTTATTGGGACTGAGGAGAAAAAACAAAAACATACCATTAAAGATTTAAAAAAAATAAGCCATTGGAAAACAAGTTAATAATACACCTGAACAGAATTTGTTCAGAATTTTGTACAAAGCCCTTCTATCCATGATGCATTCGTACATGTGTATTATTTAGGTTTTAGATATTGTTTGTTCCCACTGAAAAACATTAAAATTATTACAATAAGTTTTTGTCTTTTAAATATGAGGGAAACTGGTGCTTTCCAAAGGACCTCTCTCTGTATGTTGATGACTTGAAGCTCATGTTTTCTCCTAGGTTCCATGGTAATTTTAAGTGAACTATACTTCAGCTACGCTGTTTTTCTGAGACTGAACCCTATCTCTGAACTGTGCTAAAATAACCTTGCATTATCCTAATTAGGATTATTCACAATACACACATATTGCAAAAGGCCATTTTCATTTTCAATTAGTTGAAAAGGATTAGTTGCAGTCATACCCACATGGTCCTGAATGCTATCATTATTAAACTCAATATTTTTTATTGCTGTTAAAATTACGCTTCTTGCAAATATAACTTAGCTAATGGAGTAAAAAGATGGTCTCTTCCTGACAAATCATTCTCTTCTAAAGAAAATTGTAAAGGTAACAATACATAAATGGAAGAAAATATATGTGTGGTAAAGAGACTGTTTAATCACAAGTAATGGCAAACCTAAAATTAGTTCCAATTAAAAGAGAAATGCATGCAAACCAATCTGAATGTAGCAGATAAAGGGTGGCATGCAGGAGAGATTAGTACGCAGTAGCATATAAGAGGACCCCAGGTGCAGTACTTTCTCATTATACCTATTCTTGAGCAGCCATGTAGTGAGTACACAGTAAACCTAAAAAAAAAAAAAAGGAGAAGAAAGGATAGAAAAAGGCTTCTAAGAAATAATTTTACATGGTGGCTACACTTGAGATGAACAAGTACATGATTTTTGGAAGAAAGACCATAACAACTTGGATTTTACTTCCAAAATACAGTGGCATGTTAATTGCTTGATCAGTCAAATGAAACTAAATGTAATTAAGACTAGTGTGGGGTTAATTTGATCCATAATTATGTTATATAAAGTAAATGAAAATTGTTTCTTTCCTAAATTGCAATTCATTAAAATTACAGATATTAAAATAAGATACTATAAAATTACATGAAGCATGTACACGTTAATAGCCATTAGTAATAGCTTGATATTTCTACCTAAGCAACAGTTTATTAAAATGTCGAAAGGTAATATTTGACCACTTGCATGAGTTTTTTAACTCTGTTTTGCTACTCTTGTAAGATGTGTGTGTGTGTGTGTGTGTGTGTGTAGAGAGAGAGAGAGAGAGAGAGAGAAAGAGAGGAGTAGATAGGGGATAGATAGACACATATACACACATGTATGTATATATAGAGAGAGGGAGAGACTTTAAATGAAAGTATTCTTGTCTTTTTTTCTGCCAATCTCTCCATGTTTATCTTCTGCTTAAACACATGAGGTTCAATTCCCATGTGAACTGGATTATTTAAAATACACCACAGGTATTTAGCATTCAAAATACAGTAAAGATTTCATATGTATAGAATATAAAATAGTTAAAATATTATTTTAAAGAACAAATGGCAACTTTAAACTATAGTTATAAATCTAGTTATGTAATATTTTGGTGTTAAACGTGGAAGAATTGGATATTAAAAATATCAAGGAACAAATGGAAGTACTCTTTATTGAGTGCTAACTTTGTTCTGAGCATGTAGGATGTATCTTAAATAACCATTTTTTATCCTTTAATCGAGTTGATATTATTTACAGATGACAGGTTAAGAAGCTGCTTTAAGCCATGGAGCTCTTTGTCCCATTTACTATGAAGTGGGATCATGACATTCTATTAGACCTGATGTCAAAATATAGGAAAACCAATCAGTTTGTTCTGCTATAACATATATTTTAGCTCCAACTTTATATTCTTGGGATAATTTGTTTCTGTGAATATTAAAAAAAACAAAATGTCAAATGTGCATATCTCTGTGACAATTTGTGTGGCATCAGATACAAATTGGATAGGTAATCCTATCCTTTGAACTCATAAAAATATCTACAGGTCCTTCTTCAGAGCAGAGATAGAAGCCCTGATGGCAAGTGAAACTATCTCACTGAATAGTAATGAGTGCCTGGAGTGGTGTGGTAGTGCATACCTGCAGTCCAAGCACTTGGAGGCAGAGGGAGGAGGACCATGAATTCCAGGCTAACCAGGACCACAAGGGGAGAATCTGTCTCAGAAAAACAAAATGAATTGGAACAACATCAATGAAAGAATAGAAAGATGTCCTACAGAAGACATGATATAAGCACACTAAAACTATCTGAGGGCAAAAGCCAAAAGCATTTGGCTATTATACTATTTGTTGGGAAGGAAAAGAATGAGGATAGAGAAAGGAAGTTCAAAATATTAAAGGTATTTCTACATTTTTTTCTGAATAGTACAGTCCTCATGTGTGGCCATACTTTCTGCTTTTTTTTTTAGCACAACTATGTTTATTGCAGCATTATTTACCATAGCTAAGATATGGAACCAACCCAGATGTCCCTCAGTAGATGAGGTACATATACACAATGGAATTCTATGCCTCCATCAGAAAGAATGACTTTCTGCTTTTACTCATGTTAGAAATTGGAAAAATTGATGATGACTTGAAGCTTTGGTCAAATTTAAATGTAAAGCTATTAGAACAGGATGTGGTACAATAAATGCTCAGTAACAGCACTTTATCAGTGAGCAACCCAGACACAGAAATTTCAATAATATAAAATCCTACCATATTAACTGCAGTATGTAAATATTAACAGTTCTCAATAATTTATTACAGTATTTTAATTAAGACAGCCATCTTAAATTTCTTGAAATTCCCTTTCTCTTTACTGAAAGCCATGTTTCTTACATTAAAAAAGAAAACTAAAGGATATTCATGCTTAATGAGTTGCCAGAACACATTATTTATAGTAAGCATGTACACTTAACAAACCAAATATTTAGTATTTCATGCATGAAAAATATGGATATATTAGAGTCATTAGTATTCCAGGTGAGGCAGGACATGCAAATTTACTCAGCTATTAGAGATTGAGTCATACACGATTTAATATAACAAAATAGTTTATGTATATTAGAGTAAACAGTGGAATCACAATAGGAAAAAAATGGATTTGGTTCAGATGTTGAGCTGCTATGTAAACCAATTATCTATCCAGAGGGAAACAGCTCTGTCTACAACTACTTAGGCTCTAGGGCCTATTACAAACCCTGGAGTGGGCTGTTGTTTCTGTTCTCAAGGGATTTCACCACGTCACACTAGAAATAGCTGACAATAATTAGAAAGCCAGCTTCTGCCAGTATTGCACACATTTTTAATACCTTCCTAAGTATTGTGGGAGATAATACATAAGGCCTTTAGAATTCTAGTCATGCCACAACAAGCCAAGGAAAGGACAACTAGACAATAGCCCCAAACTGGACTGTGACAGGCTAATTATTGTGGCTTCATTATAAAACCTCTTTTTACATAGGTCACCTGGGAAGTGTAATTAAAAATGCATTATTGGTGTATTTTTTATTGAAGCAATTAAATTAAAAAGCCAAAAAATAATTATATGAGGAGCAAATAATAATGTTGGTCAACAGCGTTTATCTAAGAAAGCGAGAACACGTTAGTGGTTCATTAGCAGTAAATGTGTTAACGGGAATCTGTTTGAAAAATGAGCCATAGAATGGCTTTTAAATACGCAGATTAAAGGATTTATAATGTCAAGTTTAACACAGAAATTATAGATAGTATTACATAACCATGAATAATAGCACCTTTAATCTGACTTAGTAAAATGATTTACATCATACTTTGTGCTGTCGTATGAGTGTTCTATGTGCTACATCTCAGATAGACAGTTCCCTTATATTTTAAACACTTTATGAATCTTTTTGCTTTCTAATTATGTTGCATCTAAATAATTGGATGTTAAAATATGTATCTTCCAGGGCAGAATACTTGTTTTGGATTTTCATTTTGTATAGGAATGACAAAATATGATCACATTTATTTATGAATTTTTTATGAAGCCTTTAAAATATAAAGCAATTATTCTTCCTATCTTAAAACTCTCTTGATACTGCTTGCATCATCATTATCATCATCACCATTATACTACCACAGTTGCTATAGTACCTACTACATGCAACAAACTAAACATTGCCAGTTATGTAATATTATTTATTCTTAAGTCTATAAATTTAGGATATTGATATCAACCCACATTTAATCAACCTATATATTTATTGTAACAAAAATTATTCTTGAATATACTATACTAAAATAGCAGTAATATTTTTTCCTATATTACTAGAAGTCTCTCATATTTTAGAGATCATTCTTGAGATATATTAAGGAAATAAATAAGGATCTACAAACAAGTAAGACTCACAATTTTTTTTGTTCCTATTGAAAAGTCAAATTCAAAAAGGAAGATAAGCATCAATTATGGAAGATTGTGGATGCCAGGATTTATATGTAGATGAAAGGACAAGTCATAGAGATAGAACAGCTAAGTTTGTAGGGGTATGTAGGATACGATTAAAGAAATTATGATTGAGAGCAATGAAAGTGTTGTATTATGTCCAAACTTAAGATTGCATGGTCATAAACCAATTACTACCTAATGAATCTATATCATATTTTGATATATTATAATTACTTTTCTTGACAATTTTACTATTGTTCTGTGGCATTAGAATTTTTATCAGTGTTGATATCAGTAGCTACTGCCTTTGAACACTTCTCTTGTGTTAAAGGCTTCAGAGACTTTATCACTAGGCATTATCTGTCACTGGGGTAAATTATTATAATTTTTGATGTGAGAAACTTACAGTTTAGGGAGTCAGATGACTTTTCCAAGGATATACTGCTGAAAAATTAAGCTTGAATTTGAAATCAGTCTATCCAGATCAAAGCATACATTTTGCAGCATTACAAATTAAGAATTTATAGTAGACATCAAAAAAAGTACTGAACATAGTGAAATTCTTTCAGAACTGTTAATATCTTGCCATATATATATATATGTATATATATATATACATTCACAGCACTCTGTAGGAAAAGAGAGAGCTGGGGTGTGAAAGGGGGTTTATTTTAGTCTAAACACTTGCCTCTTCCATTATGCTTTGCTGCCTCCACTGTAGCTGCTGCCTTTGATGGCTTCAAAGTCATCTCCCTCCTGGCATTCTTTAGATTGACATACCAATAACCAGTTCAATGGTTAAGAAACTATTTTGCAAGCAATGCTGATTTGAATAGCATCATAGACTTGCCCCAAGTTTTACTTTCTGGCCAGAGGTTGAATTAACTAATTCGTATCAACAGCCATGCTGAGTAACGCAATAATATCTGGAATGCTCAGACTGAATCTAGGACCCATAAATTTTGAATAGTTGGTAGGTAGACATTTTAAAAATACACTAATTTGAGAAAGAAAATTGTATCACTTTAAAGGTCCAACACTTTTTATCTGAAAAGAGAGATTTCTAGGACAGATTAGTTCTGAGAAAATAAATGATTCTTTTCAGATTCACACACTATCCAATGACCTTCTATGAAAATTAAAATTAAAATTCTTTTAGATCCCAGAACACACAAATTATCTGTGTTTGAGAACAAGAGAACTTTGGAGGAAATAGAGAACTTTGGAGGAAATACATTTGTATGAAATATAAAAGAGTGAAAGAGATGTCACAATTTTTATTGACCAGATTTAAGAAGAATAAGGGCTGGAGGGGAGAATCTGTGAGAATTTATAGAGTAGAGAGAGCTTTGTCAAAATTCAAAAATATGAAATGGTGCACAGAATTAAAGCAATAGAGTCATTTTCGTCTACTTCAACACCTGGAAATTGGAAGGCTATTCTGAATGGTGTTTTCTTTGTTTATTATATGTAATAGAAAAACAATAGATTGGACAGTTTTCTTTTTATTTCCACGATTTTTTCTTAAGTTTTGGTATAAATTATATACTTTCTTCTTTATTTTCATTGTACATTTTGTTCTTATATGATCACATTTACTATAATGGAAATTGTTTAAAAACTTTATAAAACAGGAAAAACAATGAGTTTTTGAGCAGTTTCTAGAATTTAGGATTGAGAAAGAGGCTAGAAAGAGAGCAAACAACTCAAGTTTCATTCTGTACCACAGTGATAGCTAAGATGAGGATAGCTTTGTCAATCACAAGTAAAGTAGTACTGGAGAGGCCACAGAATTATGGCTTCAGTACTAATTTAATTTGTAAAAATTTCAAATCTGCTTCATAACACTATAATTGCCAAAAAGAATTATCATATTAAATATAGTCACTAATATATATATATATGTATATATATATACTTAATCAAGAAAAAAGAAAGTTGTTAAAAAGTCTCAAAAGTATGAGATTAAGGAGAGAAAAATTGATCTTTATTTTTTTCTGTCTTGACCTACTGATTTAACTTAATGATACCGAGGTAGTCCTTAATATATAATATTTTTATACCACTTTCTCAATTTTAAAGTGATGGTCTATATACTGCCTCATTTGACTTTCACTGTAATTCTGTGGGTAAATAACAAGATAACTGGATATACCCAGTAGATATATACAAAGCCCTTATTTATTTATATTACTAATGTTTATATTTTCATCAGTTTCCTTATTGTTCACTTCTGAGGTTTCTATATAAATTGAAATACATTTTAAATCAAATTTATTTTCTTTATATCAAATTTGTTTTATTGAATATGGTATATCATCTACAATGCAGAGATATTACATGTCAGTTCATTGGAGATTATTTTTATCTATTGGGTTTTCTTGGCATTGATATCCTATATGATGGTTACACTCTATTTCTGAAAACTGATATAATGCTCAAGAAGTAAGATAAGAAACTCTCAAACTTTTCAAATGAATATGTAATCTGATTCTGTAACCAGCAATGTACCACTGATCCACTCTCTCTGTACTCTTGCATCTCTGTATTTTATTTTATTTCACTGTATTATAGTTATATCTCAATGTGATTTTAATCACCATTCCCCTAAAACCTCATGAAACTAAACACCTTTTTTATGTGTTTCTTTGACATTTTGTATCCTCTAAGTAAAGTGTTCATCTTCTAATTAGTTTGATGTTAATATTAAGGCTTATTTTTGTTGTGCTGGTACTGGGGCTTGAACTCAGGGCCTGGTTGCTGTCCCTGAGCTTATTTGCCCAAGGCTAGTGCTCTATCACTTTGAGCCACAGTTCTATTTCTGGTTTTCTGATGGTTAATTGGGCATAAGAGTCTCACTGACTTTCTTACCTAGGTTGGCTTTGAACCATGATCCTCAGTTCACAGCCTCCTTAGTAGCTAGGATTGCAGGCATGAGCCACTGGCACCCAGCTGGATTTCTTAAGTTACTCAGTAAATCTATGGTTCATCCTGCATAGAGAATACAGGAAAAGGGATTTGGAAGGTGTGACCAATGGATGATCTCACGATGTGTGAAGCTTCAAGGGTTTACTGTACATGTAGGTACACCAGAGCAGCACCTGTTTAACTTGAATGGGTGATGAATCATTTGGCAATCTTGACAATACATATAATATTGTACAGTGGATGTCTAAGACACTGGCTCTGTACAACATCATACTTTAAATGCTCATATTGGTCTAACGATACCTTTACCCTTTCATACCAACAAGAGGCCTGAATATGATAACCTGAGGTTTGCCAAAGGAACCAGTAAAAATAAATAAATAAATAAAATAAAACACTAGAGGGGAAAGATGTAGACAAGCTGAACAGAGAGAAAGGAGGTACAGCAAGAAGATAACAACTGCTTGTGCTCCTTTTCAGTATCACCCATACTGAGGGAGGCCTATTTCCAGAAAATACCATCAAGTGTAAAACACTAGTAAAAATCCTGCCAGAGAATTAGCATCAAAGATTAATGTAAGAAGAAAAGATGAAGGTTGCTCTTCACGACACAAAACCAACAAAACTAATACTATAAAGTAATATAGTTAGAACATTTGTGAAAAATTTACAAAGCGTCATAAGGAGTAATTTTAAAACCAAAGAGCCGGATGCCAGTGGCTCATGCCTGTAATCCTAACTACTCAGGAGACTGAGATCTGAGGATCTCCTTTCAAAGCCAGCCTGGAAAGGAAGGTTCGTGAGACTCTTATCTCCAATAAACCATTAGAAAACCAGAAGTGGTGCTGTGGCTCAAGGGGTAGAGCGTTCACCTTGAGCCGAAGAGCTCAGGGACAGCACCCAAGCCCAGAGCTCAAGCCCCAGGACCGACAAAAACAAAACAAAAACCACAAAGAGAGTAGTAGAAATTCCAGGTGTAAAATTTTCCATTCTAGAGGAAACTAGTTGGGTTTTTTGTTTGTTTGTTTGTTTGTTTTCCTCAATTATGTTTTGTTTCATTAGTTTCCAACATTGGGATAGACTCTCATGAGCTTTAGTAGTTTTTAGAGTAGTCCTGAGAGAAAAAAATGGTAACCTTGATGACCTCTCTGTGTTCTGAAACTCTTGAATTCTGTGCATGTTCACACCTCTGTTTCTCCTTTTATTGGTCAAGGCCTAACTTATCTTTTCCTATTGTTTTCAAGTCAACAAATACTAAGCATGGTGCCTCCAAGTTAATCATTCCAATTCATCAAATTAGTGTTTTAAAAACAATTTAAATAAATCAAATAACCAAATTCCTACAAAAATCTTTCATCTTAAAAACATGCACTAATCTACCTGGTCTCTGTGTAAGTATGACAGCTAAATTACAGATAGGGAAATTAAAAGGTTAATAATAGAAAATGATGACATATCAGAAGGGTATCGATGGTATGATATTTTTAGCATTATTTAATCTAGGTAATTTTGTTCTGTCAATTTTTTTCCTGTTGACAAATTATTCAATAACTTTATTTTTTCTAGAGAAATTATATAAGTAACTGAACTAGTAGTTCATACTAAAAATAACTATTACTACTGAGACATTCTAGCAAAATCATAAATAATTATTTTCATTTTTCATTCAGCTATTCCAGAGTCTTTTAATATTTCACAATGATTAACTCATTAATCCTTGCATACTCTCAGTGGTACAGGTAAATAGTCTGATTAATTTTATTTTGCTGATTTTGAAAAGCTATTTTAAAATGATTTCTGTCCTTTACTTTTTGATGGGGAAAACACTGATGGGGAAAACACTAACATATCGTGATTCTTTAATCCTTACCAAGACCATTTTACTACCAGGACTAGTGAATGAATTTCTGGGAAAGTAAAGCTGATTGACAGGCTTTGTTTTCTAAGCAGCCCACATCTCCTTTGCTTTCCTGCTCTGTCAGCAATATTGTTTTTGTAACTTGTTTATTGGGCTTCATTCTAGGTCACCCCATTGCTGAAATTTTCTTTTTGGACATTCTTCCCAGTTGAACATTTTCCCTTAGTATTATCACAAATTGAATGCTTCCTTCACAGATGTGTATCTTATTAGGTGATATCGAATTTTATTCCATATTAGCTAATTTTACTTTAAAATTATATTGTTTGTTTCACCCAAAGGTCACTAAATTAAATTCTATCACTTTTGTTCTTTTTCTGGCATTTTTTTTTCTTGTGGAAATCATCCAGGCCAGATTTAAAGAGAAATCATCTATCCTTACCATGGGCAATAAGGTGTTTCTCTCAAGTACTCACAGTAGTAGCATCTGGACATCTTAACAGCTAGAATATTTTAATTACTTCCTCAACTGATCCCTCACTTTTCTTCTCCATTTTTCAAATGTAGTGACTGGAATATAACTACTTGATTAAAAATACTTCTCTACAAAAGTCAGGGAATTCAATTCCACAATTTCAGTCATCAAATAAAATGATTAATTACAAATAATCATTTGGTAAAAATGAACTTGAAAAGCTCTAAAAATATAGAGGAAGTAATGTATGTTCACATGCTTGTGTACATGCACACACTAAAATTCAATTTAGAAAGAAAATAATCAGAAGATACAATGAAAATTTGTTATTCAAATTGCCATGGGGTGGGATACTCGAGAAGTTATCGTGATACTGTTTGTTCCTCATCTTTAAGACACTAAGAATAAAAAAAAAATTACCAGAAGAGAAACTAGTTGCTCCCTTTACAGGAAAGGGGCACATGGTATGTTTCTGTTATTCTATGTTGTGTAAAAACACATAAGTTCAAATACCATTTAGAGCCCGGCGCTGGTGACTCATGCCTGTAATCCTAGCTACTCAGGAGGCTGAGATCTGAGCACTGCAGTTCAAAGCCAGCCAGACAGGAAAGTCAGTGAGACTCTTATCTCCAATAAACCACCAGAAAACTGGAAGTGGCACTGTGGCTTAAGTGGTAGAGCACTCACCTTGAGCTGAAGATCTGAGGGACAGGCCCAAGCCCAGAGTTCAAGCCTCCAGACTGAACAGATAAGTAGATAGATAGGTAGACAGGTAGATAGATAGGTAGATAGGTAAATAGAAAGATAGATAGATAGATAGATCGATCGATCGATCGATAGATAGATAGATAGATATAAAATTTAGATTGGGTTTCTTCTGGTTATAACAATTACTTCAGCTATCAGAAGTCATCCTTAATAAACTAGAGCATTGGATAGCTAGGGAGACTAGACTGACACACTAATCATGTCATCTCTATGGCTTCTGCAATTAAGTAATTAAATGATCCATGAGTCGGTCTTACAAATATGATTGCCCATCAGTACCAAAAGAGTAAGTAATTTCTTGCATGCAATGTCACATGCAATGGTCAGTTTTAACTCTTGGCTTGACTAGACTATGGTGATTGTCTGGTCAAATACCAGACCAGTCTACAAGTTAATGTGAGAATATTTTGATTTTGTGTAAATTAATTAGATTATATGAGTTGATATAATGTGAATATAAAGGGAGATGTCATCCAATCAGTTGAAGATCTTAGGAACAAAAACTAATGCTTTTATGGTATTTTTTGTTTTTTTCTTTTGTTTTTTGCCAGTCCTGGAACTTGAGATCAGGGCCAAGGAGCTCTCCCTGAGCTGTTTGTACTCAAGGCCAGTGCTCTGACACTTGAGCCACGGCACCACTCCTGGCTTTTTCTTAGTAGTTTATTGGAGATAAGAGTCTCATGGACTTACCTGCTCTGGCTGGCTCCAAATCATGGTCCTCAGATCTCAGCCTCCAGAGTAACTAGGATTACAGACGTGAGCTGTGGGTACTCTACTAAAAGCTGATTGTATTTTTCAGAAAGATGAAATATCCCTAGAGACTAAAATACAAAATCTCTATTTCCAACATGTTGCCCTGGGAAAATTGGAATTTCAAATTACAGTATTAGTGTGGGTCTGCTCTGTAGATCTCAGATTAGCTAGCTATCATAATCACGTGAACCAATATTTTCAATCTGTTCCTTACGTTTGCTCTAAGAATGTCCCTAACTGCTACAGTGCAATTGATGTTTACCTTCAGACTATTTTCTTGAAGATTAGAAGAGAAATAATAGTATATCTTCATTGCTTTGGGTCAGTTGTTATTAGAACTTGTTTAAAATGATTACGTGTATGACAACCTCTGTTCTCATTGGAATCTTCCAAAATTTAGTTCCTCCTTAACTGATGCCCTAATCCCCTACATATTCTGTTCTCTCTATTCTCATACATAAAAATGCTGGCTTTGTCTCATGAAATACCTGTACCAGCAAGTTATTCTCATCCAAAAGTTCTATAATATCTGAAAAAAAAACATAAAAAGTCTTACTTGCCAAGTGACTAGCATTTAGATCTGCCTGCTTTCATGTCTTCCTGGTGCTCAATATATATCCTATATTCTAGTTCGGCCCAAATCTTGATATCTTTATTGTCCCCAAAGATACCAAATTCTCTTACACTTTGCTTTTTCCACCTTCTTTTCTTTCTTCCTTTGTCACAATAATGAGCTTACTCTACTCTTCTGCCTACCTGAGCTTGACCTAGCATTGAACACCTGACTGCTGTTTCATATCTAACTACAAATTTCCAGACTACACTGCTCTATAGTGAAGATCCGTTTATTTCAGTGCTGTGGTATGTCATAGACTATCATAGACTTCTGGAGTCACAAATGTTGAAAGGATATCAGAGATCATCCATTCCAACTATGATCAAAGGCTTGAAATACCTTTGTAATGTTCTCTACAGTGGTCTTTCACTCCCACCACCATATCTACAATGATGAAGAATTCACCACTTCCTGCCAATGCTATTTTATGAACAGCTCTAGATGCTAGAAAAGTCTTCCTTAAGTATAATCTTGCATGGAAAGTAACATCTAGAAAATTAAATGTTTTCTATACAACAGTAATTTATAATATGTTATGTCACTATCTAAACTGCCATAATACACAATAGTATTATTCTAAATGGGTATGCAGCTACTTGGAAGGCTGATACAGGAGATTTGTTTGATCTCAAGAGTTCAAGACCACACAGAGTAGCATAATAAGGACACACATATATATATATATATTCATATATATATATATATATATATATATATCAGAATAGATAGTAAATTTAGTCCACACTGGTCAATTGAAACTGCCAGTCAATATTTGTCTCTTTTCTTGTTGTTTTGATAGGATATAATGACTTTTAATTATACTGCAGATTGACTACAATGGTTATTTTTTAAATTAATCATGTATTCATTTACCTGTTTTGTCTTTTTTCTTTACCTTGAGGAAATAATCTTCACTAGAAGATTATAGAGGATACTTTTCTCTTTTGTGTCTAGGTCAGTGCAGTGTGCATCAGTTGTTCTCAAATAATTGCTAGATTCCTTTAAAACTGATTTAAAGGAACAAACCTTGGTTAATAGAAATATTTTGAAAATTCATTAGGGTACCATAGAGAAATTTCCACTGATATTTCTTATTCTTTTTCTTTCCTTTCCATACCTTTTCTTTCTTTCTTCCCTCCCTCTTTTCTTCCTTCTGTCCTTCCTTTCTTCTTTATTCTTGAAAATACATGCTGATTAGTAAGTGGTACTGTTATCATTTTTTTATTCTTCAGTAAATATGTGATTTTGAAATGAAGCTACATAGAATATGTAGATACCAGTAAAAATTAAAGTACTCAAATCTTGAAATAGGATATAAATATGTCTGGATATTTATCTGTCTTTGAAATTAGGAGAAAACGGCCATACCACCCTGAACGCGCCCGATCTCGTCTGAAATTAGGAGAAAGCTGTAATAGAATCTCAGACTTAGTTGAAATGGTTAAATAAAGTGGTTCCTATGTGATAACCTCTAGATTCTACTATGTTCTTTACAATTTTATTTTTAAAAATTAACTCTAGTGTTTCTAGGTTTGCAGAACATTGTATAACTTTAGCATTAGAGTTTTTGTTTGGTGGGGGAGGGGTGGTTCCTTTCTTGTATATTCTTTCTCAGAGAAAAATAGAGTTTTTGCATATGTTCATCATCGTTTTAAAACATGTAGCTAATGATGAAAAGAAATAGTCTATTTAGGAAATGTAGTAAAAGAAGAGTCATATACTGTAATTCACCAAGAAGGGAACAGCCAAAGAAACAATTGGCAGGCAAGACAACTGACAAGATAATCTATCTAATAGATTTTTTGTTCTATTCTCTAATTTTGGTTATCAAGGAGATACTTTGGGAACAAGAATGAAAGTAAAAAAATCTTTTTTGTTAAACATTTCTTGTGTAGATGACATTAATTTTTTTTCAAAATGTCCACAAACAATCTTGCTGCCAAGTCAGTCAATCAGATTTCCTCCTTTAATAGTTTTTGAGGGAGCTAACATAGCTTCATAAATGACTAGCCCAACATAGAAGGAAAACAAAGTTGTCATCAATCTCCACTTCTGTATTTTTAAATGCATTTTTTCATGACTTTGTTGCAAGAAAGCAAAATAAAGAATAAAGACTGCCTCAAAATTAAGACTGCTATACTGGAGAATACTTCTTTAACTTGCATATTTGCATCTTAATTTAAAAAATACTTGTAAAAAGTCTATTTCCTGCTTACAGAATCTATGAAAATGGTGATCATTACATCTGTGACACTTTTTTATGTCTGTTTCTTCATAACCACATTCTTTTCAATTAAATTATTCAACAGCAGAGACAGCTTTTGCTTAGAAAAATCATAGATAGATGAGAGATAGAGATGAGTGTGAGCATACATATTTTTGTTATATGCAGATGGTTCTTGGATTACAATGTTTTAATGATAACTTTTATTTTAATGTTATGAAAGTGAAATGGAAATACGCATATTAAATAGAAAACTGTACTTCAAATTTTGTATTCTGATTATTTCTGATTATTTCTCAGAGTAGCCATATACAATATGATCTTTTCTGTGATATTAGGTCATAGAAATAGGAAAAACCTAAAATATCAGAACTAAACAGGAGAAAAAAGGCAAATATCTATGAAAGTAAAGCAGCATAGTCAAATGTATTTATTTGAGCCATTGATATTTGGGTAGAAATATGAATGAAGCCAAAGTATGAACTATGCATATATCTCAGTGAAGCTAATTACAAGCAGAGCAGCAATGGATCCAGTTGGAATGGTTTTGAGGGATTGATCATAAAGGGATGCAGGAGGGAACAAAAAAGTGATCAGAAATGTTAGAAGTTACAAGGCATTTTCTCATTAATTTATACTGGAATTTTGAATGTCATTCTTAATATAAAAAGAAGCACTTGGAAACATTTTTGTACATAAGAGGCATGTTTTAACTTAGGTTTTAAACACACCCGTTGACTGTTCTCTGAGGAACAGTGTTCAGAGTTCCCAGAGTAAAGGCAAAATACCAGTTAGGGGTATTAAAGAGGTTGAGATGACAATGACAGTGGAGCAGATTGGCCTGGTAGAATTGTAGTGGAAGGTTTTCTGTACTTTGAAGTTTAAAGAGATTTAATAGGATTAATATATTTGATAATAAATGATTTTTAAAAATCGAAGAATTGGTCTAAGATGTTGGGCCTGGATAAGTTGATGAAAGAAACTACAAGGAAAATATTTTTGTGAATTATCAAAAATTTGGATTTGGCTGGGTGCCAGTGACCTCATGCCTGTAATTCTAGCTACTCATTAAGTTCAGATCTGAGGACAGTGGTTCAATCAATGTCAGCCCAAGCAGGAAAATCAGTGAGACTCTAATCTCTAATTAACCATTAGAAAACCGGAAGTGGTACTGTGGATCAAAGTGATAGAATACTAGCCTTGAGGAAAAAGCTCATGGACAGAGAGAGAGAGAGAGAGAGAGAGAGAGAGAGAGAGAGAGAGAGAGGGAGGGAGGGAGGGAGGGAGGAGAGAGAGAGATTTGGACAATTAAATATGGGTACCCAAGTTGAGAGATCATGTACTCAATTAGACATATATGTTCAAGGTTTCAGGAGTAGAACTTAAGTCAGGGATGTAAATTTGAGGAATATTAGAATATCCTGCTATCCAAGATACCCAGGAGGCTGAGATTTTTTTTTAATGATTCTTGTTTGCTTTTTTGCCTCCTTCTCCCTGCCTCCTTACTTTTCTCTCTACATATATATGTATATATATATTTTTTTCAGTTTTGCTCTTTTTTTCTTGCTTTTTTTATTGTGAAAATACTGTACAGAGGGGTTACAATTACAAGGGCAAGATAGTACATTTCTTATCAAGCATTGTTGCCTCCTCCTTTGTTTCCCCTTTCCATCCCTCCCCCCCCCCACCAAAGTTGTAAAGTTCATTTTTCGACATAAAGACTTGTACATCTCATTGTTGCAAAGGGTCCACCTCTATCCCTATTTAAACTATTTGTTTTTTCCCTTCCCCTCCACAAATTATACCAACATCAAATACAGAGAAAGCAGGGGTTATACCATAGGGGAGGGACATACAAAGCAACAAAGAAATCATCTTATAAATATGTTAGAAACAATAGCAAGAAAGAAAAAAACATTTGAATATTTATCTTGGGGTTCATTTCACCTAACGTCAACTTATCTGACCTTTTCTGTTTGTCTCAGACATATACTAGTTATTGCAAATAAGGGAAACAATGGGACCTATGTTTCTTTGGGTCTGGCTTACTTCACTTAATATAATTTTTTCCAAGTTTTTCCATTTCCTAACAAATGGGACAATGTCATTCTTTCTGATGGAGGCATAGAATTCCATTGTGTATATATACCACATTTCCTTGATCCATTCATCTACTGAGGGGCATCTGGGTTGGTTCCATATCTTAGCTATGATAAATAATGCTAATAGTTGTGCTGGTAGTTTTAGTATGGTCTTGTTTTGATCATTTTGGTAAATGCCTAAAAGTGGGATTGCTGGGTCATAGGGGAGCTCTATGTGGAGTCTCTTGAGGAACCTCCATACTACTTTCCAAAGTGGTTGAACAAGTATACACTCCCACCAACAATGCAGTAAGGTTCCCTTCTGTCCACATCCCCTCCTGCATCTGTTGTTCTTGACTTTAGCCATTCTAACTAGGGTGAGGTGGTATCTCAATGTTGTTTTGATCTGCATTTGTTTTATAGCTAGGGAGGTTGAGCATTTCTTCATGTGTCTATTGGCCATCCTTCTTTCTTCTTCAGAGAAGTTTCTCTTAAAATTTTAGCCCACTTATTTATTGGGCAATTGTTACTTTGAGGATTTGTTGTTGGGGAATTTAATTTTTTGAGTTCCAGATATATTTTAGATATGAGACCCTTTCTGAGGATCGCAGTTTGAAGCCATCTTGGGCAGAAAAGTTCATGAGAATCTTAGCCTCAATAAACTACTCAGAAAAACCTTGACATGGTGCTGTGGCTCAAGTGACCAAGTGCAAGCCTTGAGCACAAATTGGCTTGGGGACAGAGCCTAGGCTCTGAGCTCAGGCCCCAGGACTAGCAAAAAATAAAATGAAATAAAATAAGAAAAAAAATAGAACAAGGACTAATACCTCCTGGAAAGTGTCTATTAATTAGAAATATCCACAAGGAGGGTCCTTTGATTTAAAAGAAGATGAAGCTATAAGAACAAAGGACTATCTTGCTACTTGGCAAGCTGTGAGAAAGCAGTCAATCAAACAGCAAATCAGAACAATGTTCCTCATCCCAGTTAGAATGGTCATTATCAAGAAAAATAAAAATAATGGATGCTGGCAAGTTCTTAAAAGGGAACTCTAGTACACTGTTGATGGAAATCTAAACTTGTTCAACCAATCTAGAAAGCAATATGAAGGTTCCTCAATAGACTAAATATAGAGCTTCACTGTGACCCAGCAATTCTACTCCTAGGCATTTATCCAATAGACAACAACAAAAAATTCCACACTAAAGCTACCAGCACAATCATATTCATGTCAGCATTGTTTAACATAGCCAAGAAACAGAATCAATCCAGATACCCCTTAGCAAATGAATGGGTCAAGGAAATGTGTGTGTGTGTATATATATATATATATATATATGTATATATATATATATACATATATGTATATATATACACATATACATACATAACACATACATAAACACATATATACCTGTGCACACACATACACACACAATGGAATTCTACTAATCCATCAGAAAGAATGATATTGTACCATGTGCAAGGAAATGGAATGACTTGGGAAAAATGAATTTACTTGGGAAGTAAGTCAGACTCAAATAAACATAGCCTGAATGGTTCTCCTCGTTTGTTGTAACTAAAAAGTGCAATAAATCTACAAGTAAATACACTGTTTTTTAAAAGACAAAAGAATTACACTTGGACATAATAAAATATACAGGACTCAAAACATTCACACATTGAGACCAAAAAGAATATTTTTAGGAGAGGATAAAAAAGGATCAATAGCTATGTGTATATGTTCATATAAAATGATGCTTATCAAAATGAACTCCAAGAAATGGAAATAAGATGTTTTATATTATTTTGTTTCTTGTTTTTTTTTCTCCCTTGTCACTTTTTTATTTTTGTCTTGCATGTAAATTTATCTGTTTGGGAGAGAGTATGGGGAGAACAGAAATAGTGGGACGAAAGGTGAACAAGTGCCGCAGTGATAGTAGACACTATTCTGAAAATGAACTATATTATAGGAGGGTGGTCAGGAGGGAAAAACTGAGAAAACAAGGAGAGAAGTGGTACCGTTCAAAAAGAAATGCACTCATTACCTGACTTACGTTACTGTAACCCGTCTGTACATCACCCTTACAATAAAAATGGGAAAAAATCAATAATAGTAACTATCATATAAATATCCAAGAAATTAGGTAGAAAGTAAAAAATCGAATAGAAAAGAGTAAATTGTCTTCATACCATGAACTTTTTTGTGGGGGAGGGTTGATCATGGATCCTGACTCTGGGCCTGAGCTCTGTCCCTCAGCTCTTCAGCTCAAGGCTAGCATTCTACCACTTGAGCCATAGCTCCACTTCCGGCCTTTTCTGCTTATGTGGTACTGAGGAATGGAACTCAGGGCTTCATGCAAGGCAAGCACTTTACCACTGAGCCAGTTTCCCAGCCCCAAAAATGAACTCTTGACTGCCTTATAACAATCTCAAATCAGCTTAAAATTTGTAGATTTTTTCTCGATACTCATAAAGCATTTGCAAATCACATTAATATATAAAAACGATTACTTTTAAATAATGACTACAGTTCCTCTCTCTCCCCATGTGTGTGTGTGTGTGTGTGTGTCTGTGTCTGTGTGTCTGTGTGTGTCTGTGTGTCTGTGTCTGTGTGTCTGTGTGTGTATGGCAATCCTGGGGCTTGAACTCTGAGCCTGGGCATACTTCCTGAGCTTTAATTGCTCAAGCATAGCACTCTACCACTTTAGCCACAGCTCTACTTCTGGTGCTCTCTTTCTTTCTCTGTCCTCCCTCCTCTTCCCTCTCCCTCCCCTCTCTTTCTCTCCCACCCTTCTGCCCTCCCCACCCCCTCTCTTGATTAATTAGAGTTTAAGATCTTTCCTGCCTGGGCTGCTTTGAACTGCAATCCTCAATCTCAGCCTTCTGAAAAGCTAGGATTACATACCTGATCGAACAGCGTTGGACTACTTTATCTTTTTAAATAAAATTATTTCTATTAATCTAGATAAGAAAGCTTGTTGAGATTGTGATGTGTCCAATGCCACATATAAATAAACTAATAAATGGTAGCAGTCAGAAAAAGAAAGGATTTCAGAAAAAAAAACAAATTGAAGAAAGAAATCAAAGG
The DNA here is from genome assembly GCF_000151885.1 of Dipodomys ordii. Lineage (NCBI taxonomy): Eukaryota > Metazoa > Chordata > Mammalia > Rodentia > Heteromyidae > Dipodomys > Dipodomys ordii. The sequence goes on from NW_012267221.1 coordinate 14,853,317, forward strand.
GTAACAAGCAAACATAATAAAATCTAGTCTAAAACAGGAAAGTACAGAAGAGAAGATATAAGGAAAAGAGTTAATATATGCAAAGCTACAAGTTCCTAGTCTTCAGAACTACACATCTTTTCATAGGGTTTGGCTCTGGCTCTAGTTTGAGAATTCCTTTCCTCAGCAAGAAAAGGTCAGTATAGTGTGTTTCAGGAGTAGACTGTGGATAAACTTACAAACTTCTCAGAGTTGAGTCTAGAAGTGGAAGAGTGGTTAGCCCAGTGTTAACTAAAGTTATGAAGTCATTTCAAGCTTCAGTCTAGTAAGGATCCCAGATTAAGATTATTTTAAAGCAAAAAGTATTCCCCGGAATCACAAGCAAGTACATGTGCCCCTTCACTTGCAATAGGTTTATGTCCCCATAAGTTAAAAATATCAGAAGTCAAAATTGTGTTTTGATATGCCTAATGGTGAAACATTAAAGCTTCTCAACACACAATACTACATAATTTCATTTGTTTACCCTCAAAATTGCTGCCCCAATGCTAAATAGTTCTCTGAAGAAGAAATAAGAATGGTCAATAGACACATGAAGAAATGCTCAGCTTCTTTGGCTATAAAAGAAATGCAAATCAATAAAAAAAAAAAGAAAAACAAACTGTACAACTTCGGTGGGGGGGGATCAGGTGAGGGGAGGTAGGGGGAATATGGGAAGGGGGGGAAGGGGAAACAAAGAGGAGGCAACAATGTTTGATAAGAAATGTATGCATTATCTTGCCCATGTAATTGTAACTCCTCTACAGTATTTTCACAATAAAAAATAAAAAAAAGAAATGCAAATCAAAACAACATTGAGATTCCACCTCACCCCAGTTAGAATGGTTATAATTAAGAAATCTAATAACAACAGATATTGGAGGGAACATGGCCAAAAGGGAAGCTTACTATACTGTTGGTGGAAAGTAGTATGGAGGTTCCTCAAAAGACTATACAAAGAGTTCCCCTATGACCCAGCAATCCCACTTCTCGGCATTTACACAAAAAATCACAAACAAGGCCTTACTAAAACTACAAGTACTATGTTTCTTACAGCATTATTCACCATAGCTAAGACATGGATCCAACCCAGATGCCCCTCAGTAGATGAAGAAAATGAGGTATATGCATACAATGAAATTCTATGCTTCTATCAGAATGAATGACATCGCCCCATTTGATAGGAAATGAAAAGACTTGGAAAAAATCATATTAAGTGAGTAAGCCTAACCCAAAGAAATATATAGTTTCCTTTATTTGCAACAATTAGTATATGTTTAGGATAATCTTTTCAGATGAGCAAAAAAGCTCAAAAGCTATGTACATTTGACCATATAAGGTGATACTAAGCAAAATGAACCCCAAGATAGGAACACAAGAGGTTTTTTCTTTGTTGTTGTTTTTAATGTACTATATGATTTTTTTTTGTTTCTTTTGTATGTTCTTCCCCCTATGGTATATCCCCTATTATCACTGTATTTGATTTTTGTACCCTGCATCTTGTATATATGTTTATCTAATTTGGAGAGGGGAAGGAAAATAAGAAATGCTGAAACAAGGACAAAGGATGGCTCATTGCAGCAACGATACTCACAAGACACTATGTTGGAAATGAACTTTACAACTTTGCAGGAGGAGGAGTGAGAGAGGTGGGGGAGGAAAGGGATAGTAGGAGAATAACAAAGGAGGGAGTAACAATGCTCAACAAGAAATGTACTCACTACCTTATTCATGTATGTGTAATCTCTCTGCTACAGCATCTTTACAATATAATAAAATAAAATAAATTGTTGCCCCAAGTACCAGGAGAGATTATTCTACCACATATCACTAGGTTGGGAAAAGAACAAAATTCAGTATTAGCAAATAGTCTCTATTAAATGTGCATCCCCTTGTACATCATCTTAATTTTGATAAAATTATGAGGTGAACCTGTAGACCCAGTTATCTGAGGTGCAGCCTCAATTCACTCTCCTAAGGCAGTGGTCGGAAAAGCCAACTATTCAGGCTGATTATCCCTAGGCAAAAGAAAGCAATACATAGCAGAAAATAGTCATGACCAGTACCTAGAAGACTATCAGATATTAAAAAGATACGCCACAAATAGTTGATGAAAAACTAAATGAGTAAGTGAACCAGTAAGTAGCAGATTGTGAGTTTCAAGATCTGGGCTGTAAATCCATTTTAACCTACTAATATATGGGTTCTCTCAAATAATCATTAAGCCTCAAACAAATCACACACACAAAAAGTCAAATTACCAATGAGAAGGAAGTTCATGCTGATTATGAGTAAAAGCCCTTAGAAGAAGAAAATAAAGCTTTGACTATGAAAATACTAAATTTTAATCAGCATATAAAAGAAATAACTTATTATTTGGAAATATTGGAATAAATGTAAATTACTTGGTCAAGGGACAATAAAGGTCTGGGAGAAAAATTATCGTTTTAGTAGTTATCTGTTCTGAAAGAAAAAAATGGAATGGGAACTAATTATAGCTAGTAAAGGAGTCATAAATTTGGTTAAAGTTAGGAATATCAGAATATTTAGATAATTATGCAAAAAATGTCAACAGGTGAAAAAGAAAGACACTTTTTGCTCTAAGTAATTTTGCTTTTGTTTTTGTTTTTTTTCCTGTGAAATAAGATAGATATAAAATAACACTCTGATAAATTGTCATATCTCAAGATGTACAAAATAAAATATAATATATATCAAGTGATCTCTGATAGTTGCATTATAACCTCTCATATTTAATTTATATTTTCCCCTACAACTTACCCTTTTTAAGCCTTTACTATTTATAATTTATAATTTTTCTAATGAATTGAATCTCTTCAGTTCTACATGATTTCCAGAAATGCTTGCTAACTATACTGTTGTTTTCTGCAGGAGTGGTTTTCGAAAAACAGTCAGAGATTTCTAAACATGCTTCTAATAAATGCCTTGCACCCTCAGAGATGTCTCCTGAGCTGTTCTCCAAGTTAACACTGAGAAAAAAGATTTAATGATCTGTCCCTTGAGATTTTGCTGTTGGTTCCCAGGAATGAAGGAAGTCCACAATAATCCCTTTATTAAATGCTTGTGTCATGCTTTGTTACTGTTGATGTTTTAAAGAAAGGCAATTTTTTTTGCACACTCCATCTTTTCTTCTATGTGAAACAATTGTCATAAGAAAAGAGAACAATTTCAGTCTACATGAACTGGAGTTATAAGTAGACAATTGTTATTTGTGCCTATATTTAAATAAACAGCATCCACACATTTTAAAAACACTGAATTCCACTTCCTCATGAAACATACCTCTTGCACTAAACTATATATTTTACACTTTCATATACAGAAAATATTAAATTTACTAAAACTATTTGGTCTGTATTATGAGCATTATTTTAGTTTTGAATCCAAATTGCTGTTTTCCATATTAGATTGTAAATATAAAGATGGTAATTATGCAAATAAAGCTATGTGTATAACCCAGCAGAACACAAGAATTGGAGTAATTAAGCCATGCTTCAGTGTAATTTCTGGGAAGTCCGGAGGCGTGGGACTGTCTTCATTCTCTGACTCAAGCCTGCTTTGTGGGTTTGGCTGAGGACCCCACACAACCAAGCTTCACACTGCGAAGTGAAAATTAGCTACCTGAGAATTGAATCTATGCGTCTAAAATTTACTTACTTTAGGAAGATAGACTTCAGATCAATTCGATTTATTTGGTCACAAATTAAAGAAACAGCAGCTAGCTTAAGCAGAAATAAAGTTTCTTAGGAGCTACTCTGCATCCCACAGAAATAGGACAGTCTCTAGAAAAGAAGGGATAACTAGGTTCCAAGGGAGAAAATCAATCCTTTTGGAAAGTCCATGTTGGTTTCTATCTCTGTGGCATCTAACTGGAAATGTATATTCTCAGAAGAAAAAGTCCTATGAGCTTCCTTAAAACATCATTGACTAGAGAAAACTAGGCTCCATGATTTAAAGTTTTGCAATGCAGATTCATAATTAGGAAAGATATGTACGACACTCCCAAAAAGGTCTATTATTAAATAGATTGGATTAATTGGAATTTTTTTAGAAAAACAACTAATTCTGAAAAGCAAAAGAAATATAAGCACAATGCATGCAGTGCCAACTAATATAACCTAGCATTAGATCTACATATATATATATATATATATATATATTTTAATGTGAGTGCATTTTGATGGGACTTAGGATTTGCATTACAAATGTAGCTCTTTTCCATGAATGGAATATAACTGAATTTTTTTAATGTGAGTGTATTTTGATGGGACTTAGGATTTGTATTACAAATGTAGCTCTTTTCCATGAACAGAATATAACTGAGTAGCAATCAAGAAAAAAAATGATTTCAGAGAAATTAGGTTACAGCACATACTTTAGTTGTGTTAGTATATTTTCCTTAAATTGCTGGAAATAATCAGAGGAAGAAGTTAGATACACTTGATATGGGACTTTTCAAAAATTTGAAGATAGCATGCTAGTTGAGGCTTGTTCAGGAATGGGGAATCTCTGGTTGGTAGCTGTATACAAGCTACAACATTTGGTATATGACTGGACAGACATACGTTTTTATATGATTTTCATGAGCTTCCTGTGACAATCTACTCATGCTTCTATGGATGTTATAAGTATCCAAATGGCCCTTGGGAATAAAAGGTTCCTCACCCCCCTAGATAGTCTGTGAAGTGCACCACCAAAGAAGCACTGCTTTGAGATAGGGTTTGATTTCTTTCTTTCATGTGTATGTTTATTTATTTAGTAGTTTATATGTTTGTAAGCACACAAGTATCCCTAATAGGCAGAAGTAGTTCTCAAGAAAGCAGTACTGTGGAAAGATAGCCCAAGATCATTTTTTTCTTATAGGAGAAAAAAAGTCTACACACATATTTTCTTTTGTAAATGCCTATAATGATAGTGGAAAAAGCAATGCTCTAATGAAGAAACTCATGGGGGAGAAGTCCTGCACATACTATAAATGCTATAGAAAGTTTCGGTTTTAATAGCAAAGCTAACGAAAAAGAAGTTTGGCAGCAGTTGTACAGTTTAATAATTTAATGTAACTTTTAACTTGGAAAGGAAGCATGACTGTTTACCAATGTAACATTCCAAACTGAATGGCCCCAGGGCTTAGTGAGGATGCCATTATCTATTGTAGTTTTTTTCTGTCTTTCACTGTCAAAATTTTGATTTCAGACTTGTCATTTTTATTTTTCTGAGTAGTACACATTTTTGACAGTAGAGGGCACTTTGAATTAAACAAAGCACAGGAAATAGCCGAATCTTCATTCAGTGGGCTTTTGTTTGATTATAAAGAAATAACATACTATTTTAATCTTCATTTTAAAGCATACATATTCTTAAGGTATGTGTTGAAAAAGTAAATTTCTGTTATCTGAGCCCATTTTTCATTTTATATTATTCTATTAAAAGTACTGAATATCAAAAGTGTTCCATATCAGGGTCTAGAAAAATCAGTAAAATAGTCAGATAGCAAATTATAATTAACCCATGAATAAATAAATCTTTGATTTTTTAACTAATGGAAATAGCCCATAAAGAATAAAACTTGGTAAATACACAAATTTTAACCTCAAAATAAACACACTTAAATAAAAATAGAGAAAAATGTAATCACTCATATATAATACTTTACTCAGTGAATTCAGAGACACAAAATTTCTATTAATCTACATTACCATATTAACATAAACACTATAATTTTACTTTTGAAAGTTACTTAAAGACTATTCTTAATAAAGTAAGTTCTAATATAATCACACATATTTCATTATATTTCCTATAACTTTACGTTGAAAATATTGAAATGATCAAATAGTCGATTTTCAGTTATTTTTTTCAATTTTCACTTATTTCTAAGAAAATTCTTTTACATTTTTTGTGAAATGCTTCAAAATACTGCTGGAATTTAAGTGAAGCAATTTACATTTGAACGTAATGACTATTTTAGTCATTACCTTAGAACAACTTGACCACATTATGTGACAAAAATAATATAACGTGCACATATTCCACTCTACTTTCAGTAAACAAAAAGTAAAATATTTTTAAATTTAAAGATAGAGTATTAATTTTATATTTTTATTTATCTCTATGGAATTAGACATTGGTTTTCTACATCTTAAAAAAAGAGGAACTTTTTTTTCCACGTAGCTAAAATCAGTTATTATATATGTGCAAATTGAAATTTTTGTTTGGTTTATTTTTCATTCCAACAAAATAATTTTAAAGTAAATAGGGTATAGTGGTTTCCAACTATATAGAGAAGTCATGAGATTTGACTCTATAGAGTTTATACTTTTAAAAAAATGAAACAGGAAAGCAAAGGAAGGGGTGACAATGTCCAAGAAACATTATACTCATTACCCGACTTAAGCACATAAGTCGGGTAATGTACAACTTCTTAATCATAACAATAAAAATAAATAAATAAAAGGGCCAAAATAAATATCTTTAATTTTCTTGCAAGAAAGTACATTGTCTAAAACCAACAATGTCTAAATGCTCAATATATAAAGACATACATAATTGCCCTGCAGAACTGAAGTTCATAGATGTGAATTTTTATACACTTTGGGGCAGAATTTATCACTCTTGGAGGATATGATTAATAAAGGAGAAGATTATACCCACAAGTGCCCCAAAATGTGCCATTACTTTTTGCACAAGTATTTAATAGACACAAATCCATACTTATTTTTAATGGGCGGATGGATATTTTTGTTTATCTAAATGAGGAAAATAAAGTTGAATGCTCTCTGTCACCCTAACTTCCAAAAATGTGAGCAAAAGATAATACAAAGACGTTTGTCTCACATATAACCTTGCCCTGTGTAATTTTCGTAAGTGAAAAGCAAATAAACAGCAATTGTCAGCACGCTAAAGGCTGTGCAGGCCTGGGTCCCACTTATCCTCCCTCCTCCTCGCATTTATTATTGCCCGTAAACTATGTATTTGCCACTAACACTGTGGGAATAGATTTGAAACAGCAAGTATAACAGGCTCAAATGGACACTGCCTATTATCTCTTCCCTTTTCTCTCTTGCCCTTTTATGGCCTATAACTTCGTTCAATCTGTAGCTACATTTATGTTCCTTTTACAACAAAAAGGGTCATAATGCTGTCTCTGATAATGCTGAAATTGCCTAATTTGTTCGTTTTCTTTCCCCTGCCTTGGAACTGGTCACCATCTCAAGTTATGTCTGAGTTTGTCCCCATCAACTCTGAAAATTAAGGTCCTGTTGTAGGCCCTGGACATTTCTCCAGAGTGCAGACGGGTAGGAAGAGGCCTGGTCTACAGGCTGATTCCAAACTAGAACAAACTTAGAGTCATTCGCTTGCATCCTAAAGAGAGGGTTTGCCAAACTCCCAAGCAGGAAAGGGAGCAGCCAGTCAGCTGATGCGGGGAAGCTAGAGTAAAGGAATGAGAAGAATTTGCTTGCTCAGAAGATGGGAGCGATAAGGACTCTGCATCTGACCTCAGCGCACACAGGGCTCAGGCAGAAGCTGCCCACAGCTGTTGCCACTCCGGGCTGTCACTGCAGCAGCCACATTGGACGTCTCATTGGGACTACAAGGGACCGATGCAGGCCACAACAGCTGCTCCTGCCTTCACCGTGGCCCCTGACCCTTATGACGTTTTTTCCTCCGTTTTTCCCATCAACTTAATTTTTCTTTTCGTTTCTTTTCTTCTTTCTTCCTTTTTCTTTTCTTCCTTTCTTCCTTCTTTCCTTTTTTTCCTCTGCCTTTCCCTTCTCACTCTCCTTCCCTCATTCCCTCTTTTCTCTCTCTCCTTCTCCCTCTCACCCTTTTGCCTTCCTTCCCTCCTTCTCTCTCTTTCGTTCCCCCCTCCCCTTTGGCCTTTGGTTTCTCTTCTCTGTTTGCCCTTTCTTTTCCTAGCAGCACCTCCTTTCTTAAAACCCAGATCAAGATTCCCAGGATCCCCAGGTTTACCTGAGCAAAGGGGCAGGGAGGGCAGGCTGGGGTAGAGTAGTTGAGGTTTCTAACAAAGCTTGGCTCCTGCACACACACATACACACACACACACACACACACACACACACACACACACGCACGCACAGAGGCATGCATCATGCCAGCCGTTTTTCTCCTGGCCCTGGTTAGCATTTTCTTTCCTGAGGCAGCAGTGCTTTGTCAGCCTTGTGCTGGGAACTAACTCCCACGTAGTCTCCTCCTTTCTGGTTTTCAAGGCTGTTTTACTCCTCATCCCCTCTAACAAGCAGAAAAAAATCCCAGAGATATAAAAGGAAGGTGAATTCTCCCAGATACTTCATATTTTGCAACTCAAAATATTACTAGAATGTATGCAATAGTAAATGGATCTCTTCAAGTCCTGGTACAATACAATTCAAATGGAAGAATATATCAGGATGAGGAGCAATTAACTGTTAATTTAGAAGAGCACTACTTGAGGATTTTCCTGACCTAAGCATCCATGTTACTACCCTTTCTCAGATCTGCATCCCCTTTCAAGGCTAAAACCTGGGTGTGATTCAGCTCATAAAAATATGTCACAGCAAGTGGAATTTACCCTTTGACCTTTTACTCCCCCACTTCACATGTGGCACATTCACACTGAAATTTACTAACTAGCTCTATTTCACCAAACATAGTGATGTTGCTAGCAGAAACTGTCTTCTTTTTTTTTAGCACAAGATAAAACTTCTAAAATCCTGACATGACTTATTTGCAAAAGAAAAAGAGCTCAAAGTCACATTTTCAGTTTGTATATTGTAAATTCTGCAACTGATTAATGGGTAGAGGGAAACATAGATTCATAGGCATACATACCCAAAATCAGTAAATAGAAATCTGCCTTTGCAAACCATTTTTCTCTTTTTTTTGGGGGGGGGGTCCGGTCGTGGGGCTTGAACTCTGGGCCTGGGTGCTGTCCCTCAGCTCTTCAGCTCAAGGCTAGTGCTCTACCACTTGAGCCACAGCACCACTTCCGGCTTTTTTCTTTTTGTTTATGTGGTGCTGGGGAATCGAACCCAGGGCTTCAGGCATGCAAGGCAAGCGCTCTACCACTGAGCCACCTTCCCAGCCCCGCAAACCATTTTTCTCTATGAAATTTTTTTGTGGTTCAGTATTCAGGATCATACTCAGTACTGAAAATACTGAAAATACTGAATTTTTTTTTCCAGAGATTCTAGTAGCTAGAATTAAAATATGTCACCAAGGGGTAGAAGGCTAAGTCAAAATGGATGAGGACAGTTTACAAGCTTTTCTTAAAGCCTGTTCACCTTTCCAAATAATTTTTCCTGCTTTTGTGCTGTGAAAGCCCCATTACTGGCTATGAAAAAAGTAGTGCTAAGTGTTTTGTACAATTTCATTTTTGTGTGAGTGTGAAGCTCAAAAAGCCAAGAAAATGGGCAAAATAGTGAAAAAGGCCATGAGGGCCAGTTCAAAAGCACACAGAGATATTTTTTTCTTTCTTTTTTTTCTTTTTTTTTTCTGTATCATTTGAGCTTGGCAAAGTACTCATTTTCCAAACTATGAAAACAGCTTTGGGTGCAAAGTTAGAAATAATGTACATGCAATATTCTCCTAAAGCTACATGCTTCCTTTGATCCTATTATATATACTGAGAGTGGCAAAGACCCCCCTTGGATAGGACTGGAGAGACCCACACAAACACACATACATCCAGGAAGCTTTTGAATACAGAGGTTTGAGAACATAATGAACAAGCTTAGACAATATTTCCTCCATGATGATGATGACCAGAAACAATGCTGAAACAATTTCTGAAAATGCATTACCAGATCCTGAAATCATAACTGATATGTTAAGGCAAGAAGTAAGTAGTTGTTTCTAAAATGTTATTACAATTGGGCTTTGAGGAAGATACTTTATTCTTCTTTCTCTGTTTATACAACATGCTCCTAAAACTGACAAGAGTTTGAATTCGGAGCATAGAATTTAATAATGGAAATAACACACTAGAAAAGATTGTATAAATTCCTTCTTCAGCATTTCAAAAAAGATAAAACCTTCAAACCTCCCAATTTCTTAGTATTTGTGAATGGTATTTCAATTTGGCAAAGCATTAAAAAAAATACTTTGGGGAGATTGATGAAATGAGTGGCATTGATCAAAATGTACTGTATTTTTAGACTGATTTGTTTAATTGAAACCTTTTTTGTAATAAAAGTTATTCTAAATGTGAAAGTAATTTAACAAGTTTCAAACTTTTCTGTTATTTCTCTATGTAATCAAGGTTTGGGGAATTTCTTCTGTTTATATGCCCTTAGTTTTATTTGAAATATTGGAGCACTAAGACTGCAAATATACCTAGGTGCTTTTTATCATCGTAACTATTTTAGTGGTAGGCTACATTTTTCTTGAAACCTGGGCACCAACTGCTGGTTAGAAATATTTTCCATGGAATTCTTTGTACTTTAAATAAACTAGTACTTCGAGATCTGCCATGTGTCCCTCATTCATCTTTAAGGCACAGTTTTGTGAACTTTTTTGTGTGCATGTGAACTTTGTCTCCACACTTCCCTCATTTGTACAATCTCTAGCAAATTTTGTTTTCATTGAATGCAGTTTTTTACTGCAAATCAGTGCTGAAATACACATTTATTCTATGATTTCTCTTATGCAAAAAGTAAAAGTAATCTATTTAAACTTTGAGCATTTGTTTATTTTCTGTTCTTTTTACCTAGCACTGAAAGTCTCTGTGTGAGTTTCAAATCATGAGCATCCCAGGAGATATTTATTCCCTTTGGCATTTCTCATCTAAGGTGGTAGGAAAGCACACATTTGTCCTCCCCCACCCCTTCCTACCTTACCGCCCCCCTCTATTCCTGTGGTAAGACAGATAATATGATAACCTGGTTATATACATAATCAGAACCTGATCACTGGATCAGCTTCTTTTGTGGTTTGCTTTTTTTTTTTTTAAGGGAGCTCCAGTTCAGTTTGCTAATGCACATATTCATGAATCTCTCCAAACAGGATTTACTGCTCTCCAGGGAACCCTTAGAGTATGCATCATTGTTTCAATGAAGTATCTTCATTATAAAACATAGGGGCTATAAAAGGTGAATTCCATTTACCACAGCTTAATACAGTTCTGACTTCCTATGATTTCTATTTCTTCCTTCCTTCCTTCTTTCCTTCCTCCCTCCCTTCATTCCTTCCTTCCTTCCTTCCTACCTTTTTTCTCTCTTTCCTTCCTTTTTTCTCTTCTTCCTTTATTCATTCCTTTATCCTTCTCTTCCTAGAATCACTAGCTCATAGGAATCAAACAAAATAGAAATACTTTTGTTTTTATAGCCAAATTTAAACCTGAAATGGTACGTAGATAGGATTAAAAACTTAACTTTGAAATCCTTCCTCTGCAAAAATCCTTATATTTGATACAAATGTTAAGTTTCATAAAAAGTGCCTTATGGAAATTTTTGGTCTCTGCATATGCATAAGTTTCTTGCATTGCAAACATAAGGTCAAAGGTGCAAGTGTAGTAAAGTGAACGTATAATCAGTAGCTAAATACTTTTAAGGCAGGCAAAGAGAGGCACTTTAGTCAGAACAAGAAAAAATTGGAACAAAATGTCTTCATGTTGTTTGTATTATTGTAAATGCTACCACATTCTGAGTTGATCAATTTAGTACTTATATTTACACCAAATGTATAAGTTAACAATTTCTTCTTTTTCTCTCTGTACTTCTTTCATAGAACCTGAGATTTAGGGAGTTCTTCTAATGTGCATGTTACAAAGAAGCCTTTATGAGAGGGGACATGAATAGAGCTCTGAGAGACTACAAAAGCTCTACACTGCAAATGGGTATAATGGGGTGCTTTATAGGGAAGGAACACTGTCTTTGGGGGTATGAGGGACAGTTTAATATGACATCTATTGCAAGGAAACAAAGGAGTTATGTAGCTCACAAATTAGGGTATTCACTTCCAGATATATTAGTGGTGGAGTGTAAAGAATTCAGAATTCAATGTAAAATGATATTGTCATCCAACATAGCACAATGTGGAATGTGACATTCCTTGAATGTAAGTTGCATGGTGTTCAAAATAGATCATGAAAGTCACAAATAGCTGACACTTTGTGACTCTATATTGATTAGCAACCAAAGAGAGTAATTCTTAGCAACACTAAAAATAAAATGAGACATCTATGATTAAGCCAGAAGTGAAAAATGCACTTCGTGATACTATACATTCATTTTTTAATATTTTCAGTGAAAATTAAAATTAGTTGAGGATCATATTTTAAGAGAAATTATACTCTTACATGGAGTCAATGGTTTCTTGTTGCAATTCAGACAGACCATGAAATCTCCATTTTCTGATATGCCATAAATTGGAACATGAGAAATGAAGAAAAAAAATTCAAAACTAAAGTAACTGGCTATAGGAGACACTTGTCTAATGGTCAGGCTACTCTTTACCTTTGAAATTAGCAAAGTCAACATAATTCTATGTTGCCAAATAGATTTGATTCATTTCTAACCTTGATTTACTGTAACTTATTTTTTTTGCTCAGTTGTGGGGCTTGAACTCTGGGCTGAGCGTTGTCCCTCAGCTCTTCAGCTCAAGGCTAGCGCTCTACCACTTGAGCCACAGCACCACTTCTGGTTTTCTAGTGGTTTATTGGAGATAAGAGTTTCACGGACTTTCCTGCCCGGGCTCGCTTTGAACCACTATCCTCAAAACTCAGCCTCCTGAGTAGCTAGGATTACAGGCGTGAGCCACCGGCACCCGGCATAACTTTTCTTTTTTTGAATTTTTTTTTAATTGTGAAAATACTGAACAGAGGGGTTACAATTACATGGGCAAGATAATGAGTACATTTCTTATCAAGCATTGTAGCCTCCTCCTTTGTTTCCCCTTTCCATCCCTTCCCATTCTCCCCCCCCAACCCTCCTCCCCCCCCCACCACCAAAGTTGTAAAGTTCGTTTTCAACATAACAACTTGTACGTTTGTTGCAATGGGTCCACCTATATCCCTATTTAAACGATTTGTTTTTTCCCTTCCCCTCCACAAATTATACCGACATCAAATACAGTGAAAGCAGGGGTTATACCGTGGGGGAGGGACATACAAAGCAACAACGAAATCATCTTTTAAATGTGTTAGAAACAATCGCATAACTTTTATCAGGATTTCAATACTGTCCACCACACCACACTCTCCCACAGCTTCTCTCTCCATTTGCATTATCTTGTATCTTGCCCCAAGCCATTAATAGCTGCTATTGTTCACTACTCTTAGTCTTTTTTGTTTCTCTGCCTACTCCTTAAATTAAAATATTCCTCTTAGTTCTATCCTTAATCCTTTGGTTCCCCCCACCACCACCCAGCTTTCAAAGCTTTCTGGTTAAGCAACTTAGGCTCTTCTTGTGGCTTTAGCTACCAATAATGAGGCTTATTCCCAACTCCATCCCCATCTCTCATCTAAATCATATTTATTTAAGTGTCTTGAGAACTATCTCAATTTCTAAAACAAGAAAAAAAAAACTGAACTCACCTTTTCCTGCTCTATCTTCCACACTCCACCTATTTCTTCTTGCATTTCTTCATCTTTGAATGGACCATTAGTCAAAATTTAAGTCAGAACCCTATTAACATTCTTCTCTCTCATTCATTTTGACCAAAAGCTGTCTAGTTCTTATCCTTAGTCTGCACAGTGATCTCCATCTCATCAACCACTTTCCCAGTTCAAACTCTCATGATCTATCACAGGATCATTCCAAGAGATTGGTTGCCATGCTGCTCAGAATATTTTCCTAAAATTTATTTGCCCCATACTCTTTCTAAAATATGAATTGGTCCAGAAGCATAATATCTTTATGCAGTATGAAGGAGCTGGCAAAAAAGGATGCATAATATTTTATATAGTATGATATAGTGATGATTCATCCTATCCATTAGCAAATCCTCTTGGGTCTGCATGTCTTCAATGTAAGTTTTAAAATATATTCTCTGCATCGTCTTGTAATAGCCCCTGTCTGGCCTCATATTTCAGCCATTATCCTAAAGAGTAAACTGAAAATAGTACAATAATACTGATAAAACTTAAGTTAGATTCTGTTGTAAGTCTAAGCAAAAGCCTTCAGTGCTTTCCATTCATTCAAAGTGAATTCAGACACTAATGGCTTTCAAAAATTTCTCCTATCCTGTGACTTCTTTTATTTCATCCCTTATTATCCTTTCACTAGATCTCCATAGACTCAGCATTTAGCAACATAAAGAATCGAGTACACTTACATTTATGTGATCTTGCCACATATTGGATTTTTGCCATGTGTCTTAGGAAACTTAAGCTAAATGTTTTTATCAATTTCTTTAAAACTAGAAAGAAATGCCACTTGCAAAGAGGTGTTGTGAGGAAATTAGACATTCAGTAAGATGAATGCTTGTGATGTAAAAAGTTATAGACGAACAGTGGCTAGTAGGTCATACCTGCAATCCTAGCTATTCAGGAGGATGAGATCTGAGGATTGCAATTCAAATTCAGCCCAGGCAGGAAAGTCTATGAGACTGTTATCTTCACTAACTACAAAAAAAAAAAAAAAAAAAAAAAGCAAGCCAGAAGTAGATCTGTAGCCCAAGTGATAGAATACTAGTCTTGGGCAAAAGAATCTCAAGGGCAGCACCTAGGCCCTGAGTTCAAGCCCCAGGACACTCTCTCTCTCTCTCTCTCTCTCTCTCTCTCTTTCTCTCTCTCTTTTTCTCTCCATCTCTCTCTCACACACACAAACACATACACACACATAAATACATATTTTTGCTTCTCTTTCTTCTCAATTGACTACAAAATTAATTCAATATGCATTTTCAAATTTTAGGTAATATAAAAATAAATTTTCTTGAAAGCAAAGAGTCATACTTATTAATTTATAAAGCCAATGGTTCATATAATATCTACTTAGGGATTAGGCTTCAAAATGAATCTTAATTTTATTTTATCTTGAGAACTCTCATTGAATTGTTTTAATTTATAATAATAATTGAAAAATACACAGAATTTGCTATCACAACTTTCTCATGCTTTTCTCTCTGTAAATTTTCTGACATATTGTAATAAAATATGACATAGCACATTAAATTCATTTTCATTATATTGGACTACATTTAGTATATTGCTAAAATACAGTCTCTATAGATTAGAAAATTTCAATTATTTAGATTTTGCAATAAGAGAAAACAGCAAGCCAAGGTGAAAACTCTTAATACTAGCCTTTACTATGTCTGTGATATTGGAAACATTGTTTAATGGGTTTCTGTCTCAATTTCCTGTCCATAAAGCAGACTAAATAAACAGAACACATCTCAAAAGAGCATTTTGAGGATGAAGCAACATATTCAGGTAAGATTGTTCATTGATGGCAACTAATAACTTGGTGAATTAGTAGTGATATCCTTACAGTAACACAAGGTTCTTGAAAATAATGTTAAGTGATCATGAAAAATAGTATTACTGACTTCATTAAAGGGTAAAGTAAATTATTTCTTAACTGTCTCCCTTTGTGATTTTTAAAATGAGAAAATGTTTAAATATGCTCTGAAAGATTTAATAAAATTTAGGCATGGACTTAAAGCATTTTACTCTAGGGTAAACAGCTATGAAACATAGTTTGTTAGATAAATATGGAAAACATGACAGATAAGTCAAATCAGAAAAACTTGTGCTGTGAGCAGCAGTACTTTCTCCCAGGAGAAAAGAAGAATATAAACTAGAAGAACTAAATATTAAATTTTAAGTCTCAGATGAGATAACTATGGAAAATGTTTGTGTGTGTAAGAGAGAGTCTATACTTCCTCATATATTAACTTTTTCATTTGTGAGGATAATTATTATGTGAAAAATATTTTTCTAGAAATATTAACTATCAGGAAATCAAAACAATCCTGGGAAAGGAAGCTGGATAATCAGAATAATACCTAAAGTAAGAGATTTGTACATCTTTTCATCTAATATTTGGAGGAAGGGTCACTGCCAGCCAACAATACATTTCCCAGCTCCCAAGGAGAACAAATAATCACTATTGTGATTTAAAAAGCACTGGATATTTATAATAATGTGCTCTGTATCTTGTTGGAATTTTGCTACATGAATTATATATATTGCATTATATATTATACATATGTCAACTGAACATTGACTATAGATTTAATAGGCTCAATAAATTAACACTCTTCAGTCAGATTTTTCTGAAGCTGAACATCATTGCCATATCAAGATGTCAGCCACAGAGAGATTTGGTTTCACAATGTAGATTCCATTCTCAGTTCTAGCATGTACTAATAACATGCACGAATAATAAAACAATATAAAAACAATTAAAATTTGAGCAAACTAACACAAATCTCAATTAGAAAACACTTATGTACTCTGGTGTCTGATGGAGGTAGGACAAATGCCCAATGATGGGAAGTAAATGTGTCCCATGACTCTCTTATCAGGCAATGATATACAATGGACCCCTCTCCCCCCAAAGCAAAACAACATAAGAATAGAAGCCTGACATAAATGGACTTATGAGAAGGAAGAGAGGAATGAGGAAGAGAAAAGAGGAGGAAAGGAGGAAGAGAGAAGAGAGGTGAAGGGGAACAGAAGGAAAGGGAGAGGAAGAGAGGGGGAGGAGAAGACACATGTTGGATTATGAGTTCTAAGGAAAATATAATGCAGAAGAGAATGGAGCTCCAATTTCTAACAATGTTGTCTTTATAATATTTAATTAAGATGACACATTAAGATTGAAGCTGTT
The DNA here is from genome assembly GCF_000151885.1 of Dipodomys ordii. Classification (NCBI taxonomy): domain Eukaryota; kingdom Metazoa; phylum Chordata; class Mammalia; order Rodentia; family Heteromyidae; genus Dipodomys; species Dipodomys ordii. The sequence goes on from NW_012267221.1 coordinate 14,870,131, forward strand.
GGAGAAAAGGGAATACAAAGAACATAACTATTGGACCTTGGGATAGGAGCAAGTGCCATGTCTGTGTGAAACAGCAAGAAGACAGTGTTAAATAAGAAGAAGAAGAAATGAGACCAGAAAAAAGCAACAGGGCTTCCTAGGCAGGATAGCTCACAGTTGATCAGTAGGATCATGGTTTGAAGTCAGGCTAGGAAGTTAAATAAACAAGTATGCAAATAAATGAATAAACAATGACCACAACAACAGGTTAATATGACCTGCCTCAATAAAGTTGAGTGTACTAGTACATGTCTGAGACCCCAGCTATGCACAGATAGAAAAATCATGGGCCAAATTCTCTCAGGTCAAAAAAAAACTCATCTAAAAAATAACTAAAAAATTGAATACTCATGGTTCACACTTATAACCCTAGCTGCTCAGAAGCTGAACTCTGGAAAGTTGTGGTTCAAGCTAACCCAGGCAGAAAAACCCATGAGACTTCATTTCCAAAATAACCATCCAAAAATCAGAACTAGATACATAGCTTAAGTGGTAGAGCACCAGCCAAGCAAACAAGCCAAGCAGGTGTGAAGCCCAGAGTTCAAACTAGTACTGGCAAAAACAAACAAACAAACAAACAAAACCTGAAAAGAAGAGGGGGTTTTGGATATGGCTCAAGTAGTAAAGTATCTACCTAACCTTAGTAAGATTGTGACTCAAAGTACAGAAAAGAGATGGTGGGGTAGGGGAGTGAAGCTATATTATTCAAGAATTTGAGGTAAGTTTGTGAAAAGAATATGTATAACTTTGATATTACAGAGGCATAATATGAAGGATAGAGTGTAGAGTGAGGAAAACAGACATAGTGTAACCAGTAAAGCACTGTTCTAACAACTATGAGTGACAGAATTAGCCTTGGACCACTGTTGTAAAGCAAGTTATAGAAATTATTGAACATTGGATCGATTTGATGATAGCATTGACTGCATTTGCTGATAGGTAGACAGAATCATTCTATTATGTTATGAAACAAAAAACAAGAGTCTGGTTCTCTTTTTCTCTATCCCTTTCTCATCTCTAAAATAATATTTACCATAGATAACTTTTTGTCTCAAGGGTTAGGAAACAGTTTTCAAGAAAATAACATTTGACTTCAAGTTTAGTCTTTAAGAATGATTAGGAATTTACTAATGGGGAAAAAGGGAAAGGACACTTCAGGACTTAGCAGTGAGCAAATAACTGTAAATTTTTATTGAAATTACTATCAGTTTGACATTATGTCTACCGAACATTTGAAGGTGATGCTTCATGACATAGTAAGGTAAACCACATATATTCAGATCAGGCCAAGTTCTTTAGGCTATGTAATGCAAAGGGAATTGGAAGTGATTTTAGTAACATAAATCAATGCAATATTTCAATAACACAAAACAAAGCAAAGCAATGCCATGTGACAAAGGAGAAAGAATTTCTTTCCCCACTCTAGCGTTGAATTATAGTCAACATGACTTATTTTACTAATGAAATAAGCTACTGGTAATATACACTTTCCTAGTCTAGGATTCAGGAGAACATTCAAGTTGTTTTTTCTGAGAGTATACCACCACCACCTGCCTTTTCTAGGTGAAGAAAGAAAGATATAGCAAACAGAGAAAAACTGCCCCATCTTATGCAAGCCTAGGCTAACCAATTAAGTCCAGGAATGATCAATAAGAGTAGCTGACTGGTGATTCAGAAATACTTGATTATCTTTTAGAACTTGAAAAAGATAAGTAAGAGTATAGGAAAAAAAAGAAGCTAAAGAAATAATTAATACAACTAGAAAGAATGTGTAGGATGGGTAGGGGAGAATAAAGATGCTAGAGACCTCTAATACTAAGTTACAAAGATAGAGACACAGTGAAGGGTTGAGTTTCTGAAATAATAGAGAATGCATTGACATCATAACATTTTTATTATCATTATTCATTATGGCAAAAACATTAAATAACCAAACTGTGTCACAGGTATAGATATTATTTTCCAATCTGCACCTCTGCCTATTCTTTAATAAAAGTTGAGATTTTCTAAACTGCTGCTGGATCCTGTGATGATGTCCTCTGAGGGCTTCTTCGAGTACTTGTGATATCTTTGTGGTTACCCTCTTGTATTTCCGATCTTGGATGAAACAAGATATTTTGAGCCCTCTCCTCTCTGGTGGATCTAATAAAAGTTTTTAATTAATTGATTAATTTATGTATTCATTTACTTCTTAGAATGGAGTAATGATTGCCATACACTTTGTATAACAGCCTAGGAACTAGAAGATCAAGCTGTTTGATCAATAAATGTCTGGAACATTTGTTAAACTTTATTCCGGAGATAATTTTAGAATAAAAATTTAATTTTATTTTATCTGTAGTTTACCTACCAAAAGTTTAAACATTTATTATCAATCATAGCACATAATATATATTACTAGCTATAATCTTTTATATTTGTAAGATACAAATTATTTGCCAAAACTGCAATTATTAGATGATCATGAATCTTCATATACTTTTGTCCCAGTTAGAAGCATATCCAGAAACTCTGCAGTACATCCCAAATAGCAGATTTCTCTGTAATTTTTTTTTGCTCAAGCAAAAAGATTATTTCCAATTTTATTTGACTTTAGGACCATATGTAATATTCCTGGTCTAAATAAATCAAATACTATAACTTACGTAATCCATTCTTGTCTTAGAACCAAGTCAATATTTAATGTTTATTGGTTGAATTCCAGATAAAAAGAAAATTCTAAAAAAAAGCATAGTATTAATGCCATTTACATTTTTCATTTACACAAATAGAATGCAATGTGTAATTTTATAATACATATATCTCCATGCTTCAACTAGTAATATACATAAAATGTAATTAATAATAAAACTGGTAAGCCCATACTACAACAGTAAGAGACTGTAATACAGAAACCTTCTTCGTGGCTTTAACTATCTACATAGAATTAACCAAACACTAGTTGCATAGTGATTAAGAGGTGCTCATGTGGCCCAAAGTAAAATAGGTTGCATGGTTCCCTTAATCTGTCCTAACTAGAGCACGCCTATAAATCTGAAAATAAACACATTGAATAGTAGACCACAAAAAAATTACACTTGGGCATGATAAATTATACAAGTCTCTAGATGCTCACACAGTGAGACCAAAGGAGGATCTTCTTAGGAGAGGATCACAAAGGTTCAATAACTGTATAAAATGACGATTATCAAAATGAATTCCAAGAAATGAAAACAAGAGTTTTGCTTCTTGTTTTTTTGTTGTTGTTTGTTTTTTGCCTCTCCTTTGTTGCTGTTTTGGTTTTGTTTTTATTTTTGTTTTCATTTCTGTACCCTTTTTCTTGTATGTAAGTTTATCTGTTTTAATGAGAGTAAAGGAAAGTACAGTAATGGTGGGGCAAAGGGTGAACAAATACAGCAATGATACTCACTAGCCACAACATAGAAAATAAACTGTACAAATTTTAGGAGTGATGGGAAGGAAAAACTGGAGGAAAATGAGGAAAGGTCTGACAATGTTTGAAATGAAATGTACTCATTACCTAACTTACATAACTGTAACTCCCCTGTACATCACCTTTACAATAATAATAACACTTGTAAAAAATAAACTTAAACCAAGGTATAATTTTAAAAACATGTACTGTATTAATAATCTGCTTTGGTGAATGGTAACTCTTTTGTACAACTACTTAAATATAATATAATATTTTAAAAATGAAATAAAATATTTGCATAGGAAATAAAAGAGCAATTTATTGTGGTTTGAAAGAACATTTAAGTCAGATATTTTGGCACGACTTTTAAAATTGCTTATAAGCGTTTTAGAAATTATCTGAACCTGTTCGGTCAGAAAATTGGGCTGTAAATCCCATGATACTAAATATTTCTCAGAAGATATCAAGAATGGATAGGTTTAAATTGGGTTAGAAATTCTGCTAGAATAGCACTTTTTACAATATTGCAGTATTTCTGACTGATGTCTATCCTAATCTCAGGCCATGCTTGCATAGCTTCATGAAATGTGCAAAACCAAGTGAATTCCCAAACTTTGTGAACTTTGAAAAGTGATGAAAAGAACTCAAGGAAATGCTAGAACTGAGGTTGAAAGCAAGGGAGGAAAAGGGAATGAGAAAGGAATGGAGGAAGAAGAATGAGGATACAAAAGAGAGATAAAGGGAGGGGGGACCAAGATGGCGACGGGGCAGTAGGGAAATGCCACAGCTCTCTCCAACCAAGAAGAGAGTTCCAGTTCCAACGCTTAATCTCCCCAAGAGACCAACAACAACAAAAAGACGAACACTCAGAGCAAAACCAGAGGTGGAAAATAACAAAAAAAGAAAGAGAGGAAAAGAAGAATTTCAGAACAGAGAAGAGCAAAGACCCCTCCCCCAACCTTTACTGGCCACGTGGCAGTGCGCCAAGCCGCCGGCCAGCTGGCCCCGCGGGGGCTGCCGGAGCCCCAGAGACACAGGGGGCCGCTTGCAGATCACTGGTTCGCAGAACAGCGGATTGCCAGGAACAGAGAAACCTACCAGCCGGGATTCTCCATGAGGATCCCACCCCCACCCCTCACTCTCCACTGGAGGGGAGAGGCTCCATCCTGCCAAAGCCGCCTGGCACCAGCAGCACGACAAAGGGACCTGTCGGCAGACCACCCGCCCAATCGCGATCACAACGACCCGGCGGGGGCCGCCCAACCCAGCCCGCAACCACCCCAACTGAACTCGGATTG
>NW_012267221.1:14880852-14897421 GCF_000151885.1 Dipodomys ordii
AAAAAAAAAAAAGGAACTTCGGGGAAGGGAGGGAGGGAGGGGATGGTAGGGGGAAAACAATGGAGGGGCTAACAATGTTCAAGAGGAAGTGTCCTCATTACCTCACTCATGTAACTGTAACCCTCTGTATAGTATCTTTACAATAAAAAATTTAAAAAAAAGAGATAAAGGTTTAGATATTCCTTTATTCTGGCCAAATTGCCAACTCTTATCCCAGTGTAACCACTTAGCATAAAAACTCCTAGTAAATTACCCATGTAATCTTTTTTCTTTTTGTCTCTGGACCTGTATAGCATCTGTCTTCACCTATACCATACAAACCAGATTACAACAGATTTTGAAACTGCATTTCTCTCATGAGCAGTTTAATTTGCACAATAAGAGGAAAGCAGAGTGATTACATGTGTTCCCTGTAGCTCATTTTACTTGTTTGTGTGGGTTGCCTTGCACACTCAGCCTGTACCACACTAAAAAGAACAGTGCCATCTGTCAAAATGTGTCATTTTACAAACAACTGCCTAACAGCAAGTATAGGTTATTAATTCATATAACTACTACATTAGCAAGATTTTACTGTTCTCTCTCTCACTCTCTCTCTCATCTCCTGTCTTTGATACAAGTTGGTTGTTGTTTTTTTTTAAATGTACCCTCCTCTGTCCTTATATGCCTGAGTACTAACATTACAGGTATGTACAACCATGCCTGCTAGCATTCATCATTCTTAACTGGGATTAACAATAAAAATATTTTTCATGAGAGTAAGAATTAAATGATTCAATGTTAATCAAACACATTTTATTATTGAGTAGAGATTTTAGCTAACAAAAGATACTGAACAAGAGGAATATAAAGTGGTTATAACCTAAAAACAGGTATAAAGACTAATGAATTGAAGAAAAGCTCACAAAAATATAAAAAAGAAAGTGTACTATTCCTTTCTTGAAAACTCCTTTCTTTCTGTTTATTTTCCTTCCCTTTCACAAATCACATAAATGTATATACAAGACACAAGGTACCAAAAACCAAAAACAGTGACAACAGAGCATAAAGCAAGAGGGGGGTGAGGGGCAGTAGGAAATGAAAGAAAAAAGAAATAACTTCACACATTATATTAAAAAACAAAAACAAAAATACAAAAAAAACGCTCTTGTTTCCACATCTTGGCATTTATTTTAATTAGACTCATCTTATAAGTTCATATGTACATAGCTATTGAGCTATTCTGCTCATCTGCTGAGGTTATCCTAGACATATACTAATTACTACAAATGAGGGAAACCATGGAACCTATGTTTCTTTGGGTCTGGCTTACTTCAGTTAACATGATCTTTTTCCAAGTCTTTCCATTTCCTTATAAATGGGTGATGTCATTTTTTCTGATGGAAACATAGACTTCCATTGTGTGTATATGCCACATTTTCTTAATCCATTCATTTGTTGAGTGGCATCTGGGTTGTTTCCATATCTTAGCTATGGTAAATAATGCTGTAATGAACATGGTTGTGCTGGTGGCTTTAGTGCAGGTTGGTTTGTAGTCATTTGGGTAAATGCCCAGGAAAGGAATTGCTGGATCATAGAGGTGTTATATGTTTAGTCTTTTGAGGAACTTCCATTCTGCTTTCTAGAGTGGTTGAACCAGCTTACCTTACCACCAATAGTGTAGTAGCATTCCCTTTTGGACACAGGTCAACATCTGTTATTATATATTTTCTTGTTAATGCACATTCTAACTGTGGTGAGGGGGAATCTCAATATAACTTTGATTTGCATTTCTTTATGATTAGGGATATTGAACATTTCTTCATGTGTTTATTGATTGTTCTTTGTTCTTATTTCCTCTCCGGAGAAGTCTCTTTTTAATGCTTTAACACACTTACTAATGGAGTAGTAGTTTCTTTGAGGATTTGTTTTGGGGTTTTAATATTTTTGAGTTCTAGGTATATTTTTGATATGAGGCCTTTAACAAGGGTCTCATGTGAATACCTAGTGAAGATTTTCTACCATTCTGTGGGCTTTCTCTTTATCTTATTAGCTATGTCCTTTGCTGTGCAGAAATTTTGCAATTTAATGTGATCCCATTTATTCAGCTTTTCTTTGATTTGTTGTGTTTCTGGACCTTTATTTAGGAAGTTTTGCCAAGGAGCTCTAGTGTATATCATATCCCTTCCTGTAATATTTTCATGGTATCTACTCTTATCTCGAGATCTGTGAGCCATTTGGAGTTGATTCTGGTGCTGGGTGATATATAAGGATCTGACTTCAGTTATCTACATATGTATAGCTAATTCTGCCAGCACCATTTGTTAAACAGGTTGCCTTTCTTCCATCTGATAATTTTGGCTCTCTTATCAAAGATTAGGTGGCCATAGATCTGTGGGATCATGTCTGCATATTCAATTCTATTCCAGTGATCCTTAGGCCTGTTCACGTGCCATTATTAATCTATTTTTATAACTACAGCTTTTTAAAAAAAATTTATTGTGAAAATATTGTAACTAAAGCTTTATAATAGAGTTTGAAGTGTGGTATTATCTTCCTCCAGCACTGTTTTTCCTAAGGATTGTTTTTGGTATTTAGGGTCTTCTATTATTCCATATGAGTTTTTGGATTGCTTCTTCTATTTCATTAAAGAATGTTGTTAGAATATTGATGGCTATTGCATTGAATTTGTATATAGCTTTGGGCAGTATTGTCATTTTCAGGATGTTAATCCTCCCAATCCAGGTGTATGGGAGGTTTTCCACTTCCTTAGATGTGCTTTAATACCCTTTTTTGGTTTTTAAAGTTTTCTTCATAGAGGTCCTTCACCTCTTTTGTTAATTCCTAGGTAGTTTTATTGGGGGAGAGGACTAATACAAAAAGGACTATTGCTTTCTTGATTTCAACCTTGCTCTTCTTATTGTTGGCATACAGAAAAGCTACTGATTTTTATGCATTAATTTTATACCCCACTCCTTTGCTAAAGTTTTGGATTACCTCAAGTAACTTGGAAGAGGAGTATATGGGGTTCTTTTTATGTTTATAATTTTTAAAAAAAATTCTTGTCAAAGTGATATACAGAGGGGTTACAGTTACATAAATAAGGTAGTGAGTATATTTCTTATGGAATTCGTTACTCCCTCCCTCATTTTTCTACCAGTATGTTTTTTTTTTTTAATACAGGATCATGTCATCTGCAAAAAGGAAAGTTTTACTTCTTCATTCATTTGGATCCTTTTTACATTTGTCTCTTACCTTATTGTTCTGGCTAGGAATTCCAATACTATATTGAAGAGGAGTGGAGACAGCAGACATCCTTGTCTTGTTCCCAATTTTTGCGAAAATGTTTTTAACTTTTCACCATTACATATAATGCTAGCTGTGGGTTTGTCATATATAGTCTTTATTATATTGAAGAATGTTCCATGGATTCCTATCTTATCCAGAGCTTTCATCATAAAGGAGTGCTGGATCTTCAAATGCCTTTTCTGTATCTATTGAGATGATCATGTGGTTCTTGTCCTTGCTTCTGGTAATGGGTTGAATTGCATTAATTGACTTGTGTATATTGAACCAGCTTTGCCTCCCTGGAATAAATCCTATTTGGTCATAGTGAATGAATTTTTTGATTAGTTGGTAAAGCCATTTGGCCAGAACTTTGTTGAGACATTTGGCATTGATGTTCATTAAAAAAAAAAAGTGGGTCTATAGCTCTCTTTCTTTGATGGGTCCTTATCTGGTTTGGGGACGAGGGTTATGCTGGACTTGTAAAATGAGTTTGGCAGAGATCTTTAACTTTCAATTTCATTGAAGAGTTTGAGGAGGATTGGAGTGAGTTCTCCTTTGAAAAGCCTTATAGAATTTGGCTGTGAATCTGTCTTGTTCTGGGCTTTCCTTGAGTACAAGATCTTTTAGTGCCATTTCTTTTTCAATATTTGATATGGGTTTATTTAATTGGTTTAGATCTTTTTGGTTTAGTTTGAGTATATCAATATTTGGTAGAAATTCTTCCATTTCTTCCTGAGTCTCAAACTTGTTAGCAAAAAAGTTTGCAAAGTGTTCCCTTAGAATATCCTGAATCTTGCTTGTTTTTGTGGTGATATTCCCATTTTCATCTCTGATTTTATTTACTTGGATATGTTCTTTCTATATATTTTATCACATTTACTTAAGGTCTGTCAATTTTTTTTAAATAACCAAGTCTTCGTTTTGTTGATCTTTGTGATGGTGTTTTTAGACTCATTTAATTTCTGTCTACTAGATTAGAGATTGGCTTGTTGACCCATTTCAAGAAGCTTGAGGTTCATCATTAAATTCTTCGTTTGAGATTTCTCAAGTTGGTATGTAGGAACTCAGGGCAAAAATCTTTCTCTGAGTACTACCTTTGCTGTGTCAGAGAGGAACTGTAATTTTGTATATTCATTTTTGTTAAATATCTTGAATATTTGAATTTCCTTTCTGATCTCTTCAAAGATCCACTGGTGATTCAACAATGCATAGTTCAGTCTCCATGAGCTACAAAGTTTAATTTGTAATTTTAGTTTGAAGCTTATTTTATCTGTGTTTATGGGGACCAGTTTTTGATACATTTTATTCCTGCCTCTTACTTTCAGAATATGCTTTTTTTTTTTTTTTTGTGGGCAAGTTGTGCCTCATGGAGACAGAAGATAAACGGATCTTACTTTTTGACCCAACTAGTCAATCTATGTGGTTTAATTGGAGAGTTAAGTCCATTAATGTTGAGAGTTAGGACTGAGAACTGTTTGGTAGTTCCTGCCATGTGATCTAGTTTCTTAGGGTCTGTGTCTCATCAATTCTTACTATGATTATCTGATTTTCTGTTTAGGGGTGGTTTCTCTGCTTAAATTGTGTTCTTCATTTTCTATTTATAAGATATCTTTAAGTATCTTTTGTAATGGTGGTTTAGTGGAGATATATTGTTTTTATTTTCCGGCAGCAGTTTATTTGTCCTTTGGTTATGCGGAGAATTTAGCTGGGTACAATATTCTTGCTTGATAATTGTTTGCCATTAGGGCATTGCATACTTAATTCCTAGCTCTTTTTGCTCTCATGGCTTCTGCTAAGAAATTTGTGAGTATTCTGATTGGTTTTCCTTTATACTTGATTGATCTTTTCTACCTGAAACCTTGGGATCCTTTCCTTGGTTTCTATTGATCCTATGCACATTACAATGTGTCTGTGGGATGTCCTGTTCTGGTCTTTTCTATTGGGCTTCTAAAGGATTCTTGTATCTGAATGAGACTATTCATTTGGATGTTCAGGAATTTTTCTGCTGGAACTCTGTTAAGTGTATTTCCCATTCCATTAGCTTCCTTCTCTAGGCCCTCCTCAATATCTATTAGCTTTAAATTAGGCCTTCTGATTGTTTCTTCTATCTCTTGTACAGATGTATCTTGTTTCTTGGATTTCTTTTGAATATTTGTTCTTTCTTTAGAAAGAATTTCTGCATTGTCTAATCTACTGTCAAGACTATCTATTTTTCGTTTTATTTCTTTCCTTCCAGTTGGTCAGATTTGATGGCTTTGATTTCTTTGTTGAAGCTTTGTTTTAGAGATCATATGGACTTGATTTGGTTTTCAGTGTTCTCTCTCAAATTCTTTAACTGGGTGATTTTACTTCCATCTTTCTTTTTTACTCTTCCATTTTTGTGTATATGTAGTGGTATTGGAGTTGGAACTCAGAGTTTTATGCTTGCTGGGTAGGCACAATACCATTTGAGCCACACCAGCAGTCTTTCTTGAAAACTTTCTACAAAATGACATAAATAAATGAATACTTTTCATGCATTTGAGAACTATTCTGTGATATTTTTTTTAATTGTGAGAATACTGTACAGAGGAGTTACAATTACATGGGAAGATAATGAGTACATTTCTTGTAAAGCATTGTTGCCTCCTCTTTGTTTCCCCTTCCATCCCTTCCCATACTCCTCCCCTCTCCCCACCCGATCCTCCCTCAACCCCCCCACCAAAGTTAAGTTCGTTTTTTGGCATAACGACTTGTGCATTTCACTGTTGCAATGGGTCCATCTGTATCCCTAGTTAAACGATTGGGTTTTTCCCTTCCCCTCCACAAATTATATCAACATCAAAAACAGTGAAAGTATGGGTTGTACTGTGGGGGAGGGACATACAAAGCAACATAGAAATCATCTTATAAATATGTTAGAAACAATTGCATGAAAGGAAAAAAAAACAAAGAAAAACATTTGAATAATTATCTTGAGGTTCATTCCCCTAACATAATCTTATCTGACCTTTTCTGCTTGATTCAGACATATACTAGTTATTGCAAATAAGGGAAACAATGGGACCTATGTTTCTTTGGGCCTGACTTACTTCACTTAATATAATTTTTCCAAGTCTTTCCATTTCCTAACAAATGGAGCAATGTCATTCTTTTTGATGGAGGCATAGAATTCCATTGTGTATATATACCACATTTTATTGATCCATTCATCTACTGAGGGGCATCTGGGTTGGTTCCATATCTTAGCTATGGTAAATAATGCTGCAATAAACATAGTCGTGCTGGTAGCTTTAGTATGGTCTTGTTTGTGATCATTTGGGTAAATGCCCAAAAACGGGATTGCTGGGTCATAGGGGAGCTCTATGTGGAGTCTTTTGAGGAACCTCCATACTACTTTCCAAAGTGGTTGAACAAGTTTACACTCCCACCAACAATGCAGTAAGGTTCCCCTTTTGTCCACATCCCCTCCAGCATCTGTTGTTATTAGAGTTCTTGATTATAGCCATTCTAACTGGGGTGAGGTGGTATCTCAATGTTGTTTTGATTTGCATTTCTTTTATTGCTAGAGAGGTTGAGCATTTCTTCATGTCTCTCTTGTCCATCCTTCTTTCCTTTTCAGAGAAGTTTCTCTTTAAGTTTTTAGCCCACTTATTTATTGGACAGTTGTTTCTTAGAAGATTTGTTTTGGGGGGATTTAATTTTTTTTAAGTTCCAGGTTATATTTTAGATATGATACCCTTGTCTGTTGTATGGCTAGTGAAGATCTTCTCCCAATCAGTGGGCTTTCTATTGATCTTGCTAGCTATGTCCTTTGCCATGCAGAAACTCTGCAATTTCATGCAATCTCATTTGTCCAACCTTTCTTTGATTTGTTGTGTTTCTGGGTCTCTATTAAGAAAATTTCGGCCTGTGCCAAGGAGACCTAGGGTTTCTCCTATTCCATCCTGTAATGTTTTCAGAGTGTCTCCTTTGACTTCTAGGTATTTGATCCATTTGGAGTTGATTCTGGTGCAAGGTGATATGCAAGGATCTAGCTTTAGTTTTCTACAAGTAGTTAAACTATTTTGCCAGCACCATTTACTGAAGAGACTGTCATTCTTCTATTTTTTTAGCTCCCTTATTGAAGATTGGATGGCTATAGGTCTTTAGGTTCATTTTGGGGTTTTCAATTTTATTCCATTGGTCCTGGTGTCTGTTCTTGTGCCAGTACCAAGTTGTTTTGATTACTGTGGCTTTCTAGTAAGAGTTTGAAATTTGATATTGATATTCTTCCAGCAGTGTTCTTTCTGTTGAGGATCGTTTTTGCTATTTGGGATCTTTTATTGTTCCATGTGAATTTTTGGATTGCCTCTTCTATTTCCTTGAAGAATGACGTTGGAATATTGATAGGTATCACATTGAATTTGTAGATAGCCTTGGGAAGTATTGCCATTTTCACGATGTTGATCTTTCCAATCCAGGAGCATGGGAGTTTTTGCCACTTCCTAAGTTCTGTTTTGATATCTTTTTCCAGGTTTTGAAAGTTTCATCATAGAGGTCCTTCACTTCTTTGGTTAATTTCTAGGTATTTTATTTTCTGTGGGGCTATTACGAATGGAGTTGCTTTCCTGATTTCAGCCACATTGTTGGCATTCAGTTCTCATTGTTGGTATATAGAAAAGCCATTGAATTTTGAGGGTTAATTTTATACTCTGCTACTTTGCAAAGTTTTGAATTACCTTGAGTAATTTGGGAGTGGAGTCCATGTGATTCTTTAAATACAAGATCATGTCATCTGCAAAGAGGGAGAGTTTTAGTTCTTCTTTCCCTATTTGGATCCCCTTTGTGTTTGCACCTTTCTTATTGCTTTAGCTAGGCATTCTAATACTAGATTGAAGAGCAGTGGAGAGAGTGGCATCCTTGTCTCGTTACTGAGATTAGAGGACATGGCTTTAGTTTTTCACCGTTGAGTATAATACTGGCTGTAGGTCTGTCATATACAGCCTTTATTGTATTGAGGAATGTTCCATGGATTCCTAGCTTTTCCAGAACCTTTATCATAAAGGTGTGTTGGATCTTGTCGAATGCTTTTTCTGCATCCATTTAGATAACCATGTGGTTCTTATCCTTGCTATTATTGATGTGATGAATTATGTTAATTGATTTCCGTATATTGAACCAGCTTTGCATCCTTGAAATGAATCCTGTTTGATTGTGGTGTGTGATTTTTTTGAATGATTTGTTGAAGTGGACTGGCCAAAATTTTGTTGAGAAGTTTTGCATCAGTGTTCATCAAAGATATGGATCTATAACTCTCTTTCTTTGATGAGTCCCTTCCTGGTTTTGGGTGAGGGTTATTATAGCTTCATAGAATGAATTTGGTAGTGAACTTTCTCTTTCAATTTCATTGAACAGTTGAAGGAATATTGGTGTGAGTTCTGCTTTGAAGGCCTTGTAAAATTCTGCTGTAAAACCATCTCGTCCTGGGTTTTTCTTAGATGGGAGGTCTCTTATTGCTGTTTCTATTTCAATGCTTGATGTGGGCCTGTTAAGATGGTTTAACTCATCTTGGTTTAGTTTCGGCATGTTGATATTTGGTAGGAAAAGGTCCATTTCTGCCAAGTTCTCAAACTTATTAGCATAAAGTTTTGAGAAGTATTCCCTTATAATGCTCTGAATCTTGGTTGTTTCTGTGGTGATGGTTCCATTCTCATCTCTGAGTTTATTTATCTGGGTGTGTTCTCTTCTTTTTCTGATAAGATTTGCTAAGGGTCTGTCTATTTTGTTAATTTTTTCGAAGAACCAACTCTTTGTTTTGTTGATTCTTTCTATGGTTTTTTTGGATTCTACTTCATTTAATTCTGATTTAATTTTAATTATTTCTTTCTGTCTACTGGATTGGGGTGATATTTTTTGAGAATACATATTGTGGTAGTTTCTTTTGCTCTGTGTTGCTCTATTTTAATAGAAAACCATAATTTCTATTTTCAAGAATTGATATTCTACTTAAAGAGGCCAGAGACAAAAAAATTAAAAAAAAGAATAAAATATACAAGGTTAAAAAATGAGATGTACAAGATATTATGTTGAAAATGAACTTTACAACTTTGGCCCATGGGGAGGGGGTGGGCGGTTGTAAGTAGGGAGAGATGGGAAGGGAGAGGAAGAGGAAACAAAGGAGGAGGCTACAATGCTTGATAAGAAAGGCACTCATTAACTTGCCCATGTAATTGTAACCCCTCTGTATGGTATTTTCACAATAAAAAATGGAAAAAAAAACTGTTATTCTGGGGCTGGGAAGGTGGCTCAGTGATAGAATGTTTGCCTTGCATGCATGAGGCCCTGGGTTTGCTGGAAGTGGCTCAAGTGGTAGAGCATTAGCCTTAAGCTGAAGAGCTGAGGGACAGCATCCAGGCCCAGAGTTCTGGCCTCATAACAGACACAAAAAACAAACAACAAAAAACTATTATTCTTAAGCTCTAAATTGATTTTTAAAGCAGATTTTTCAAAATTCTACATTTAATATTTCTGGATTCACCTAAGTGAATATCATTTTATTTGATTTAATATCTGAGAAGAATAACCTCAAACTCCACAAAGCTATGCCCCATGACATACTGTATAATTGAACATACGTTTGGTGGTGGGGTGGGGAGCATAGGTTTTACTTTTGTCTTGAGAGGGTGTCAGGAAATAAACAGAAAATATAGGTCTCCTCACATTTTGGAATTCTTTTAAGTAACAAGTAGATTGTATTTTCATACCTTCCAGAACAGCAGTTTTGCTGGTAATAGATAGCTGACTTAGATAAAATCTGTTCCTTGCCTGGGAGGCTCTATCAATATAAAGAAAATGAAAGACATTGGAAAACTGTGTATCATTCACATTTTGGGAAAGTAGCTATAGTTAGTTTCAAGTTTCTTCAATTACAATGAATGTTAGTAAAGATGTGATTCCAATCATGTTGGCCTAAGTCCAATTTGGGTAATTGCATTCTGCCTATGTAAATCTTCTCTGGATGCAAGGACATCCTTCATTCTCGCCTCACACTGTTTCAGGATGATAATGCACATTGAAAAATAGATGCCACATTTGACCCTGGGCATGGTAGCTTCTATGTAGCAAAAAACTTGATCTTTCTGCATAGTATCAGTGTAAGTTCACTTTTAGGGTAAAGGTTTTTATAACATGTAATATAATAAAGCAAAAGAAGCCATATGGTAATCTTAACTAAAGATACATTTGTAAAAAAATCCAATAGAACGAATTGTCTCTGACAAGGTCTCTGAAGTAATGAGATATTCTTTTAGCATGTCCTGGCTGCAAAATGTAAGATCATTATCATCAGATCTTTAAAATACCAACAAGGAAAATATGAGGAGATTTAAAGTCACCTTTAAAATCACCCCCAAAGTTCAGTCTCAATTATCTACAATCAATGTCTTTTTCCTTGACTAAAAATTGGTACCAAAGAATAAATTCTTAGAAAAGGAAATTTTAAAAGTACAATTGATGCTGACAGTTTATCAATAGAAGGGCATTTCTAACTCATACTCATTTGTGCATCAAGCCTGCTTATTTTTTTTGCTCCCCCTGATTTGTACTGTGCCACATGTTTGTAAGGACATTAGATATTGCTCAAGAATAACCTTTACTACAAAAACTTCAAATCCTTTCTTCCAGATTTCATTTGCAGATATAGTTTGAGTTTCATGCACTGTGAAATGGGAAAAAAATACAAAAATTTGAAGGTTTCCAAAGAAATCTCCTTCTCTATATAAAAGCTACAAATAAAGTTACAGAGCATTTACATTCCTTAAACTTAAAAGAGTGACAATAAAATGGATGAGGCAATTAACAAATAATAAGTTCAATTAAAAATTTAATTAAAATTTTAATTTTTTAAAAAAATATGCAATATATAGGTGATTGAACATAGAAAGGTACAAATGACTTACATAAGGGAAATGACCATGAGAAAATTATGAAAGTTAACAAAGACAACAAATTTAAAATACAATCTATTTTGGTAACTAAACTGTCAAAAAATAACAACACTCATTGTTGTAGATATAATAACCAGTGCAGTGTTGGTGAGATTATAAATTATTATAATCCAAATCAGAAAGTTGTTCATTAGTTCTTTCCACATATTTCAATGCTTTCATTTTAGTCTATTTTGTCTCAGGGAATTCAGTTAAGAAAAATAAACTTATAAGCAGATGAAGCCACAAGGACAAAGGTACTTATGGGGGTAACATATATCATTGTAGTCAAACAATTAGTAAAAAAAAAGACTTTGTGTTCAACAAAAGAAACAATAAATAATAAATGTGATGTGTTTCTTTTACAATATGTTGCACAATGACAAGTGATATGAAAATGGAATGCAGAGTAAGAGGGAGTAGACATATCATTCATGGTGAGTGAAAATATGTATGGATATCTGTCATCTTCTGAAAAGATGACAGCCTTGACAGACTCTTGTATCCTATAGAATCATTTACTAAAACATCCTCCAAGCTCTTCAGTATGTAGACTCTTCATTAAGTAAGAATTCAAAAGTAGAATTTTATACAACATAATAATGTATTATATAAGCAAAATTAGACATTTAAAAATGTATATCATGGAAAAAACTATGACTTTATTTTTACCAAGAACTTGGGTATCAAGGCGGTATCTTATAGTCTTTACAACAATCAAAACAAAACATAACAAAATTGGAATGGTAGTACACTCCTTTAATCCCAGGAATTAGAAGGCTTATTTAGGAAAATGGATTATGTATACTCAATATAATTTAGTTCATATCTCAGTCTGGGATACATAATAAGATAATGTCTCAAAAAGGTTAGTGTTAGGGGCTGGGAAGATGGTTCAGTAGTAGAGTGCTTGCCTTGCATGCATGAGGCCCTGGGTTTGATTCCTCAGCACCACACAAGCAAAAAAAAAAAAAAGCTGGAAGTGGTGCTGTGGCTCAAGTGATAGAGTGCTAGCCTTGAGCTGAAGACCTGAAGGACAACCCCCAGGCCCAGAGTTCAGGGCCCAAAACCGACCAAAAACAAAAAAAAAGTGGTTAGTGTTAGCCAGACATGTCTGTAATCTTAGTTTTTCAACAGGTTGAGATCTGAGGATCACAGTTTACAGTAAGCCTGGGCAGGAAAGTCTTTGAGACTCATCTCACTAAAACTACCCAAAAGCCAGAAGTGGAGCTGTGACTCCAGTTGTAGGGCACTAGCACTGAGCAAAAGAAGCTCAGGGACAGTGCCCCAGATGCTAAGTGGCACTAATAAACAAAAATAAATAAATAAATAAATAGTGTTTTGTGAGATAAGTAAATATTTTCAAAGAATTTTAAAAAAGACAAAATCAAGTCAAAACTTAAGGAAGACTAAATTTGAAGCTAAATTCAGAGCTAATTTTCACTCTCTCTCTCTCTCTCTCTCTCTCTCTCTCTCTCTCTCTGTCTCTTAGGCAAACACTCATATCCATATATGTACACACACCCATAATTCCTTTGCTAAATATAATTGCTTATTTCTGTATCATGCGATCTTACATTTCTAAGTATCAAAGTTCATTCTTCTTGTGCTTTAGACTAATGAACTATCCTCCATGTCTAATACTTTACATTATCATATGACCTAAGGACATTCCTCAAATATCTATTTATTTTATGTTATATATATGATCAATATTAACATAACTAGAATGTACAAGAAACTAAAACATATCATGATTTATTACATTGTCTGATGTCACTGAAATGAGAGATGTTAAAACAGACAACTGAGAAATATAATTTATCTTAAAAACTTTTCATAGAAACAATGTTGGTTGATCGCATCCTTTCTGTTCATTTCACACTCCTGCCAGTTTACTGGACCTATCCAAAAAGGGGAAATCTGTTTTGTGAATAAGAGTTTCAGGAAAATGAACCCTTAGATATGTATTTTAATGTTTTTTCTTTCATGCATGTGTTTCTAATGAATTTATAAGATTATCTCTTTGTTGCTTTGTATGTCCCTCCCCCACAGTATAACCCCTGCTTTCACTATATTTGATGTCAGTATAACTTGTGGAGCAGATGGGGAAAAACCAGTTGTTTAAGGATACAGGTGGACCTGATGCAACAATGAGAAGTACAAGTTGTTATGTTGAAAAGGAGCTTTACAACGTTGGTGTGGGGGGGGGAGGGAGGGAAGATTGGGGCGGTAGGGGGAGAGGCTGGGAAGTGATGTGAAGGGTAAACAAAGGAGGAGGCTGCAATGCTTGGTAAGAAATGTACGCATTATCCTGCCCATGTAATTGTAACCCCTCTGTACAGTATTTTTACAAATAAAATAAAAAAAAAGAGTTTCAGTCAGTTTCTCCAGTTGATCATATGTGTTCACAGAATTCTGATACATTTTCGCCTATATCTAGCCACCCTTGGTATCAGTGAAAAGTAAAAAACAGAATTTAATGCTGTCATGTAGAATTTAGAGGAAGGCCAGAAATACCAGTGTGGTAGGGAAACTATCCAATATTTTTTTTATTGTGAAAATACTGTACAGCGGGGTTACAATTACATGGGCAGGATAATGCGTACATTTCTTATCAAGCATTGCAGCCTCCTCCTTTGTTTACCCTTCACATCCCTTCCCAGCCTTCCCCCCACCCCCTCCACCCAATCATCCCCGCTTCCCCCCCCCCACGCCTGCACCAAAGTTGTAAAGTTCGTTTTCGACATAACGACTTGTACATCTCATTGTTGCAATGGGTCCACCTGCCATCCAATAATTTAAAGAAATACTGACCTAGTAAAATATTTGACATCATATGGTAGAATCAAATCTGCTTATCACACTTAATTTTCTTCCAGTAGTCTTAGTCACTTTCCAGGACCTGATCAAATGGTTTCTCTAAGTCTGCAACTTTTATTGGAGACTCAGACAAAATAAATATTATCTTTTTATGTTCAGAAATGACATTATACAGAACACTATTTAGAATACATTCACATTATGATATAGTCTACAACCCACACATATCCAGATTACCTGTGTTCAGAAAGATTTACACCATTCTAGTATATTTTCTCATAGGCAAAGTTTTGGGGTTTTCTTCATAGTACGTGAGGACAACGTCATGCCTGGGTATCTTGGTCTTATTGCTAGCCATTATGCTTAGCATAAGATTTAAGCTCAATAAAAACTTGTCTCAACATCATTCACATTAGGTGTACTTAAAAGAAAAATGATCCAGGTTCTGATAGCTCATGCCTGTAATCTTTCTACTCAGAAGGCTGAGATCTGAGGATCATGGTTCAAAGACAGCCCTGGGCAGAAAAGTCCCCATGAGACTCTTTCTTCAATTAACCACTCAAAAACTGGAAGTGGAGCTGTGGCTCAAAGTGGTAGAGCATTGGCCTTGAGCAAAAGAACTCAGGGACAGCACCCAGGCTCTGAATTCAAGCCCTACAACAACAACAAAAGAGAGAGAGAGAGAGAGAGGAAAGAAAGAAAGAAAGAAAGAAGACTGTCTGAATAATATGATTATTCACTATAATCCAAATAATCATTCTAGGTAAACAAAACAGAAACGCGACCTAAAATATATTCATAATGGGGAAATGAAGGAATTAATTACTGCTTGAAACAGAAAGGTTTTTTCTTTTTAAAAATATTTATTTATTTTTATTGTCAAGGTGATGTACAGAGGGGTTGCAGTTACATAAGTCAAGTAATGAGTACATTTCCTTTTGAACAATGCCACCTCTTTCCTGTTTTCTCCTAATTTTCCTCTCAACACCCCCTACAAGTTGTATAGTTCATTTTCAACATAGTTTCTAGTATCACTGCTGCATTTGTTCACCATTTGTTCCACTACTTCTGTGTTCTCCCTTACATACAAGACAAAAGGTGCAGAAATCATAAACAGAGACAAAGAAGAAAGAAACAAAAAGCAAAATAACAAAATACCTCTTGTTTCCATTTATTGGACTTAATTTCAATAAACAGCATTTTATATGATCATATGCACATATCCATTTAAGGTTTGTGATCCTCGTTAAGAGTATTCTCCTGTGAATGTTTAGTTCTGTTTAATTTACCATGTTCAAGTATAATTTTTTGTCTTTTAATACAATTATACTTAAAAGATCCATGTGTATTTTTGTATCTGTTATGTATTCTGTGGGCTCCCTAAATTTAATTCACTCTTTTTCAAAGAAATAGTACGAAACACTCATAATTATGTAGTGATAAAATGAGATGTGAATTTCAACTGGGAAAAAATAGAGCTGAATGACTTTACATGCTTAACATATAAACTTACTTAAGTTATATGTTTAAATTTTAAGTCAATATTATTGATGCTAATTTCAGTTCATTATTACTGTTATTATATATATATGATTATATGTGAGTGGATAAAACCATCAAAGATATAAAAATGCTGATTAACAGTAGATAAAATAAAAGTAGTAAAATTAAAGTACATCTTAGAAACATTTATGATTATCTGCTTAGAATATTTTTTGTCAAGGTTGTGCCACATAGAAATTTTTCTACTATATTCAATTCCAAATATTCTTTTAGTCACTAAAAAATACAGTATAAGATAAAAGTTCTTTTAACTTATCATGAATTATCTATCACATATGCCCCATTAGAGCATACAAACCACTAGATTATATACTAGTAGAGTTCAAAGTGGTTAGCTGAGTAGAAGTACTTCTGAGATGGAAAACATGTTGATGTTTTGAAGTCTATAGTGTGAATTCTGAAGTTCTCTAGTCCATTAATGATGAAATGGCCTTCAAGATAGAGCTTCCTGTGAAAACACACTAGTGTAGATGCAAGGATAACTTTCCTTCTCTACAAACTTAAAGTATAATTGTTTTGCTGAACTTACTTTATAATATATATATATATATATACATAATATTTTTATATGTATACACATAAAACATGTAGACAACTTATTTTAGTATTCTAACTTTTTGTTGAAATATTTAGCTCTACAATACATATATGAACCACCAAACACTACAAAGTTACAAAAAGCCACATTTAGATTAATTTTTTTTTGTCTGTTATGGGGCTTGAACTCAGGGTCTGGTTGCTGTCTCTGAGCTTTTTCACTCAAGGCTATCACTCTACCAGTTTGAGCCACAGCCACACTTCTGGTTTTCTTGTGGTGAATTGGAGATAAGATTCTCATAGACTTTACTCCTGGGGCTGGCTTCAAACCAAGATCATTTTTTTTTAATTTTATTTATTTATTTATTGTGAACATATTGTACAGAGGGGTTACAATTACATGGGCAGGATAATGCGAACATTTCTTTTTTTT
>NW_012267221.1:14902221-14944385 GCF_000151885.1 Dipodomys ordii
TCCTGTGTGGATTATAATGTGATGGTGGGATGTCCTATTCTGGTCTGGTCTATTTGGGGTTCTAAATCCTTCTTGTATCTGAATAGGCCTATCTTTTTGCATGTTTGGGAAGTTCTCTGCTAGGATCCTGTTAAACAAATTTCCTAGACCATTAACTTCTGTTTCTAGGTGGTCCTCCTCACCCATTATCCTTAGATTAGGCCTTTTGATGGTGTCTTCCAAGTGTTGGATAGATCTATCATACTTCTTGGACTTGTCTTGGATGGTTGTATGTTCTTTCTCTATAATATCTAGGCTGTCTTCAATCCCTGAGATTCGATCTTCTGCATGGTCTAACCTGCTGTCAAGACTCTCTACTTTGTTTTTTATCTCTTTTCCTTCTAATTAGTCAACTTTGATGGCTTCAAATTCTTTGTTGAAGCTTTGTTTTAGATCTTGTATGAACTTCTTTACTCCCTTAATTTGGTGTACAGTGTTTATTCTCAAATCACTTAGTTGATTGGTTATGGTTTCCTTGGACTCCCATTCCTTCTGTTGGGTTCCATTCAGCATTCCCTTTGTGGTCTCCCTGACTTCCTTCAGCTCTTTGTTGATGGATTCCATGAATGCCTTTAGTGATCTTTGTGTATTCTCATCCTGCTCTCTCAATTCCTGTATTACTCTTTGATTGGATTCCTCCCGTTCGTGTTATTCCTGTAGTTCTCTTAGAGTATTCTCAGCC
Source organism: Dipodomys ordii (assembly GCF_000151885.1). Classification (NCBI taxonomy): domain Eukaryota; kingdom Metazoa; phylum Chordata; class Mammalia; order Rodentia; family Heteromyidae; genus Dipodomys; species Dipodomys ordii. The sequence goes on from NW_012267221.1 coordinate 14,902,943, forward strand.
TGCTCACGCCATTCCTGTCTTTCTCTTTGAGTATTCTGAAGCTGCTCACGCAAATCCTGTATCAGTTTTTGAGTAGCTTCCTCACGCTCATGATATTCCTGTATAAACCTTTGGATTGCCTCCTCTCTCTCCCTATCACACTCATACAGAGTCCTTTGTATGTTTTCAATCTTTTCATTTATCATGTTTGCCAGCAGTGTTTGTAGAGCTATTTGGGAACTCTCCTCTGGATTATTCATTATCTGTTCTGTCCCCTGATTATCAAGAGTGGGAATTGAGATACCCGGACTTGCCATTTATCTTGTGTTTTTCCGGCTTACTCTGCCCATTTGAGATAAAAATAGCACCAGTTTTGTGCTAGAACACTCTCTAAAGGCAAGCATCAACCAAAGTCTAAATTTGCACAGTCATTAGTCTACAGATACAATCTAGTTCAACAGATACATCTATTCAACATCAAACAACTATATGTTAATGGGCTACGAACTGCAAAGAAGAATTTGGAAAACTAGAAATTATTAGGGTTAGGGAGAGATGTGGGTAAAAAATAGGAATAGATTGATGTGGGGAGGCAGAGGGAGAGTTAACTAAGTCCTAATGTCAAGGCAGGAAATAGGTTGGGTAGGATGAATGTAGAGAGAGAGAAAAAAAAGAAGAAAGGGAAAGGGAAAAAAGTAAAGAGACCAGAAAAAATAGAAAAGTAAAAATTAATAATATTATGGAGATTGAAAAAAATCTATTTAGAGAAGAACGTGAATATATTGAGCGAAGGGGAGAGATATAAAGGAGATGTGAAAAACTTAAAAATAAAAATGCTTAAAATATTATATAGGTATAAAGAAGTAGTACTGCTATTAAGGAATTTAAGTCTCAGAGGTTTTGAATTGAGTAATAAATTTGTGGATTAAGTGTGTACAAAATTGGGGATAGGGTCTAATTGTCAACTAAGGGTTTATCTGAGGATATGCAGGACAACAATTAAGTCACATAAAGAAGAATGAAAGAGAGGAAAACGTGAAAAGGATAAGAAAGGAAGAAAAAAAGATCAGAAGTTCAGTAGAGCTAAACAAAAAACAAAAAGATAAAGAAAAAAGAGAAAGAAAACAAAAACAGAAAGAAAAACCCACACTCACATATCCCTAAAATAAAAATTATGAGAGAAAAAAAAGTTACTGGAAAACAATTTTTTTCAAAAAAGGCAAAAATTAAAGATTAGAAAAGTTTTAGAAAAGAAAAAAAATTTATATAAGGTACCAAAAAAAAAAGAAGAAGAAGAAGAAAAAAATGTTCTTTGATTTTTTTGGGAGGGGTGGGAAAAATCCCATATCTCCCTTGTGTCCCTAACCAGCCTCTTGTTGGAGTCTCTGGTCTGCTTGTGGTCCTGTGGCTTGGTTGGCTTCTTAAGTCAGTTTGTTTGAACAGGCAGAAAAATGCTCTGCTTTACCCAGGATTTTGCAATCCTCCTCCCAGGCTAGTTCAATGGGAGGCAGATCTGCTGTGAGTATCACGAAAGAGGGAGATGCAGTGATGAGGCTAGGTTCTGGGTAGAGTTGAGGCCTTTCAACAAACAGTAGCTTTTCCCTGGGGCTATTTTGTGAAAACCTCACAGAGCCCAGCCTGGAGCCATTCTCAGGGTTTCTGTTTACTGAATTTCAATTGATTGTGGAGGCTGCTAGAGGGAGGGACAGCCTCTGGCTCTGATTACCCAGTGAAGAAAGCCACTCCTAGGGCTGGTGCCTGAGCTGGGTGACTTCCCTGAGTGGAGCTGAGTCTGGCAGGTCATGCCGCCGTTAAGTTCTTGTGACCTGCTAAATGACTCATTTTATTCCAAGGCTTGAGGTGGAGCTAGCAGCTCTGCCGAGCTTTGTCGGTATCCAAGATGGAGATCTCCGGTACTGGGGGGGGGGGCGAGGAGTGGCCTTCCCTCCTCTGCTCCCTGCGAAGGAGTGAGGATGTCAGGCTTCTACTCACCATGAGGCTTGGTTCCTGGGTTGTCTCTGGTCTTGAACTGCAGGATGAAGATGTCCGCTCCCTGTTGGTTCTTGCTGGTGTTGAGTAGAATCTGCTCACCTGCCGTGTCTGGCTCCTTCGTCCCGAATCTCTGTGGCTCAGGTATGGCACCTGCAGTCGCCGCCACCACTGCTGCTGCCTCAGCAGCGGCTGCTGGCAAGAGCTCAGATGTGTCTCCTTGCCTGGATTTTCCCTCTCTGGCCTGACTCTCTGTCCTGTGATGGCACACTTGGTGTGATTCTCTGGCTTAGGACTGTTCACTGGAACTCTAAAACTGCTTTCTATGCGAGAGCTTGTTTAGACTCCAGCTTCTCCTCTGACAACTTGATGTAAATCTCCAAGATCCTCTTATCTCAGCTTCCTGAGTGGCTAGGATCACTGGTGTCAGCTACCCTCGAGTGTCCAACTGCTAATTTTTTTTAAAAGTTTTAAAATTATGCAAGTAATATAGCAGAATTAATAATGTTTATAGTATATAAATGACTAGCTACTCTTAATCCTACTAGCTCCAAAACATAACCACTTTTATGTAAGACCATCCCGTTTTTCTTCTTATCAGTGTTGGCATTGTTGGCTACATCATTTTCATTTTTATCCTTTACTTACTTATTTCTCATTTTACTATACCACTACATCTGTGGTTTTTCTGATACAGTTTTTTCTGTTCCTCATGTTCTATTTACTACAAAAGTGCACTAATTGTAAATATATAAATGCATTTTTAAAACAAAAATATAACTTTTAAATCCCCACAATGTAAAGACAACCAACCACTGACAGAATTTGGGTGAATTATCTACACATACTTTATGAGCATTATAAAAATATCCTTACTATAATATGTTAAAATACATAATGCAAATAAATACCATATTTTGACATGTGTTGCATTGTGGACCACATTTTGTCTTAAAAAAAACTTCACAAATTTTATTTTTCCAATAGTAGTGGATATAGATATGCCACCTATAATGACAGCACTGAATTCCTTTGCATGAATGCCTCAAATTACTTAACCTGAAGGACAGATCTTTGAGTAGTTTCCTCTAGTCACATAGAATTACACTAGGAAAAAAGCAAAGCAATGCGAAAGAAAGAAAGTAAGAAAACTAGTATATTTGAGTTGGTCAGAAAAGGCCTCTCTTAGGAGTGTCACTGGATTTAGGTCACAGGCAGACAGAAAAGACACGTGAATCCTGCTCTAGGACAAGGACAAAGAACTAAAGTGCAAACTTCTGAAGTTAACAACAGGCTGGAGCTCAGTGAGAGTAGGTGAGCTGCATGCAATGAAGGTAGAGATGGCTCATACAGAGAAATTTGCATTCAATGGATAGCCATTAGGGAAGGAAGAGGGAAGAAATGACAGAGGAAGGAAGGAAGGAGGAGCAAGAGAGGGAGGGAGAGTAAGAGGAAGGAGGGAGAGAGACAGGAAGAAACAAAGGAAAGAGAGGTAATGAGATTTGTGATTTTTACATTTATACTTTACTCTGGCTTATTTTATTGGAAAAATTTGTGGTGACCAAAACTGGAGGGAGAAAAGTGTTTTAGAAAATTCTTGTATTTACGTGTTATGGCTTGGACTAGGGACTTGGATTCTATTGTGAATCTGCAAAGCAAGAAAGCCTAGCTTCTGCAAGAATTCTAAATTGTTCTAGCTTTTTATTCCCTTTTATATTTGGATGCTGGTGGCTCACACCTATAATCTTGGCTATTCAAGATGCTGAGATTTGAGGATTGTTGTTTGAAGACAGCCCAGGCAGAAAATCCCCATGAGTCTTTTACCTACAATGTGACTTTTATCTACATACAGTTAACCACTCAAAAACCGGAAATGACCCTGGGGCCCCAGTGGTAGAGTGCTGGCCTTGAGCACAAAGAGGCTCAGGGACAGCACCCAGGCCCTGAGTTCAAGTCCCATAACCAACTATATATATATATATATATATATATATATATATGCACTTCTAGAACTGCTCTTCAGACAATGATTAGGATAGAATGATGGTGATTAATTGCAATGTTCATAACAGTTACCCAGACAGCTTAGTAGAAGTCAGTTCCTATGATGAGCTGATAGACTTTCATCTTCAGTAATTTAGTGTAAGGACCCAAGAGTCTGTCTTCCTCATACATACTTTTATTTATAAGCTCAAATAAGACACACAATTATATCAAATGGTTCTGTTTTGAAGTCAATTACATATCAACAGTTATATGTGATTCAACCTAACCAAGATACTCTCCTTAATAAAGTTATCTTATAGTTTTTCTTCTAATTATTATTAAAGCCATGTGTGCCATGCTTACTTTCATATCTAGCTATTTCCCCATACCTCTAAAGCAGTAATTCCCTATATGTGTGTGTATCTGTGCATATGTGGGTGTGTATATACACTATAGATATATAGATATAGATATGAATATGTAATCTTCCTGACCACCCACATCTATTCATTGAAAACTTGGTTCCATATATATATATATATATATATATGTATGTATACATATATACGTATATACTACATATACATTTACACATATATGTAAGTGTATATATAAATACATACATATGCATATATGTATATATAATATATAGCTTGTTTGCACTTGCTTTTATGGTCCTCAGCCATTTCCTTATGCGTGTAGTCTATGCTCTTGACCATACTTCAAGCTTTCTTAAACACATGAACTTAAGTGCTATCAACACTTCCACAAAGTGATATTTCTCACATTTGTTCCTGGCCTGTGCCTGCTCAGGATACCATGATTGAGTTGACTAAGAGCTGGAAAATCAAATGCAATTTTATGTTCAACATTTATAAATCTTATAATTTACAAATATTTATACATGTTGCACTGAAGAGAAATTCAGAGACACAGAGACAAGATTAAAACTCATGCAAATGTTTTTCTGACTATAGTTAGGGCAACTTTTTCATGACATGTGGTGAGTTTTCATTTTATCCATAGATTTCTTCTCCATGATTAGCTTTTCAAGTGCTATTTGGAAATCAACAGGGTGTGGTACTTTATGAGCTTTCAAAACTTATCTGTTTTAGATGATATTGGATTTTTAAATACAAATAATGATTCACAGTTTAAAAATACAATTAGCCTGTGGCTAAAGCATGTAAATCTGAGAATTAGCATGGGCAATTCTTATATTCTCAACATTGGGATCTTTCAATAATACTTTTCAAAAATATGCTTGGCTAACCATGCTGAATATTTCTTGACATGAAATGATAGATTTAGAAAAATTTGAGAATGGCTATTTGGTGTCCTTCATTATTTAATTTTGCAAGCTTACTGCCAAAAGAAAAGAGACTGTTAAGCAAAGTATATTAGTCTGATCAGGAAAAAAAGAAATCTTGTCTTGGAACATGCAATTATCCCTTTTCTAGAAGTTTTCTCATTAAGATTTTAGAAAAATAAAGTTGATATTAATATAAATGTATTTAAGAGCACTCTAACCATTTGGCAAGAAAAATAGGTCCCTGTCTGGATAGATGCCACTGGAAATCAATTAGGTCTTCATTTAACAGAGCTTCATATTCTCAGAAGGTTTTCTAAGAAGGATTATTTTTTGAAAATGGCTTATGATGCCAACTATATGAATATTTTTAAAGCATGGGTGATTCTTATCTGGTAACCACACAATTATGCTTGCATAATTTTGAGAAGATGGACATTACTTATTTGAATCTTTGATTAGTCCTGCTAATTGGGAGGAAGTTAGCTGCAGTAACTGGAATTACTTCCAGTTAAAATGTGTAGAAGTTTGTAGCATATAGTTATACGTTAATACGTTTTCCTACAAGCATCTCCAATTGTGTGTTCAGTACTTTTCTTTCATTCTTCCAGCATGATTTGGTACAGTTTCTTGCATATAACAAATGTGCAATAAACATTTTCTAAAGATAAAAATCAAAGAACATTAAAACATTTTATGATTTTTGCCCAGGTGCTAGTGGCTCACACTTGACATTCTAGGTACTCAGAAAGAAGGTGGTGATCCAGGAGATTAAGTACAAAGCCAGCTCAGACAGAAAAGTCCAGGAGACTGCATCTCCAAAAGACCAGAATAAAGTTGGGCAAGAAGCATGGTTGAAGTAGTTCAATACAAGCAAGGACCAAACCAGATGAATAAGACCAATGCTCCAAGTTCAAGCCAGTTTTAAGCAAAAACAAGCAAACAAAAACAAAACAAAACAAACAAACTCTATCTATCTATCTATGTTATATATGCATTATGCATATGATATACACATATACATAATATTTTAAAATTGACTTTAATGAAAGGGAAATTTGATATATTAAAGCATCTTTGATTTATATGCTGGTGATTTTCACATTAAAATGAACAGCATCAAGTTGTTACAATCTTTTAAAAGCAATGATTTTTAAAATTTATTTTTAATTTTATTGTCAAGGTGATGTACAGAGGGGTTAAAGTTATATAAGTAAGGTAGTGAGAACATTTCTTGTTGAACTTGTTACCCCCATCTCATTATTCTCCCACACTCCCCTCCCCCTGCCCGCAACAGCTGTACATACGTTCACAACATATTGTCTTGTGAGTATTTCTATTACATTGGTTCACCTTTGTTCTTTGTCTCACCATTTTGTTGTTCCTTCCCAAACTCAGATAAATGTATATATAATACCCAAGGTACCAATACCAAGTACAGTGACAACAAGAGATAAACCATAGGGGGAAAATACAAAAGAAACAAGAAATCACATAGTACATTAAAAACAACAACAACAAAGAAAAACTTCTTGTGTTCATGTCTTGGAGTTCATTTCACTTTACATCATCGTATACGGTCATAGGTACCTATGTTTGTGATAATTTGGGTAAATGGTGAGAAGTGGGATTGCTGGGTCATAGGGGAGCTCTATGTTTAGTCTTTTGAGGAACCTTCATACTGGTTTTCAAAGTAGTTAAACAAATTTATACTCCCACCAACAGTGCAGTAGGGTTCCCTTTTAGCCACTTCCCCTCCAGCATCTGTTGTTATTAGATTTCTTGACTATAGCCATTCTAACTGATGTGAAGTGTTGTTATGATTCTCAATGTTGTTATGATTTTCATTTCTTTTATGGCCAGAGATGTTGAGCATTTCTTCATGTGTCTATTAGCCATTCTTATTTCTTCTTCAGAGAAGTCTCTCTAAATCTTTAGCCCACTTATTAATGGGGTGGTTTTTCTTTGAGGATTTGTTTTCAGAGGATTTAATTTTTTGAGTTCTAAATACATTTTAGATATGAGGCCCTTGTCTATTGTATGGCTAGTGAAGATCTTCTCCCAATCCATATGCTTTCTATTGATCTTGGTTGCTATGTCCTTTGCCATGCAGAAGCTCTGTAATTTCATGCGGTCTCATTTGTCCAATCTTTCTTTGATTTGTTGTGCTTCTGGGTCTTTATTAAGAAAATTTCGGCCTGTGCCAAGGAGCCCTAGAGTTTCTCCTACTTCTTCCAGAAGTATAAACAATGATTTTTAAAATATTCTTCCCATCTCAAATTTCTCAAAAGACAAGTTCTGATTATGATTTAATTCCATGCTTTTGGGGAAATCCAAACTCCAAATTATAAACTCCCTAAGGAGCATTGTTACTGCTTGATAATGTTGGCTCTCAGTGCTTGCCTTTACCCATAAACACACATAGTACTGTTCTCATGATGTTTACACATCTGTTAGCAACTTCCAGTACCTCTAGTACTTCTAATAACCTTATATATCCAGGAAAATATAATTCTGCAGATTTATTATTTGTATCACCTTCCATGTGAACACATGATTTCTCAGGGAAAATTATTCCATTTGCTGTATAACATTATTCTCTTGAAATTGAGAAATAAATGAAAACTTTTGGCTTTCAAGTCAAACATATCCAGTTCCTAATCACTGTTCCTTTAGCAAGGTATTTAATGCCACTGAGCTTTTGTTTCCTCATGTAGAAAGTACAAATTAAATGTCTGATTAAATATATCCTGAAGAAAGTCTATGTATATGTACACATATACCTATATGCATGTTTGCCTAAACAATAAATACAGTAGATTCTTCTTAAATATGGAAACAAAGATGTTATGTTTTGAGGGTACAAATACAAGTTAGACTGGATGATAACAGTGCCAAGAAAAAAACACTTTACTTTGAGATCTTTTAGTAATCTGATTAAGAGCTTATCCAAGACCAAATTTTCCATCATACCATGAAGCATTGAGCTAGACATATATGACTTCAAAAGGCAACTGACCATTTGTATTTACAGCATGCTCATATTATTTTTCTTCTTGCAGCTTTATTTTATAACATCACTCAATATTTGTTATTGTTTTACTCTAAAGAAAAAAAATGAAGGTTTCCTCCTGGAGGATAAATTGACATGTTTAAAGACTGTCACTGAGTCATTGACTAAGGGTTTTGTGTCTGAGGCACCCTTCAGAATGATTCATTTTCTTTTTTCTTTGTGGAGCAACTATTTTCTGAGGTACTTCATAAACTGTGTTCCAAAAGTAGATTCTTCCATTCCTACTACATTTAGGATATGTTCCAGATCTCATAGAGCAGCACAGTGTGGACCAAGTGCGGATCCCCTGTGTCACATCATTCTATTAAGCTTTCACAGTTCTGGACAATTCTTGTGGCAGGTTAATATTAATGCTGTGTCTAGATGCAATAGTTTTCTGACAGTAGGCTGTCAGAAGATAATTAGTTGGGCAGGAAAGACAACAAAAGTTTTTAGAGTTACTGTATCATTTACCATGTCAGATCACTTAAAAAATTGAAATTATTTATATAAGAAACCATTAACCATATTTGTAATATGTGTCTTGTGAGTCTTGAGTACAAAACAATTGCTCACTTAGTTGGCTATAAGGAGAAAGACAGGCTTTAGAACCAAGTTCACAGTGCCACATTTGGATTGAGAGCATCACTTTAATCATCTATACTCTAATTAATTAATTATCTTCTTGTATCATACATAAAGCCCTCTAGTGGAGGTAAATATGCTTGTTTTTTATTCCTTGTATCTGTCACTCATTAGAGATTAAAAATAAGTTTTTTTTAAATTTTTTGTACTATGTTTTATTGTAAAAATGCTGGACAAAGTGGTTATAGTTACCTGAGCAAGGTAATGAGTACATTTCCTATTGAGCATTGAGAATATGATAATACTACAGAAGTCTTAATAAAATAGAAATTTGAAGATAGTTTTTACTTTTAAAATTTCTAAGAAAATTATTTTCATCTTTTATTACTATATATCTATTCATTATATATTACATTTAATTATATTGCATACATTTATATATATTTAATGTACTCTAGGTAATGTATTTTATAATGTTTACTGATGCTAAAGGCAAGTAAAGCACTATAAACAAAATACTGGAATGAAAGTGAGCAACCCAAGATCTCACCCAGGTTCTTTTCTATCAATTCAGTTAATAACAGTAGATATCTTTTCTGCTCCCTGAACTCCATATTACCCACAGGAAAAACACTGAAAAATTATCTTGACTTATGATATAAGTTAACACAAGAATCAACTGAGATGAATGAATATTTTTGTTGAATATACCAAACTATCATGATCCACATCTTGTCCTAGAGCAGATATTATCATTGGAAATTACCATGACTATTTCCTTCATGGTAGTATCATGTCACCTATTGGTTATTTATATTTGAAACGATTGTTTTTATTTGTATTTGAAACATGGTTATTTATATATGAAAATGTATTGGCAGCATTGAACAATTCCTTAACAAAATGATACTAAAGTTCTAAGAGAAGGAAAATGTGAGAAATATTACTCTTGTTCTGTATCTATAATCTGGATCTCCTCAACATATTGCATGTGCTGAAGCAATCCTTTTTGTAGTAGAAAACTTTAGAGAACAAAAATGGATTCAGAATTTTCACACATTCATAAATCTAGGCAATAAACAACGAAATGGGTTTTTTTTATTTTTGAAATATATATTTTTTAATTGTGAAGAACCTGTACAAAGGGGTTACAGTTACAAGAGCAAGGTAATGAGTCCATTTCCTATTTAGCAGTTACCCCCTCCTTTGTTTTTCCCCTACCATTCCTTTTCTCCCCATCCTCCCAACTCCCCCTTCCCCCCACAAAGTTGTAAAGTTCCTTTCCAGCATATTGTTTGTTTGTTTGTTTTTTGTCGGTCATGGGGCTTGAACTCGATCTGGGCGCTGTCCCTGCACTCTTCAGCTCAAGGCAAGCACACTACCGCTTGAGCCACAGTGCCACTTCCGGTTTTTATTGGAGATAAGAATCTCATGGACTTTCCTGCCCAGGCTGACTTTGAACTGTCATCCTCAGATCTCAGCCTCCTGAGTAGCTAGGATTACAACCATGAGCCACCGGCGCCCGACAGCATACTGTCTTGTACATGTCATTGTTAGGATGGGTCATCCTGTATCCTTATTTCAACATTTTGTTATTTCCCTTCCCCTCCCCAAATTAGAAAAATGTATGTACAAGATGCAGGGCACCAGAATCAAATAGTGACAACAGGGGTTGTACCATTGGGGAAGAACATGCAAAGAAACAAAAAAAATCACATAATACATTATAAGTACATTAAAAACAGCAACAACAAAGATAAAACCTCTTGTGTAGCTATTTATGGTTCATTTCAGTTAGCAACAGTTTATATGGTCATATGTACATAGCTTTTGACCTCTTCTGCTTTGTCCTAGACATATACTAGTTATTGCAGATAAGAGAAGCTTTGGTACCTATGTTTCTTTGGGCCTGGCTTACTTCACTTAATATAATTTTTCCAAGTCTTTTCATTTCTTAACAAATGGGGTAGTGTCCTTCTTTCTGATGAAGGCATAGAATTCCATTGTATATAAATATATTTTACATATATTTTATTTATATATATATAAATTTATATATATTTCATATATAATGGAATTCTATGCATATATAGAGAATATATATTTTATATATATTCTATATATAGAATATAGATATTTATACATATATACCACATTTTCTTGATCTATTTATCTACTGAGGGGCATCTGGGTTGGTTCCATATCTTAGCTATGGTGAATAATGCTGTGATAAACATAGTTATGCTGGTAGTTTTAGCATGGCCTTGTTTGTGATCATTTGGAGATATTTTTTAACTGAAAGATTGATTGCTAACTCATATGGTGGACAAATAAAGAACACAGTATATTCACAAAAAGAACTAACAGATAATACTGATCCCTTGGTGTGCCAAAATAGAAAAATACTAGATGTTCCTTATAGACTTCTTGCAAAAATGATAATGAAAATCAAATCAAATTAGAACAAAATTTGAATTAAATAAAAATAGATGCTTTGAGCAAAATTAATTACATAGGAAAATTTAACTTCTACCATAAATAAAGCACAACAGAAAAAAACAGGGGACTACTGATTTGAAGAGTGTTATAGCACATTTGAAGCAAATGCAATATTTAAAACTTGTTTGGGTTTAGAATTTAATAAATCAACTGAAAAATGCATTAATAAAGGAACTTTATACAATGACTGAACATTTATAGGTAATAAAATTTATTTTAAACGTTTAGATGTGCTAATGCTATCATATAAGTAAGTTCTTACATTTTAAAGGAAAAATGAAGTATTTATAGATGAAATAATATAACACAAAATTTGTTTGAAAATATAATGATGATGATATTGAATAGTTTGACAGGACATTGGGAGGAAGTTTGTTCACCTGGGGATTTTTCTATCTGACTAGTGATGCACACAGAGATCACTACATGACTCCCTGTTTATCTGTTTGTTTAAACATTTGACTACAATTAAAATTTTATTTTTTTACAATTTAAAAATTAAGATTAACCTTACACAAATAGTAGAACCCAATCACTTGAAATCTCCACAAACAAAAAGATATCTCTCGAAACAAAACACACAATGAGAATGATCTATTCTTATAATTTTATTGTCGACTAGAGAATGAAGAAAAATGTCTAAATATAGAGCAACTAAATACACTAGAATCAAATTAGAATGACAATGAATAACAAATTCATTATCCACTACAATAAGACAGTACATTCTTGGAATAAAACACCTATTGTGAAATAATAGAATACTAGAAAAGAACTAATAAACTGAGATAGATGCTTGAAGGGGTCATTTCTGTGGGCGGTTGCATTGTGCATTAGGCAGCTTTTTTTCTCCTGGAGTATGCTTTTCCTACTGTTCAACCTGAGCACTCCTGCAAGGCTCTGCTCAGGTTGCATGTGTGCACAATTAGCTACTGCAGGTTTTATTACATTAATTCTCATTTGACAGGATTTTAAAATCTCTCTTCAAGTGGACAAAAAACAAATTGAGGGCTGAAAGCTAAGCTTTTCCATGACGAGGTAATAAAGATCAGCAATTTCCAGAATGGCTGATTTTCTACTAGAGTCTGTTCCTTTGCATGTACTTTTTGGTTCATTCTTATTGCTGCTGAATTCAAGGAGCACAATAGGAGCTGTTGTGTCAAGATTGAAAGTACAAGTCTGTGTTTTTAAAGAATGACAGGAGGGGAAAAAGAGGTATCTCCATATGCCATCTGTTCCTCATACTGACTAAGGAAACTTTAAGTATAAGTGACTAACAACTATGGTCTAAGTAGTTCTTAAGAAAGGTACTCATATTGATATCCTGTGCCTTTGTAAACAAGTAACACACACACACACACACACACACACACACACACACCTGGCTAATGGACAACTATTTTTAAATCACAACATAAACACAAAATGCTAGGAATAGTCAATTGCTCAGGTGTAGCTTGAAATCCATCTGTACCATGTGTTAAAAACACGTAGTCTATATTAAATGTCTGACTCAATCTTTAGGAAACTATAGTTACTTTCTTTTTGAAACTTTCCAATCATCATGTTATTATAATAACAAAATGGGTGTTGGTCTCCATACAACAGGACCTTAAGAAGTCAATCTAGAAAATTCAGATCTTAGCATCTGAGTGTGTTGCATTGTTTTCATGTATCAGAAATCAAGTGGCTCATCCGATTCTCACCACAGACTCCAGTGATTTCAAAGAAATGTGCGACTTAAAACTTACCCCTTTGGCATTTTTCTATGTGATGAATTCTTTCTTAACTTAAACCGTGATCAAAATGTGTAATGCAACCCAAACTTTTACTCTATTTTTTTGTCAGTTTTTGACAGCCTAGGTGCTGCCCCTCAGCTCTTCAGCTCAAGGCTAGCACTCCACCACTTGAGCCATAGCACCACTTCCAGCTTTTTCTGCTTATGTGGTGCTGAGGAATCAAACCCAGGGTCTCATGCATACAAGGCAAGCCCTCTACCACCGAACCACCTTCCCAATCCCTCTATTTAAATTCTTAATAACTAATTTCTTCCTTTCTTGTAGATGTGAACATCTAACTCTTCTATTCCACTTATGTAAAATTTTACCTTATAAATAAATAATTAAAAGCAAGTTTGATAAAAAGTTTTTTAGAAAAAAAGAAAAAGAAACTGAATGTATTCACTTTTATTATGCTGAAACAAAGTTAATTGGAGTTTATACAACTGGAATCAAAACCCCAGTGAGAGGAGGTTAATATATATCTAACCTTAATCTTTATGTAATCACTTAAAGTTGTTAATTGTAGTACACTTATGTTCAATGATTTTTGGAAGAATTCATGCAGTTACTAAACATAATGAATAACTTTTTAAAGACATGTCAGAAGAGAAAAGTCAATGCCAGAGTTTCAAGACAGACAAGCTAAGCCTCCCTTTTATTATAATATCAGAGTGTAGTCACAAGCATGACATTCAGAGACTAAGGTGGTCTTCCCTCAGAACACAATATTTAAAAATGAAGCTTGATCTGAGACAGCTAAGCTGACACATAGCTTACAAATGGTAAGCCTTTCAGTGCCTAAATGTTGGGTTATTGTAATGGAAGAAAAGCGTGGGCTTCTATGAACTGTAACTGACATTAATTGCATGTGTCTGTATTTCATCTTCACAGGGTGTTCAGGGGAAAAAAACCTGTCAGACTATAAGAAATCATGAAAAGGAAATATTTACTATTCTATTTCCTGGTAGCCTATTATACTGCAGAGCATTACAGACCAGGCAAAAACTAGTGCTCCCTCAGAGATCACGTGATAAAAAAGAGATGAAAATAGTTTCACAAATGTTAATTTTCGCAAGTGTTAATTTCTGTTGAACAAACAAAAACAATTAGAGCTTCATTTTCTCAAAGATTGGTATAATGCTTACCATGCTAAGGCAATCCAGTATGGAATACTTATCTGTGCAAAAACGTAAATAAATAAAAATGGCAGAAGTAGAGAAAAATAAACTTTTTAATTTTTTTTTCACTTCTTCCCAGGAAACGGTATCAATTAGGGTAACCCTTGCATTATATTTTTCAGCTAATATGAATTTATGTTAAAAAATAAATTCTCTGTCCAAATGTAAATGTGCAGAGAGCATTTCCTTTAAAGGTAGGGAGGCTGAATTTGACTTATTGACTCACAGGGCAAGTAATGGCCACAGAATTTGTCTGGTTCCAGTTTCAGCCTCATGACAATAACCTTTGCATGACTGAGGAAACACAGACCCAGACAGGATCTGTGACTCACTTAAGGTCTTCTGGCTACTGCAGAAATGATATTCAAGTTGAACTATGAACATATGCATGTCCCAAATACCCATTTTTTTCAAATAAGTATAGTACAATACTGATAACATCTTGTCATCAAAAAATTAAGCAGCATTTAATTTCCCCTGAGAACTTAGTAATTTTATAACAGTGAATACATAATAAACGTATAACAAATAGTTTTCAGTAGGTCTGAAACTTTGTGCTAAAACAACTAGAAAATCACAATGGAATTTTATTGATTCTTTTGAATTAAGTGAGATTTTTCCCCTGAGTTATACTACAACCACTTTTAATGTTCAGAAACCATATAGCATAAATAAAAATTTACAAGAAGATAGAATCCACATCAAAATAACATGTAACAAGGACATGGAATATACATAATTTTCATTTATGTTATTGTTTTTTACTTTCATACAGGGTCCAAAGATGTACATGGCTGACCTCAAACTCATAATTCTCTCTCAGCCTCTTGAGTGCTGGAATTACAAGTATGCTACACACACATGCTCACACACATATGTAGGATGTGCACATGTGCATGTGTGTGTGCACACATGTGCATGCATGCACATGTGGTGTTAAAGATCAAACTCAAAGCTTTATATGACTATACTCTACAACTGAGCAACCTCCCCATTCCAACCTGCTATCTATTTATTAAATAAATAGACGTAAAAGACCAATTATTTAATTGAAAGAAGAGCCAAACCAGATTTTAAAATAAATTGTTTATATTAACAATACAAATACAGTCATTTACTCCAAATACGTTATTTAAACATTGACTTATATAACTTGAGGTAAGAGATGGGTTGAGGAAAGATGGGGAAGAATGACGGGAGGGGTGGCATTGATCAACATATGTTCAAAGCAAGACATTTGGAACTGAAACTGCTGTGTATAACTACTCAATAAAAATGTTTTAAAGTCCTTTTGACATGTAGTTCCATGGAACAATGCTTGACTAGCATGTTTAAAACATTGGGTTTTTTTTCTAATACTGAAAAACCCATAACAAGTTGTGGAGTTGTAAATAGATTGTAATCTACTCATGTTGGGGTTTCCTGAGAACACAAAGAAGACTCAGAAAACAGGATAGATAGATAGATAGATAGATAGATAGATAGATAGATAGATAGATAGATAGATAGATAGATAGATAGATAGATAGATAGATACCATTCTGGGTTGCTGCAGGATGCAGTGATTTAACATGAATCAAGGAATAAAATGAGAGTTTTAATGAATTTCAATAACTGAAGGACATATTTGTTACTGGAAAATATCTTTTTAAAGCTTAATGTATCTAATGATGATCCAGGCAAAAGAAAAGAGATTAAATTTGGAAACAAATGTTTAATATATGTGAAGGAATTGTGATTGCAGAATATGTGCTGCATTAGTCCTGGTATAGAAAGAAAGGGAAAGAAAGAAGGAGAAAGAAAGAAAGAAAGAAAGAAAGAAAGAAAGAAAGAAAGAAAGAAAGAAAGAAAGAAAGAAAGAAAGAAAGAAAGAAAGAAAGAAAGAAAGAAAGAAAGAAAGAAAGAAAGAAAAGAAAGAAAGAAAGAAAAGGAAGAAGAAAGAAAAGAAAGGAAGGAAGGAAGGAAGGAAAGAAGGAAGGAAGGAAAGAAGGAAAGAGAGAGACAGAGACAGAGACAGAGAGACAGAGAGGGAGAATCAGGAAGAAATACAATCCTAAAAAAATTTCAAAATAGCTGATAAGAAGTCCTAGATGGCTATCTCAGAAAATCCTTGTGGTAGGAATGGCCTGACCCTATTACTCTACTTGGTTGAGTCTTTGCTAGGAACAGTCCACAAAGCAAGAAGGATCTGAGATTCTGTCTCTTAAGCTGCCTCTCAGATACGTCTTTTATAACAGTGTCTCTTTTTAAAAAAATAATTTTATTGAGATTAAGTGATTACATAAATTTCACAAATTTCACAGTATTGTGGGATAGTAATAGTTAAAGTCACAAACACATTCTAACCTTTACAAGGCAAATTGTCATTATCATGGTCTATAAAGTTTGTGAATTTATGAGCTTTGGCAATACAACTATTTCTTCCACATCAGGTGATATGTACATTTCTTTCCTTTGCTTAGTATAATCGGTTCCCTGTTTACCTCTCATTCCCTCCCTCCCATTGCTGCCCTTGAGTTGCTTAGTTCATTTTCATCAATCTCCAGTGCAGTTGATGGGCCCCCCTCTGTTGTGTATTTTCCCCTGTTTCCCTCTGATTCTGTGCCCTTCTCCTACCTTACCTCAGATGTGTGTGTGTATATGTGTGTGTGTGTGTGTGTATATATATACACATATATACATATATATACATATATATACATATATATGTATACATATATATACATATGTATATGTATACATATATATACATATATATATATACATATATATATATACATGCACAAATATGTGGTCAAGAACATGGAGGCATTTAGAAATTATACGACAAATTATGTAGAGGTTCTTTGTTTGAGTCATGTTTACTTTGTATATGGATATCACAAATTTTTGATCCATTCATCTGTAGTGGGGCATCTGGGTTGTTTCCATATCTTGGCTATTGTGAACAGTCCAGCAATGAATTATCTAGAATTCTCTCATTTTATTTTTTTATAAATTAAAAAATACTGCTCAGTCTATATTACATAAGCTCTTCATGACAGCCAATGGATTGAATTAAAAATAAGTTTTAAATCTCACTTGATCATATGCAGAATGCCTTTTATTCTTCTAGATTGATTTAAAGCAAATTGTTCTATGTATTACTGCAATTTAAATCTATTTAAAGTTTTTTTTTTCAAATTGAGAATTATGTGAAATCGTCTAACAGTTTAAGTTTAAACGAGGCAATTAGCTGGTTACAACTGGAACTACTAGGCCCTATTTAAAATAATGAGGTCTGACAGTTACGGAATCTGAATTATTCATTGATAACTAGCTTTTCCTCATCTGCAAACCCTGGCTAGCATTAATAACAGAGGTGTAAGTGTGATAACCAAAGAGTCTGACATTAAGAACACACATGCAAACGTGATAAATTCTTATTTAATTAAAAAGGATCATGATAGCAATATTTTTCCCTGAAAGAAAATCATTAAGCTAAATGTGTTTTTTCAGACATTTCATCTTCCCTCTCCTCTTAGGTAGAGTTTGCATAAGAAAATAATTGTTTTTGATTGCTAACAACAGTTATTCCCTCAGTAATGATAGTAAAATATAAAGAAACACAAGTAACTTTTTATAATACTGAATTTAAGATTATCATTTAGATTTTCTATTCCTTTATTTGTAATCCCTTTAAGCAAGTAAATTATCTGCTTCAACTTTTTAATTGAAAGAGAAAAGCAGGCTATAATAAATTACTCATGAAGAAGCAAATAACTCAATTGATGATCATTTAATAGAAGTGAATGCTGTGATTACCCTGAGCCAATTTACTTATTGGCAGTAGAGTTTAAAACTAACAGAATAAATCAAGTTGTTACTCCCCATAGTTTTGCAGCAAAGAAAGAAAACTTACATAAGGTCACTAGGCATAAATCCATATTGACCTTTACAGTCAGAAATGGTGGAACTAGAGGAGGTAATGTGTAGATTGGTGTGTATGTACAAAAATCAAAGGCCTGCTAATGAATGTATCCTTCTATGCTAAAAACAAGTTTTTATGTTTTTTAAAGAAACAAATGCAAGAGTCAGGTGTTGGTGTTTCACACCTGTAACTCAGATAGAGTTTGCCATCTGAGGATTCTGATTTGAAGCTAGCTCTGGGAGGAAAGTTTGTTGTTAACCTCTTATCTACAATTAACCAGTAAAATGCTGAAGTGGAACTGTGTCTGAAGTAGTTAAGTGCTGCTAGCCTTAAGCAAAATATAACCCAAAAAACTCAAGGACAGAACCCTGAGTACAATCCCAGGACTACCAAAAAGGAAAAAAAAAAAGTAGGAAAGGAAAAAAAAAGATAAGAAAAGGAAAAGAAAGAAGCAACAAAAAATACAAAAAAAATCAGTTTGTGTGTTATTTCTTTTTTGTAGCTGTAAGCAAAATACCCTTGAGAAAAACAGCATAATGGAGGAGGAAGAACTTGTGGCTCACAGTGTCAGAAGGTTCAGTCCGTGATCTCTTCGCTTGGTGAGCTGGCAGAACGTGACAACAGAGCATGAAGGAGGTTCTTCATCTCAAAGACAAAGGAGACAGAGAGTGAGGAAGGGACTGAGTACCAGCATAACCTTCAAAGGCTAGCCCCAGAGAATCACTTCCTCCTCCCAGGCCATCCTTCCCAACATTTCCATCACTTCCTCAAATATTTCTACCAGCTCAGGACCAAGTGTTACTAAAAGGAGTCTGTGGAGGACAAATCACATTCAAACTATGAGAGTGTTCTCTGATCATTACATCTTTCTCATAGTATAAGATCTAAATGAATAATTCAGTATCTCATTTCTTCTGATCAATTCTTAGATTATGACTTATGGTAATTATGACTCTATACTCTGTATTCTCAAGGAGTACTGATTTATACCTATGGTTTCAGTATTATTATTCAAAAACTGGTTCATCTCACAGAACTCTAATTCAGCCATTGTAGTAGTAGTAGTAGTAGTAGTAGTAGTAGTAGTAATTCACAAATATTAAGATCTTACCATAAAGTGGATAGAAAAAGAAAGAGAAGAGGTAACATTGTTCAAAAAAATGTAGTGTTTATACTACTTATGTAACTGAAACCCCTCTGTATACCACCTTTTTAATAACAATAAAAATGAGATAAGAACTTACTATAAGGTAAGAAATGAGTGAAATTCAGGAACTGAGTTTAGGTTTATTATTATTTTCATATAATCATTGACCAAAAAAAAAAGAAAAAGAAAAAAACTTCTTAGTGTTTAGGTAATTTGGCTGAATTAGCACATTGAGGCTGAGATCTCAGATTCAGACCAACTTCTTAATCCTTATACTACATTCCTACCATTCTGCAACTCATGGAAATCCACACTGTATCACAGCAAGCCATAAACTGACTGTCATAAATACTCTCCAAATATGTAGTGACATCATAAATTCAACACTTGTACAAAGCATGAATGATTTTAAGTTGAAAAGTTCACACAAATAAATATGTATACCAAAATGAAATAAAAGATTACAGCCAGCTAGAAGGACCCCCGCATCTCACATTTCAAGCAGTATAACCTAGAAAAAGAGTAAGTGATTCTAGTTAAGCCTGCAGTGTCCCGAGAGTGGAAGTAAAGAATGTCCCAAATTGGGCTTTCAGATGCATCTCTGTTACTGGATTTATGGCTCAGTGCCTATGCATTTGTAACACAGTGGTCTCTTTAGAGAGACTTACAGGAGAAGGATTTGAAAGATGGCTTTTTTTATTAGTGCAGATATATTTGCCATAACCTGATTCTTTTTTTCAGTACAGATGCCAGTTACAGTATACCTATCACGCTCTGAAGATTGTGTCATTGGTCAAGCAGGAGAGAAATCCCAATATAATGATTAATAATCAATGTGTCTGGCCTTTAAGTCCACCCAGAGGAGAAATGAAACACTGATGTAGAATCTCTCCCCAAAGGAAGAAAAACACTAAGGGTGGAAAAAGAGGGCAGGATGAGCCACCCTTGGAGGAATATAAATAGTGGAGCTGTCTAGTCTTGGGTTCTGCTTGGTTTAGTATAAAATCTTGTAAGTGAATGATACATGAAGTTTACATCATAGTTTCTCTTTGTAATAAAACCATTAATATAAAGTAAAATAAGTAAAATAGAAGAATATCATTTTAGTGAGCTTTTTTCTTCTTTTGACAGCTGCCCTGCTGCCCCCTTCTTCTCCCAGCTGAGCGACACAGCTTGAAGTAGATGAAGAAAGACTGCCATTAGGTCTGTTACTGATGATATTCAGAGAGGAAATTATTACACTTTTATTTTCATGTTAGACTAGTTAGACTAGCTCTTGAAATCTCAATCTATACACTTATTCTTGCCTCTCTTCCTGGTTTTTTTTTTATTCTTTTTTGCTTCTCTCTTCCTCTGTAACATTCTTCTGCTCACTTCATTTGCCCTCTAACTGAGAATCTTGGTGAAGATATTTGAAACTCTAGTACACAATTTCACTGATTATTTTATGCTAATGAAGAAACTATCTCACAATATAATATTTCACTTTGTGTGCCCTCCTGGTGGTAGCATAAGATAAATTCTAGGGTATGTTTAATTAACTAAAGGAAGCAGAAAGAAGTCTCTGCGGATTAATAATATTTATTGCCCTAAAATGAACAAAATAACAGATGGAGGTGGGAGGGGGCACTTAATGGTAGACAAATCTTAGAGAGTTAATTAAAACAAAATTCATGCTTATTTTGTCCTTTTCATCCCCATAAAATATTGGTGCAAAGTACAATGAATAGGAAAAATATTAATGTGCTCATTCTTACTCCTAGTATATGTGGTCTAAATATTCCACCTCCTTTCTTCTTCCTTTTACCTTCCACTACCAGTATTTCTCTTTATAACCACTCGGTCTTAAATTGAATGTTTTTGCATTTTTCAAACGATGATAGCCAGGTTCCTCAGGCAAGAACTACCAGTATTTGTAGGATTTGTGGATTGAAATAAATTGCTTGAAATAAATGAAGCCATGTAAACATCAACAGCATGACTGCTTTCTTCTAGATGTAGAACTGGGGAATCATTGAAGACACATTCAGAAAAAAAATAAGTCCAAATAATTCATGAAAAGTATTTGATCTAGTTGTTTTTTTCCCCTAAAGTCATAATAGACAGTGAGTCTTTAATGGACAATTTCATTACCAGAAACAAGCATTGCAAAAATTAGTCCGAATTCATAGCTAGCAAGACTGTGGAATATGAATTAAAGTAAAAGAAAAATAATTTGGAAATTCATAGACTGGCTTGACTGCTCTGTTTAATACGTAGCACCCATCTTGGTTCTATTAGCTCAGAGACATCACCTCTTTATTCTTGACTTTAATTATGTAGAATCACAAATATTGATAGACACAAACCTAATCAACCTATGTCTGGTATAAGCCTTGTATCCATTAGTGTGTTTGTACATTAATATTTTCCTCAGTATTTTAAACCTTTAATATAAGGAAATACATTACTTTTTTTTACTTATCACTGCTGCTCAATAATTTAAGTTATTACCAGAAAATATCCTTACATAATATGATTAGCAAGTTAAGTAATTATCTAAACCTGGTAACTAAAGTGAAACTTAGAACCCCTTATCTGGGAATTAAAATTGTGCTTTGTTTCCAAAAGAGTTTAGATTATTTTATACCTGCTCAAGTAGTCCATGGAAAAATGGTAAAATTCTGCAATATGGGGCTGGGAAGGTGGCTGAGTAGTAGAGTGCTTGTGTTGCATGCATGACGCCCTGGGTTTGATTCCTCAGTACCCCATAAGCAGAAAAAGCTGTAAGTGTTGCTGTGGCTCAAGTGGTAGAATGCTAGCTTTGAGCTGAAGAGCTGAGGAACAGCACCCAGGTCCAGAGTTCAGTCCCCACAACTGACCAAAAATAAAAAAAATCTGCAATAATTGGTGTTCCTTTAGTGAATTACTGAACTACAGATTCTTTTCTAGGATCCACTGTAGGGATGACATCTTCCTGATAGCATGTTTAAGTAACCACAATTCTATCTAGATCAAATCTAAAATTTTCTACACATTTCCTATAAGAGACATTCTTGGTGAACCTCTCCGTGCTTCCAGGGACCCTTACACATTAACTATCAGCCCTTATTTAACATAATCATAAGGTTTTCCTCCTCTCTAGAGCCTGAAGACACCATGTAATTAATCAGTTTTCTAGAAAAAACTTGGACTTCCAAAATGAGATTGTACCATTTGTGTAAGAGGTACTAAGTCAACCAACGGGGAATTTGTGAAGCTCAAGTCCAGCTCAGCAACTTTTCTACCTTATCTAGTGGCCAAATGAACCTGAGAAAAGGGTGTGCTTTTATAATTTAGCCATTAATAATGGGTGCTATTTTGAAATTTGGCCTTGGCAAGAAAACCTTATTCCATTTACTAATACTTACTGGGTAAGAATACATTTTTCACTCTTCCTTTTCATGCATCCTTAAGTGTGTAAATATTTCAACTACTATTTCAGTTCCTCATCTTTACATTCAATGCCTTCAAGACTCTATTTAGAGACAGTTTCTGAAAAAAAATCAGATTAAAAGTATTAGTGGTCAAGATCAAAAGTAGAAGTTGTGAATTTTAATTCAAGTCCAAGAAAGCTCAAGGCACCAGAAATTTATTTACTGATGAGGAAAGAGACTATACCTTTAGCTTTATAATCCAAATCAGAAAAAAATGCCATCATTGATTCATTCTTTCGCTTTGATCCATTACCTCAGCACTTAAAAATGTTTGAGTGTCACAATACACTAAAATATGAATGAGAAAATATCTAATCGCATAAAAATGATTTTTTAAAATTTCAGTTCACATTCTGAACATTTTTAATATTTATGATGTTAGCCAAGTCACTTGATTCACTATATAGGATTATTCTGAGAAATTAATTAGATATCTGTGGCAAACGCTAATGAAAGGTACATAGTAGCAACACCTGTTGGATATATGAAATTTTATTTATAAATTCAATATTAATATGTCACCAAAGGATACATTTATCAGATAATTTTACAGAGAAAAAGATAACCAGTAATACAGCAAATGATCATAAATGTTCATTGCTGACTTCATATATAGTACTAAGTGAGGATGAAAATATACGTGTAGGTATGTGTGAAGCATTGCCAATCATTAGCATGGGAAAATATTTCCTTAACATTAGATTGTCTTTTTAGCATCTCCCCTCATGGGACTTGTTCTTTCACTAAATTACTCATTTTAATTGAGAATTATAAAACTGCACCGGGGGTACCATCCAGCTGAGATCAAAATGACTCAAGTTTCCATAGACTTCTTTCTTTGTATTGACAGGTTGATGATAGCAAGCTCCAGCTTAATTTAATAGATAAAACTGTTCTGTTATTTAGCCAAAGAAAAAATATATGAAACAGCACTTGCCTTTCACAGCCAAGGTCTAAATAATATTACTTACAATTTTCATATTGCAATAAAATAATCATAGTATCTTTTGATAAAGTATGTTATTTATTAACAATAATGTCAGCTTGATTTTTAAATTGTTTCTATTAAATTCAGGAAAACACACTCCCACTCATATTTTCTATGGATGTCTTCAGATCCTAAAATTTTCCATGATCCCATTGCCAAATTAT
The DNA here is from genome assembly GCF_000151885.1 of Dipodomys ordii. Taxonomy (NCBI): domain Eukaryota; kingdom Metazoa; phylum Chordata; class Mammalia; order Rodentia; family Heteromyidae; genus Dipodomys; species Dipodomys ordii. The sequence goes on from NW_012267221.1 coordinate 14,926,965, forward strand.
AACTGTGAAAAGCCTTTCTCTGTAAGCAAAACAGAAAGTCAGTGAAATGTGTAATGAGAAAGGTTAATGGTATAACAGGAGCAGCTTATATCAAAATATTTAAGCTCAGACTTGGAAATAACACCTCCAAGTACAGAATACAAACATAAACGTTTATATCTCAAAACTAATCTGGCACACAGCATGAGGTTGCCCAAAAATGTGATGGCAAATGAAATACTTTTAGAAAATTACTGGGTATTAAGTTCCTAGAATTTCAGACATTTTGAGTAACTGTACTACTGAGAATGGGTTGCAGGAATTATGCAATGTATAGTACATATTTCTTTTTTTCACATATGAGGAAGAGGCTGAATCTTGCTGCAGATCTAAAAACAGAAAGACAACCAGAGCCAAAAGATCTCGGTTCCGTGATTCCTGTTTGAAGCTTTTTTTGTTCGCTGTGAAACTACTTTAAAATTTGATTCTACTTCAGGGAAAAGAAAATGAAAGAGTCTCCAAAAACTTAAGAGGGGGCACTATTGTAGTCTAGACAATTCTTCCACAGACTAGTCATGTGACTTTTTCTCAAACACCTCCCATTCCTTTCTCTAGTTTTTGCAACTGTCCTTTCTTAAAAATCTCTCAGAACTTTGAAACAAGTCCCACTTGCATTAATTATATGTCATAGATAACCTTTCTCTTTAAAAAGCATTCCTAAAACATTACTTTTTATTTGAAAACTGCTCATTGTCATATCATAAGTACCTGATAGTTATTGAGCAGTCATCCGGTGCTTCCAAATGAAGACCATCCATTGGTGGCCATATCACCCTCCAATAACCACTCCTCTCTCACAGAGACAAAAGCATTCTGGCTGTTTCCCTTTGTGGCAATCTCTGTTCTGAAGTATGTGCAGCTTGAAGTCATGTAGTCTGGCTCCACATCTTAATAGCTGTGCCCTTTTTTTGAAAGCTCAGTTCTTGCTTTATTTTCTTCACTCATGGATGAGATGACAATACTAATAATCTTTTTGAATACATAAGTCATTACTGTAAAGCATTTAAAACCCTGTAGATAGATTTAAGCTAATATAGATTATCCAATAAAGCTAATACAGGTTATCTAATAGCTAATAAAGTGCTATCATTGTCAATATTTAGTAATTCTACTTTTAGACAGAAAGCTCACTGAAAGTAGGAACAACATTTGAGTCTTCTTTGTATGTTGAATACTTAAATAAAAAGTTGTTTTTGTTTTTGTTTTTCACTTGTAACATAATCCCAGTGGCATAGATGCTCATCAAACATACATCTTCTTCCTGGATGTCCTACAAAATTATGGGGTTCTGTCTTCTGTATCAAGGTGGAAGCATATGACATTTTTGCCTCACCCATGAAATGCAAGCTGAAACAAATTGCCACTTATGAGAGGAAGCAGTTAAGAATGGGTGTTATGCCTTTGTGCTTCTCTGTCTGATTTACTGGTCAGATGCTAAATTCCATGCATAGAAAATGATAGAATATTTATAACAGTGGGGCCTCCATCCTCTTTGTTCTGTAAATATACTGTTATGAAACATCTCTCTACCCTCTGCAATATACAGTGTTTTCTAAGATGAGAAAGGTTAGAAGGAGCTCTTGGCATGTTAAGCCACTTAAATTGTGTTGTTTTCATTACAGAAGTTTCCACTCTGGTTAATATCTTCTTGTTATCCAGATATAATATCTTAAAAATGAAAGGAGATATTAGAAAAGAGTTGTGTGGGTTTTTTTGGTCTTTCTAGCAATATTTCTTCTAGAACCATCTTATCACAAGCATCAAAAGTAAAAGTACTTTAAAATCCCTTAATATATTTTATATGTTAAGTTTCCACTGAAAATCTTATTTGAGGGAAATATTTTCAGTAGGGTTTCTTAACTTTTATATTTTAAAATAAACTGTTTTCTTTGTAGGCATAATATATTTTAGAATAAGTAAATAATGTACCAAGCTTAAAATAAAACTATGTTTTTTCTTTATGCCTTTATGTACTTTCAAAGAGACTTTAGACTCATCCTCTTAAAACATATGTTATCATGATATGTTCTTTTTTATTTTTCTCCATAATTTATTGTTGTTTAGAGGTGATATAGAGTGGGGTTTGCTTTACATATGTCAGGTAATAAGTATGTTTCCTTTCACATAGTGTGATCTGTTCCCTCATTCTTTCCCATTCCCTCCCTCCCATATCCTCCCATCGGTTGCATAGTTCACTTTCATCAATGCACAGTTCATTCTACTGCTTCACTTTTTCACCCTTTTTCCTTGGATTATGTGTCCTCCCACAGATAGGTACATGAATGCATTGTATATAAGATAAAGAATACAGAGTCATCAGAAAAAGAAAAAACAAATTAAGAAAAAAGTCCTTTGCTTCCTTATCTTTGAAGTTCTTTTCAGTATATACATATATACATATATATATAATTTTATATACATATGAAGAGGCTCTTGGGTATTCCACCTTTGTGATTCTCTCCTAAGATTATCCTCTTTTGGTTTCATTATATGTGAGTATCTAGAATTCTGTGTAATTTGTCATATCCCATATCAAGGGGAACATGCACCACTTGTTACTCTGATCTTTATATACGATTCTCACATGACAACCTGAAGCCCTTATATTCACTGAATCTTGTGTTCTTGTCTTATCTCAGTCAAGATGTGATATCATTGTTAAAAAAGCAAACAAGTATAACCAAAAAACAAATACAAATATAAACACCAACAACAGAAAGAACTGGTATTCAGATTTTCCAATTTCAATCCTGTTCTAGCTCTCTTTGTCTAACTTGGAGCAGATTTCATAGCCTCAGTCATTCAATTTATTTATTTATTTATTTATATTTATTTATTTTATTTATTTATTTTTTTGGTCCGGTCATGGGGCCTGAACTCTGGGCCTGGCTGCTGTCCCTCAGCTCTTCAGCTCAAGGCTAGCACTCTACCACTTGAGCCACAGCACCACTTCCAGCTTTTTTCTTTTTGCTTATGTGATGCTGAGGAATCGAACCCAGGACCTCAGGCATGCAAGGCAAGCCCTCTACCACTGAGCCACCTTCCCAGCCCCTCAGTCATTCAATTTAAAGACAGAAATGTCACATCAAGATTTTAAGAGATATAGACAAACACATTGAACAATCAGTAATAGAAATTATAATAATACAATATAATTATATTATAATCATACTATTGTTCATATTCGAGGAATTATGTGGGCTGTGTAGGAGAAACAGTAAACCAAAGACGGAGCTTTTGTCCATAAGACCTCGTGATCAGGCAGAGTATCTCTTAAACTAGGAAAATATACATTTTAGTAGATATACAATGTACTCTTGCTATAATTGAAATTGTAATAGGAAGGCTTACTCTATGATTTAAATGCATTTCTTCAAAGAAGTCTCATAGCAGAACCCCTTCTCATAAAATGTTTATTAAGTTAGTTTTATTTTTTATTTAAAAAAAAACCTGTGTATTCAGTAGTTACCTAAGGGAGGAAGATTTTTTTATCTTCAGAGATTTAAGAATGTCTAGTATCAAAAACTCATATTTAAGATGGTAAAAATAAATATCAATTAGTTATATCCTCAGTGTGAAACTTGATAAATCTATTGATCTTGCCAATTGTTAAATATGCAAAGATGGAATACACTATACGGTATTTCTCTCAACAAAATTATATTCAATAGTGAGATTTTAGAGCTCTGTTCACACTGAGATTAAATATGTAAAAGAAAAACCTCTTCCATATCTTATTCCTTTAGAATATTTTAATAAAAGATTAATTTCTCCTATGAACACTTTCATGTTTTTTAACTTTCAATATCTTTCTCCTGATTTTACCTGATTACTTCTGGTTCTATCCTCTTGAATCAGGGTCTTCCCTTGCTATTTTTTCAACTTTTCAAATGCTTGTAGACAATGATGGAGGTAGGGAGAAAGCCAGCAAACACAGTTCCAAGACCTCTTTGCCCCACCAGCACGCAACTCATTTAACAGTATACAAATGATTTAACAGTAATCCCAGCTGAGTTCCCAGAGGAAATCATTTCCATTCCCACCCCTGCTTGCAGATGGAGGTCATGTTTCCTTCTCTCCTTAGTCACTGCTCAGCCAAACTATTCATATTTACATAATTCTCCCAGTAGTGTTAGGTAAACTTTTTGAAATCAGATCCATTTGTAGAGTTGCAAGTTGCACATGCAAAAAGACATTTGTGATGGAAGGATTGCAGAGATGCTGGGCCAGGGCATGAATGATGATTTTGTACTTGCTCTAGGCTGGATATTCTCCATTCACACCTCCAGATCTTCCTGTGTGACTTGTATCGCCTCATTCTCTGAGTTTCTATAGGTTTAGTGAAACAGAGGGACTGCGAATATCAGGGCAGTGACTAATTGAAGCTGGGGTATTTAGTATCCAGCTACCTCTCTGTTGAACCTTTAATCATATATTTAATAATATATTCTTATTAGTAAACACAAGTTTATTTAAGAATAGCTTGTACCTGAGTGTACATTTTACATACACAAGCATTCCCTCCCAAAGACCCATTCCAGTTCTTGCCCTCTCTCTTTATGACTTATATTTTCTTCTACCATTTCTTATCCGAAAATTGCTTCCTTATCCTTTGTTAGTTTCTGTTAAACCTATCCCCTATTTATAGAAGACTTCCTGGAATGACTTCAACTGGCTTTTCTGCACTGGTATCCTAGCTGACACTGGCTTAAACTGGATTACAGAAAGACTATCAGGAAGTCTCTACCAGGTCAAAATTAGTGGGCACTAGAGATGATATTTAAATAACTTTAAAAGAATAAGGTGGGGGCTGGGAAGGTGGCTCAGTGGTAGAGCGCTTGCTTTGCATGCCTGAGGCCCTGGGTTCGATTCCTCAGCACCATATAAGCAAAAAGAAAAAAAAGCCAGAAGTGGCGCTGTGGCTCAAGTGGTAGAGTGCTAGCCTTGAGCTGAAGAGCTGAGGGACAGCGCCCAGGCCCAGAGTTCAGGTCCCACGACCGGACCAAAAAAAAAAAGAATAAGGTGGTGTGTGTTTGTGTGTGTGTGTGGTGGGGGGAGAGAGAGAGAGAGAGAGAGAGAGAGAGAGAGTTAAGTTCAATGTAGTTTGCAATGCTGGAAATCTAGGAACAATTATAAAGTTAGGATGAGGTTGGCCTGACCAAAAAAAAAAATAAGGTGAATAGAAATCTATTAATTTCAAAACTCCTGAAGAAACAGATCACTTCTATCATGACTTGAGATTCTCCTTCATGCCACTCACAGGTTAGAACACACCTGTATTTGACAGGACAAGCACTTGGCATGCTCTGTGAGCCACAAATCCTGGATCCAGCCCTAGCTCTAACATTTATAATTGTATCACCTTGAGCAATTTATTTAGTAGTTTGACATTTGCATCTTTTGTGGGTTTCAATACAACAAAGCACAGTTCCTGTCATGAGTAGGCACATTCTTTTCTGTGTAGGTGTGGTTCATCTTCCAGATAGTAAAAATCCACTAGTGAAGTACAGCCTGGCTATTTTGATTGAAAATTATTGTTGTTGTTATTCTTATTGCTACTGGTATTGGGGTTTAATCTCAGGGCCTCATGCTTATGAGATGTTCTACCATTTGAGCCACACATCCCCATCCCTTTTTGCTTTAATTATTTTTCAGGTAAGACTTCATGTTTTTGCCCAGGGTCATCATCAAATCACAATTCTTCTACATTGTTCTCCCATGTGGCTGGAATGACAATTAAGTGCTGCTACACTAGGCCTGTTAATTAAGATGGAATTTGCTAAGTGTTTGCTCAGACTGGCCTCAAACATCTGTCTCCAAAAAAGTTAAAATTACAGGCCTGACACACCATTTGGAAACTCCTATGTGTACAGTCCTATACTATAGTCCACATGCTGGTGAAGCCCATAAATTATTTTGCATTGTCTTGAATTGTAGTTATCAAGAGAAGAGTAGCCTGTCCTGCAAAATCTGGAGAGTTGTCTGCTCAGCTTATGCCAGAAATGTCTGTTTCCCCTCTGATCTTTCAAAATTGAGAGGATTGATGGGCTGGTGTTTGTGAGCTGAGATTCATATTTGGATCAGGATTCTTCTTTGTCTTGGAAAAGGAGAAACATTCTATGTTCTTTGAAAATTCCAATGTAGCTGATCTAATGCCTTTCAATTCCTTTCCTAGTAAAGTAAGCCTTTTTATAATTCTGTTTTTTTTTTAACTTACTGGTATCTCTTCTAAAAGCCCAGAGTCACATTAGCAAGCTTCTCTAATCAAATTAAACCCTATGCAAATATCACTTGTTCTTCCCATAACATCATCCTACAGCTCATTTCCTTCTCTGCTCATCTTGCCTCTACTGTCTTCCCATCATGATTATCCAGTTTCTATTGTGCTCTCCCCTGATTCTCACTAAGTCTTCAGCTTTTGGCTCCTAGTTATGTGTATAGCACTGAGCCCAGCATAGCAGTCTTCATTGAAAATGATAAAAGAAGAAACATAATTGAATAAATGTAATAAATGAAGTACTTTTCCAAAGATAGAATTGCAAGATGTATTTACTTTGACCTTTAAAAAAATCCAGGACTATATCTTAATATGGCTCTTCCCTAGAAGCAGAGATGTAACTGACTGGGCCAGAAGCAACATGGCAATAAAACAAGAATGTAGGAATGGTATGATGGCTTAATACACTCACTAGTTGAAGAGAGCTGTTACAGCTCTGAAACAAAGCTTTCCTGTGAGTTGACATATGGCTAGGAATAAGAGACTAGTTAAGAGGAAGAAGCTAAAATGTTGTAAGGAAAATCTTACATGGTTACCATGTGGTACTGGTGTTGATATTTGTGGTTATTGCTTTTCCAAAGCCTCTCACAAGTGATACAGAATGGACTAAGCTGGAATGAAATACAAGTCTGAAGGCAGCTTGCCTTACCTCTACAAATTCTCACAGACCTGAAGCATACTGCTGCAACTACTGCAGTGCAAAATACCCATGGAAATAAAAAAAATCTTTATTGTAGACTTACATGTTCCGAGTTTTTTTTTTTTCCTAAAAACCTTATCAAGTCACATTACTATCCTTGTTGTTAAGGACCATATTCCTAGCATAGGAAATATATTCACACACAACTTACCATAATTTAGTGTCATAAATTCTGTAAGAGAGATATGAAGTGTCAGACAGACTTGGCTAAAGGAATGACATGGTCTCAGAGGTCCAGGCCTATAATCCCAGCTACCCAGGAGATTGAGATCTGAAAGGATTGAAGTCTGAAGCCAGCCAAGGCAAAATGTTGACCATAAGATGCCACCTCCAATTAACTAAGAAAAGCTGAACTGGAGTTACAGCTTGAGAAGTAAAGTGATTGTCATGAGCAAACAAGTTGAGAAAATGAGAGGCTAGTACTAAGTTCAACTCCTAGAACCAGAATAAAAAAGAAAAAAAATACATATGTAGGAAGAAAGAATAGAAAGACCTTCTCAGGACATAGATCAGAACAAGGAAATTTTAAAGCTCACTTTATGTGTCCTATAAGAGACATGACCAGGAATAAGGTTTAGAAAGTGGTGTTAGAATGGTGTTGGTAAGCCTCAGGGGCTTGGTTAAAGGGCCTTCTCTGTGTTAGGCATTCATGATTCAAGGGTAAAAACCGACTCCCATGCCTTACATGCAGTCACAGTGTGAATTATGTGATTATTTTTGCTTTTCTTATTTGTGCTTCCCTTGGCTAGGGCCACTTTCTTCAATTACATATTCACTTTTCAGTCAATCATAAGCCTTCTTACCAATATATTCTTGTTCCATACTTCAACTGCTCTTTTGTCTGTTGATTATACAAATTTCATTTTTTAAGTTTTATTTATTTGTTTTTATTGTAAAGATGCTGTACAGAGGGTTTACAGTTGCATGAGTAAGGCAATAAGTACATTTCTTGTTGAGCATTGTTACCCCCTCCCTTGTTGTTTTCCCTATCCCTTCCCTCCCCCACCTTCCTCACTCCTCCTCCCACTCGAGGTTGCAAAGTTCATTTCCAATATACAATCTTGTGGGTATCATTGTTGCAATGGTTCATCCTGTGTCTTTGTTTCAGCATTTTATTATTCCACTTCCCTTCCCGAAATTACACAAATGTATATACAAGATGCAGAGTACTAAAATCAAGTACAGTGACAACAGGGGATATACCATAGGGGGAAGAACACACAAAGGAAACAACAACAATGACAACAAAAACACACAGTATAACAACAAAGAAAGACCTCTTGTGTCCGTATCTTGGGGTTCATTTCACTTAGCATCATCTTATATGGTCATATGTACATAATTTTGACTTTTCTGCTCATCTGATAAAATTATTCTAGATGTATACTAATTATTACAAATGAGGGAAACCATGGGACCTATATTTCTTTGGGTCTTGCTTACTTCACTTAGTGTGATTTTTTTCCAAGTCTTTCCATTTCCTAACAGATGGGGTGGTATCATTCTTTCTGATGGAAGCTTAGAATTAATTGTGTGTGTGTGTGTGTGTGTGTGTGTGTGTGTGTGAAATTTTCTTGATCCATTCACCTACTGGGGGCATCTGGGTTGGGTCCGTATCTTACCTATGGTGCAAATTTCATTTTTGAAGTGCAAAAGATTGTAAGAATACTCCTCCAGTGACATTATTTTACAGTTTGGAGGGATGAATCCAAACCACTAAGTGACAGAATTATTAGTTTGTAAGGTTTTCAAGGGTAGGAATTCAAGTGTTTAGTATAATAATGAATCCTAAAACCTAAGCTTGACTTTTATTTTTAGCTTGAATTTTTATGTGACTGAATATTCTTTGCTGAACTAAAACAGAATTTTGAGTTACATTATGTAAATACTAAGTCTTTTAAATAAAAACATGTAGGGTTTATTAATAATTTCAAAATAAATCTATACTTCATATCTTGTGATGCTTTTGAAAGTTTCTCTTTTCCATTCTGCATAATTTTTTTCATTTTTCTGCATTATTGCTGTTACTTTCATTGTATGTTTGTAAAAGGAAAGAATAACCTTTTATTTTTTTATTGGTGATAATCTGTGAAAGATAATGAGAGATACTGCTTGGAACCCTACCTTAATTTTATGGGTTTTCTTTTCTTTTTAGGAATATTTTAAGACCACCAGAAAAAAATAAGCTTATAGTCTGCCCCAATTTTTGCCTTATATTTTAATGTAATAGTGTACAACTTGAAGAAGCAAACTAAAAACTGTCAGAGTATTGTCAGGGGCAAGGTATGCAGAAACCAATCTAGTTTCACCACCCCTATTAGCTCTTCTGCTATCCATGAAAAAATTATTTCTGTCAATATTTTAATTTCAACTAGATGGGGTGGAAGGAGTGAGTGACATCTAAGCAGATAGTTGTCAGAAAACTGATGACTGCATACAGTGTTGTGATTAAGAATTAGGAAATAAATATATGCAGCTAAGTGTAATATCTGGCATCTATATATCTTACTCCCAGGAATTCAATCTTATAGTGTATATTATGATTGATTAATAAAATGCATATATAGATAGTATATGTTAATACATTGCTAAACTATTACATTGTCTATTCCCTCAAGAACAGACAAATTGATTTGGGTAGACAAAAATGGAACTTTAAAATAATTATTCAGCTTCCCTATTAACTTTCTAAGCACCTTGAAAGATGTATGTCAGCTGCCCAAATAAAAAGAAGGATAATTAGAATCATAGAAATTATTTGCCTGTGGTTGTTAGGGTCAGAAAGGACCATCCTAAATCAGTACTCTATAGTATGTTGCATCTTCAAATCAATATGCAATTTTACCCATTTTGAATAGCTTGGTTTTAGGGGTCAAAGATTGGTGTGGACAAAGAATGCCTGTAGTGAAGTTTTGAAACTATTTGACCATGACCCATGTTGTGGGTTGAATTTGGAACTCTAAAGAAATATTGTAGTCCTAGTACTCACTATCTGTGATGTGGTCTTATTTGGGAATAGGGGTTTTGAAAATAATCTAGCTAAAATTAGAACATTAGGATGTTTAAATGTGCCCTTCTAATAAAGGGAAACTTTGGACACAGAGAGAAGCATGCAACCAGGCAAGGCCATGTGAATTTGGATCAGAGGAGTGGATGCATGTACAAACTAAGAATACCAAGGGCTAGCAAGGCACAAGAAGGGAGAAAAGTATGAGGGAATAGATTCTCCCTCTGAGTCCTAAAGTGGAACAAAATGTGTGCATACCTTAATAACAGATTTCTAGCCTGCAGAATATAAGAAAATGTATTTCTGTTGTTTATACCATAAATTTATGGTGTTTATTAACCTACAACCCTAGCAAACTGATAGAGCACATATCTAAAAGGCATCATAAAACACTACCTCTCTCTATATAAAAAAGTTTTCACAATCATCATTTTTAAATGTGATGCAGTCTATAGTTCTTCCTCCTTTTTTGTTTTTGTTTTTTTTTTCTGAGACAAAGCCTCCCTATACAACACAAACTGATCTTGAATTTACAGTGCAGCTGAGACAGGTCTAGACCTTATTATCTTAAGCCTCAATCCTCTCAGTGATAGGATTAGAGGTGTGTACGCCACACCTGGATTATCTGACTTTTTTTTTTTGTCATGGGTCTGAACTCTGGGCCTGGGCGCTGTCCCTCAGCTCTTCAGCTCAAGGCTAGCACTCTACTACTTGAACCACAGCACTACTTCCGATTTTTTCTGCTTATGTGGTGCTGAGAAATCGAATTCAGGGCCTCATGCATGCAAAGCAAACACTCTACCACTGAGCCACCTTCCCAGCTCCAATCTGACATCTTTTGTTTCACTATTTTAAAATTGTTTCAGGGATAACTCACCAAATAATTCACTGATATCTAATAGACCAAGATATACAACTTGTAATATATTAACTACTCAAATAAGAAAAACAATATTTGTTTTTAATACTATGACTGGAAAAAGTTGTGTAGTAAAGAGATAGCAGAAAAGAGACCTGAGATGTACTACTAATGAAAAACAGTTTTTAGTCTCCAAAATGTTCATATGAGAAGTTATTTACTAGAACACTTTAAAGTAAGCACTTCAGATTTTCTGCCTGGGATTGAGCAGATTTTAAGTAGCCCTTAATTACATATTGTTCTGATCTGAGCAGCTGCAGTCCTATAACAAATTCTTTCCTCATCATTTTCACTGAAGATTACCTTGAACAGTGTTGAGTAGGTTTAAGTACCTGAAAATTTGAGAACAGCATCTTACATCATTAATCAAATGTTGAGAATCTCAACTGATTTTAATCTTTTAGCTCACAATCGAAGAGATAGGTCTCATGGAAGTTTTGTTTTTATATTTCAGATTCTCAGAATCCTCTCTCTTTGTCTTCTCTCAGCTATTTGAATTTCTCTACCCTTGATAGATCTTTTTATTTTCCACTATAAATAAGAATTTATAAATTTCTCCCTCATGTTAAGTGAACCCTATTCACATATCTTTTTTCACTGCTCCCTGTCCTGCTCTGAGAAATAGTTCTGTGTTTTCTTCATCATCGGTCATCTGTCTTTCAGTTTTTCTTGTTTGTTATTTTTTGTGTGTGAATTCTTTACATTTCATTGATATCAAGTTGAGTCTCTTAAGGTTGTATGTATAAACTAATATTTACAATTTTTATTAAAGTTATAATAAGCCAATTTATTAAGTATCTTGTTTTTTTCTGTTGTATAATTTTGAAATATAAATTGTTCACCTGTGTGTGTGTGTGTGTGTGTGTGTGTGTGTGTGCCAGAACTGGGGCTTGAAATCAGGGCCTGGTTGCTATCCTTGAACTTTGTTCTCAAGACTAGTACTGTATCACTGGAGCCACAGCTCTATTTCTGGCTTTTTCGTCTTTAATTGAAGATAAGAATCTCATGGAGTTTCCTGCCCAGGCTAGCTTCAAACAATAATCCTGAGATCTAAGCCTCCTGTGTGGCTAGGATTATAGGCCTGAGCCACTGGCACCAGGCTTTATATTGTTCATTTTTATAATGCAATCTTTAATTGATTTATTCCAATGATCAGGAGCTTTTGATAGAGCAATTAAAACAAAGTTCTTAGGCCTCCTATAGCAAGTAATCTCTCCTTTCAGTGGCTTTAAAATGCTGCTTATACATTATTTACTTCTTTGGCAGGGAAGGGGAAAGACAAGGGAAAGTGATAAGAATTGTGCTGCCAACTAAAATCAATCAGAAATATTTGCTATTTTAATTGAAGCCAAGGAAAGTTGAATTTGATTTTCAAAATATGATTTTGCATACATGTTTAAAATGAGATGTATACAATTTTAAATTAGCAATAAAGTTTTACTATAGGGAATATTTTATGTTGCTTATCAAAAAACTCAGAATACTAGGGTATGTAACATTTCATCAAAGAAAGCCACTCAATGACTCTTTACTATCAGAATAATTTCCCTCCTTATATCTAATTTTCTTAAGTTTCTCTAAAGCTGGTAAACTTACATTTCCTTTTCCATACCCTAAAGCAACCCCAAATTTGTTATAGGTTATAGTTTGCAATGTTACCCAGATATAATTTCCACTCAAATATTAACATGGGACACTGATTCCCATGTATAACTCATCAAAGAAATATCAAAAAATGAAAGTTAAAGAAAACTATCTTGAGCTGAATTCCAACATTCTTGACTCAAAAAAAGAATTCCTACGTGTCACATAATTCATCAGGGGAGAAATTGAGGAACTCACTATGGGCTAGTTCTGATACTGGGGTCCATATAGATAATGTAATCTTACAAGTTGGTAAAAATATGTATTTTAACTTGGTTTATATAGAAAGAGGTTGTGGGAAATTGAATGTGTACTTCACCATTTCACAGTGTTCACATTTTAACCTTGTAATTTTGCAATGTCTCCCACAAAAACAAACAATAACAACAACAAAAGAAACATGTGCACAACTCTAGACATTTAGTTCATTGGTAGGTCTTACTTTACTTATGATCTCTTAGCAGAATCACTCAAGAAAGCGAGCCACAAAATTAAACATATTCCTTATGCTTCTGCCATTGCTAAAAGTAGACTTACTTGTGAATAGGTGCCATATTGCAAGGAAAGGAAAGGAAAGAAAGAAAAGAAAAAGTATACAAAAGAAGAAAAAAGCAAAACAGAATGGAAATGAAATGAAGAAAAGCAATTTTATTCTCTTGGATCATTCTAAAACAGACAAATGAACCAGTAGGGATAGGTGTTAAGATAGTAGCTATCATTAATCAATTACCAAGAAAGCAAAAGGGATCTGAATTATGTATTATTTGTTGGCCTAGAAGGCTAGCTACAAATATGTGTTTGCTTTATGCAATTATAAGTGTAAATCATGTTATTCACTTACCTGTATATATGCTATAATATGAAAAGAATGTTTATTTAAATTAAGTATTCAATTTTAATATATTATTTTGTAATGCTAACAAGTGAACCAAACATGTCAGGCAAGCACATTAACATGGAGCTGTAAAGTAAACAAGTCCTTAAAAATAAAAATTTTCAATAATTAACCCATATATTGATTTCTGAGAAGCATTAAACTATAACTTCAAAAAAATCTGCATCTTCTCATTATTCCTATTTGCATATTACAGCCACATGTATGTAAATTTAATATGAGTTTTTAATAATTATTGATACCTTCTGTGTTCAAATATATTCCATATGTTCACACATTAAATTACTGAAATTATGCTACAAATAAGTATCTTTCTTATTCTCATTTCATACATTGTAAAATTGTACTTTAGAGTAGTTACATGATTTGCTCAAGGTCAGGGTGAGTGGTATGTCAATATACTCCTTAGTTCAAACTTCTGATCCTAATAGAGTTATTAATGAGTGCAGGTAGTCATGTAAATAGAAGAGTGAAACATTGTGGTAGACAGAGCCATTGGTCTTGAGAAGATAAAGACAGACAGGAGGTAAAGTTTGGTTTTGCCCCACTTTCATCTGAATTCCAAGCATTAAAAAAATGACTATATCTGACATAACAAATATGAGATCAGAGGAAAATAGACAGGAGAATTCGTTAGGGTGTCCTATTTATTTGCCTCCTGGGTTTCTCTTGTGGATGAGTAACAGATGCAAAATTTATTCCTCTTATTAACTAAATCATATTGAAGATATGGTGAGGTTCTAACATTCTATAGTTCTTCACAAATGTGTAAGTGGGAGAATTGCTATCATCTTTCCTAAAAAAAAAGAATGAACAAGCACTCCAGTAAAAATGCTGAATGCAATATTTTCTGAAGGTTTCCCTGCCCTGAAACAAATGATACACACTAAATGGGGAAAAATAGTTTTAGGGATGCATCTTTTCCGTTTCTTCAGCCACAAGATTCAAGGGGTTTCCAACATTCTGATTCATAGATTTTTTTTCTAGGAACTTTAAAATAGTATTAGACTTGGAACACTTCCACAAGGCAATGGTACAATATATGACTGATGAAAACTGGATTGTCATATCTTCTTCAATATAGTCAGTCCTTAATATCACAGGGGATGCTATAATCTCTAGAAATATCATCTCATTGCTGGCCCAAATCTAATTTCCTTCCTATTTTCAAATCAGAAACTCTGATGAAATAAAATGAGCAAGAGAGTACAAGACAGAGAATTTAATTTATTTAGAATAAAGAGAATTAAAATCATCTAAAAAATTTAATTTGTGAAAGTTCTCTAACAGTATAGAAAAAGAGTTTGCCAAAAAACAAATGTAATGAGAAGTTATTCACATTGGGAGTTCATTACAAAGAAACAAACTTCTTTGGAAAAAAAGATTGATTTGAAGAACACAGTTTGAAATGATTAAGAGTCACACAATCATTTTGGAGGCAGAAAATAAAAGGAAAATGTAGTATTTGATCTTAGAAAAACATAAGAGAAGTTTGAGGTTAGTTTTTTGGCATTTTCAAATTCTTGCAATAGTAGTAACTCAGGTGTTCAATAAATTAAATGACAATTTTAAGTTCTAAGAAGTAACAACAGTTACTGTTTACTTCACAGAAATGAAAAACCAAACTAGAGCAGGTGTAGAATTCACCTTGTTAAAACTGAAGCTGAAGTTGTGATATTAAAAGAACTTGCAGAGTTGTTTCTTTTTTTTTTTATTAAGAAGAAAATGCCAGACATCAAAACATGTTCTCAATGAGAAATAAGGCCCTTGCATTCAAACATGGTGTTGGGAAGAAAGGAATGTAGTTCTTATGATACTACTGGAGGCTTCATATGTATTGCCATGCTATGGTGGTATTACAACTAGGTAACATCAAGTTAATTAAATAACAAAATTGGGAAATAAAATAGTTTGATTCTTCATAAATAATAATTACTTCATTAGATTGATGGGAAAATTCAATGAAATAATTCATGTAAAGTCTAACCCACATAGAAACCACTAAATACAATTTAAGTTTATTACTAAGACCTTATTTATTTCTTCCCAGAAAAGACTTAAGAGCAAATAACAAAATACTTATAGTCATGTGTATTCCAATAATATTTTAGAATGCCAGTGAATTCTTATTATTGCAATAGCTTGTGCTTTTGTGTGATGTAATTAAATATGGTAGAGAAGAATTCAGGATTTGTGAAGTTATATTTTTTAAAGAATATGTGGTGCCATTAGAGGATCACATTTATTAATGTGAAGTACAGTTCTGTTAACATTTGTGTCAAACTCAAAACTGAGAATCTGAAAGTCATTACTACTTGGAATGTGAGTTAACTCTGAGAATTTTATTGAGGTCCTCTAAGAAAACATGTTTCTTCAATAGGTTTTCTAACCACTATCACCACCATCACCCTTTATGATGGCTGGATTTAAAAGGGAAATTCCCATTTTAAACATTGTGTTTTTATAGCAACTTACCAAGCAGTGGCCTTTAGCTGTTGTTCTGTGACAGCCACTCCATTAAAATCCTGATGTAAACAAGTAGAGAAGGTGAACTAGATGTGCAAATATTTGCACGGCATTAGTGTCAGGTAAAATTTTAAAGATACATTTATATGAACCCATTATTTGCAGTCAAGGCTTTGGACTATGGCATCTGAAATCATTTAAGGAAACAAAATGTTTGTCAAAACATACTGCTGGGAGTCAGTGTGGAGCTTCTTTTATGTAATTCAATTTACTTCTGTTGTTTGCATGAAAGAAAAATTCTAGCTGGGCAGTCACAGCAATCCAGTAAAACGTGACAATATGGTGAGCATCAGAGGCAATTAAAATTAAATGTTCTTGGTCTTCATTTTATTTTTTTAATAAATCAGTAACTACAGTATAGTGTGCCTGGTGCCAGGAGGAATTAGGAAGATTCTGGGCATGTTTGCTAGCTTTATCCTCCAAATTCAAACTTATTTCACTGTTCTACATCAAGCAGAGGAAAATTCTAAGTAATTTTTCTTTCCAGAACATATGTCTGTGAAATATTAGCACTGTAATTTCAGTTGGAGCTATTGTTACAAAGATGAGGACTTAGCTTAGAAAAAGCAAATGTTGGATTGAGATATATAAGCAGTCCTCTAGACAAAGATGTGCATGCAGTTGAGTTCAATAGAGCTGGTACTTGTGCTGGTATAAACATCCCCAGGATAGCTGCTCTAGCTGGCAGGCAGTCCAGAATTCTCTTGGGCTCCCAATGACAAACTTCCAAACTTCTTCCTAGAAAAAGCATTAGTTTCTTTTTGATATTACATAAAGTCAAATGTTAATATGAAGGAAAGAATTGTGAGGAAATGCATACATGCCCATTTGGCTATGAATTCATTACACAATTTGCATGTCTTTGTTACATGCCTGTCACATGCCACACACCTTCCCAGGATGTAAAAATACATGCAAAATTAAATGCTACATAAGTTTCCCCCCACCAGGAATATATTTTCTGGTAGGGGAGAGACTTGTAAGTAAATGCAAGGGAAGATTAAGATATTAGGATATTAGCATGTGAAGTTGGCAATCAGGCCTTTAAATTTTTTCTGTCTGTTCTGAAAGATGTTTAGAAGTGCTTTTGGAAAATGAGTGAGATTTGGAGAGTGAGTGAGATTTGGAGAGTGAGACTTGGAGAATGACAGTGATTTTGGAGGATAGAAATGAGGAGTAATTTTGGAATGAATGAGATTTGGAGAGTGAGAGTGATTTTGGAGGTGAGTGATTTTTGAAGCTTGGAAGGAAAGGCCTTGATATGAAGAGTCAAGGTATGTCAGAGTATGGAATAGTTGGAGAAATAAAATCCTAGAAGCATATGGATGGGACCTGGGGGAAAATTATAATGTTAATAGCTGGGAATTTGTTTTTTTTAATTTATTTTATTTTATTTGTGAACATACTGTACAGA